>NC_140591.1:1457767993-1458272101 GCF_964204655.1 Triturus cristatus
TTTCGCACCTCACTGACCAGAGTGAACTGTATATTATCTGTGGAATGTAAAACTCTGTCTCAGAATCAAAATACAGGGGCTTGGCAAGCCACTGTCTTGGCCTTGACGCAGACTGTTACCAGCCAGTTCGTTTTTTTCCAATGAGAAAGGGGCAGGGTTTTTCTAGAAGCTTTGCCTCACGTTGAATAATGATATTTAAGCTAGAAGCTTTCGTAGGTCAGGTGGAAGTTCACCACAGAATAGACGTTTTGGTGCTGGAACTTGGGTCCCGGCCGAACTCCTTCCTGGGCTGTAGAAAAGGACTTCCCACAGCTAAAGCTGTCAAGGATGTTGCAGAATCAGTCGGTGAGGTGTTCCTAACCACTCTCTCTCTCTTGTATATATTTTCTACTCTTTGCCATCTATATATATTGCATTCTATTTCAATTGTTTTTTAATTATTCATTTGACATTTGAGAATCTGCATTTACTGATATATTTAGCTAACCTTTTTGAACATTGCATTAATCAACAGTTTTCTTTGAGTCTGCCATGATTGATATATTCGGCCTGTCTTTTTAAAATGTTGCATTAATAAACTTGTGTATGTGTTACTTTACCTACATTTGCTTTTTTTTCCTACCTCGCTTTAAGGAAGTGCTGGGTCTTGCCTTGCCTTTTGGGAGTTTTGGGTTAGGGTGTATTCTTTTAGTGAAAAGCATATTCATTACAATATAACCATGTAATCTGAAACATATAACAGCTAAAGGGAAACAAATGGCAACAGGTTAAAACAGGTTAAAACAGAACAATCAGATCCAAGGAAAAACTAGTAAACATCATGTTGTATCTTCTACAAACAAGTAAACTAGACAAATATGACAATAGAGGAGAAAAATAGAGAACAACAAAGTTAACACAACATTCAAATCAATGAAGAACGAGGAATGACCATATCTTCTTCCCTGCTGGTATACAAAAAGCACTGTAGTAGAACAGGATCTTCATCGTTAGTAGTTTTGTTTTTGTAAGTCACCTTAAAGAGGCAGGGATGAGGCCTGAGAATAAACCGTAGCAAATCTCTTATATTCCCGCTTTCGGGATTTGATGCAACGCCCTGCGAGGATCTGCCGGAGCTGGGGTTGCGCTGGGAACGGGTGAGTTTCCGGTATTTGGGTATTCAGGTGGCCGCCACGGAGGGATTGGCGCTTGCACGGAATATGGATCGAGTGCTTACCTCATTGAGGCAGTCAGTGACGTTTTGGAACGCCCTGCCGCTGTCTCTGATGGGACGCCTGTCGGTAGCCAAGATGGTAATGCTGCCACGGACCTTGTACGTCCTGCAGAACACGCTATGTCCTCTCCCTCCTAGGGTTTTCCGGACCCTTAATTCACTACTGACCTCCTTGCTCTGGGCGGGGGGACGCAGTAGGGTGGCCCTCCGGACAGTCGTGCGCGCCTATGAAGAGGGGGGATTGGAGGCCCCACGTTTCGATTTATATTATTATGCAGCGCAGCTCCTCCCGGCAGCTAGATGGTTTGCGGACACGGATGTGTGGGAGACGCGATTGCTGGCGGGCAGGGCCACGGCGACGGACCTTCACTTGGCTTTGATGAGGGGGTCGGGGGCGGACGCTGCGCTGCCCTACGTGGTGACAAACACGGCGCGGGTATGGCAGCGGTTTGTCGAGCGGGTCTTGGGCAGGGCGCCCTTCCATAGGGATTTACCGATTTGGATCCTGGCCCCCATGGTGGAACTAGAGCGCCAGGTGTCATACCGGGACTGGAGAGAGGGGGGTTGTGAAGTGTTGGCGGATCTGTACCCCTCGGAGACCTTTCTGTCATTCGAGCAGGCGGAGGAATTTTATGGTCTTCGGGGGGACAATACCTGCATTATCAAGGGCTGCGAGCGGTGGTGCGTTCGGTCTGGCCGCAGTGCCCGGAGATGCCCCCGATGACGCAGACTCTTAATGTAATCCTGACGTGCGGCCGGGGCCGTAGACTAATTGCATTGTTATACGCGGCGATGAAACGCGATTCGGCTCCCCCGGAGCCTCCGGCGTGGGCGGCCTGGGAAGCGGATTTGGGTGAGCCTCTGGACCAGGGACAACGAACGCGAATCGGGGCCTTGACAAGGAAAGTATCCTGTAACGCGCGGTTTAAGCTCACCCATTTTAATTTTATGCATCGCACTTACCTTACCCCGAAGGCGCTGAGTAGGTTTGGAACGGGCAGGGGGGATGACTGCCCTCGGTGCGGAGCACCGGGGGCGGGATTCTTGCACCTGGCCTGGGACTGCCCGCTGGTGGAGACGTTCTGGGTGGGAGTAGTGGGTCGCGTTGCGGCCGCCACTGGCCTCCAAATCCAGCGGACACCCCTACACTGCCTGTTGGCTCTGGTTCCCAAACCGAGGAAACGGAGACTAGCCTATAAACTGCTGCAGTTAATGTTGGTTTTAGCGAGACGTAGGGTCGCAATTACCTGGATGGGTCGAAAGGCCGCGGAGCTCGAGAGGTGGCTCGGGGATGTGAGGGAATGGTCGCTGGCGGAAGAAACGCATATGCAGTGCTCTAGGAGAGATGAGAAGTTGCAGGGGGACCTTCTGGAGTGGCGAGTTCTGTGTATGGAGGGACTGGCGGAGGAGGGGCAATCGCTGCAGAGTGAGTCGGAGGGAACGAGTGGGGAGCTGTATTCCCCGCTATCATCAGAGGGGGAGGGGGAGGTGATGTAGGAGAGGCAGATCCTGTGCGGCATTGAGCGGGGCTGACCCGGATACCCTCGCGCTATAGCCGAAGGCCTGCCTCACCCTAAGGTACCACATATATATATGATTGCTGATTGGATCTGGATGTACTACTTATTTCTGATGTCGGGGGGAGGGGGGTGAAATTTGATTGTTTGTATTAAAACGAAAAATAAAGTTAAAAAAAAAAAAAAAAAGAGGCAGGGATGAAAGAAACCATATCTGGCACTGATATTTCGGAGTGCAGGTCTCATATCTAGAAATTGCTTCTGACGATCTGCTGTCGCTTTTGCATAATCCTGAGCAAAAAACAGGTTAGAACCTTGCCAAGAAATTTTACCTTTAAGTCTGGCTGCCTGTAACACCTTAAGTAAATCAGTATATTCCAAAAAGTATGAAATAACGCCTCTTGTTTTAGTTGATGACGAAGAGGCTTGCGGGACATGACCCAGACGGTGTACTCTTTGGATATTCAAAGGTGGAGATTCTGAAATGTTTAGAAGCTTTGGAAGAAAAGACTGGAAGAAGACAAGAGAGTCGGAGCCCTCAAGATCCTCCACAAGGCCATAAATGCGTAGGTTATTACTCCTATTTCTATTTTCCAAGTTTTCCACTTGTTGCTTTAGGCGGGAGATTTCCTGATGCATGGAAGGCACTTGTTGACAACCACTTGAACAGAATCTACTCTATTCTCCAAAAGAATTTTTTTTTGATTGGTATGAGACCAATTATCTTCGAGACTTTGTAGACGAGCATTTGTTTTTGTCATATAAGGTTTGAGAGCACGAATTTCATGAAGAAGTAGTTCAATAGATATAGATGTGGGAGAGCTGGAAGGGGAAGGGGTATCTTTCTTGACACGTTTCCCTGTTGCTGATGATGATGCAGGGGGTAGCTTAGAGACTGGTTTATGCGCAATTCGCGTAGTAGCAGGTGTAGCTCTATTTGTGGCGGAGGAAACAGAGTTGGAATCAATCTCATCCATGCTCTCTTGTAGGATATTGAAAGTATTATAGTCTACCAGAGTAGCAGGATTCAGAGAAGAGGTTGCACCACGGGTAGCTCGTGCTTTCGCCATAAAACCATACATCAATAATGCTAACACCCTCGTAAATATAGCAAGATGTTGATTTATAATGTTGAGATTCTTGGAAAACATTTAGATGGTGCCAAAAGGGAGAAGAAACTTTGGTAGAAAGTTAATCAGACCAACGAAAGTCCCAGGACATCAAAACTAGGCGGACTAGCTTCATATGTTACACAAGAGCTGAGTAGAAAACAGCATTCAAACAAACGAGTCTCAGCTAAGCAAGGTAGAGCAATTTCATAAACAGTCAACAATATAACATCCAAAAGCTGCCATGTAAGGATGTATCAGACTGAAGATTAAGGGTGCTCTTCCTCAAGAGAAAAGATCATGAAAGTCCAGTATTGTAAGTAGATTTCACCACTTTTATAATAAAAGCCATGAGGTTAAAGATAATACTTTTCCAGGACTCCATACATAGCAATGCATGAAAAATACCAAAAGCAGTCAAAAAATAACCAAAGCTAGGAAAAAAGGCAAGGAGGAGCAGTAGCCAGCCATGAAATAGGGGGAGTGCACATTTGTCAGAATTTGTATGACCACCAGACATAGAATCAAAAATCGAGCGATAACAGCGCTCAAAATGGCGGCCGCGAGCTGGCATCCCGACCTTGGGGAGAGAGCAATCTCCTTCACAGAGAGCTCTGATGCCTTTTGGTGAAAGCCAGAGATCCCAGGAAGCCACAAAGCCGATACACCTGCTTTCGACCAAGACCATCACCAGCTGGAAATGGAATGTGAGAACCATATACAAGACAGGTAAAACAGCCCATGTGGAAATAGAGATGATAATATAATGCTTAGCATTAGCGAGACCAGATGTACCCAGGCTCCAGGAGGAATGCAGCTGTATGCTGGACATGAGGAAGAGAACAGCCTGCATACTCAGGGAGCTCTGATTGGATGGGAAGCCCATGGTCCCAGAATCATCACAGCGACCTCCTGCACAAAGAAAAAGAGGATCAACACGAATGTTATCCAGTGCTATGCACCTACAAATGCCAGCAAAGAAGAGGAAAAAGAACGGTTTTACAACAGACTTGAGTCCATCCCTGATAAATTCCTTTAGAGAGATATCACCACACTGATGAGGGACCTCAATGCCAAGATTGGAATCGATCACACTGAGTACGAAGAAGTCATGGGCAACCATGGCCTTGGCCACATGAACGAGAATGGTGAAAGGCTTGCAGATCCTTGTGTACTGAATAGTCTGGTGGTAGGCGGTGTATACTTCCTCACAAAAGAATGCACAAGGCAACTCTGTTCAGCAGAGAATCACATTGAACTTGTCTGCATTGCCAAGAAGTTCTGAACGGTCCCTGCAGGATGTGAGAGTGATAAGAGGAGCAGATGTGGCATCAGACCATCACCTTGATATGGCCAGGCTAAAGCTAAGGAAAGCATGGATGGAACCGACAAACCAACGCCACCGATATAACACCACCCTCCTCCAAGATGCACAGAATCTGACTGAATACTCAGTAACTCTCAGCAACAATTCTGCAAGATCTAGAGGACAACAGAGACCAAGTAGAAAGCCAGTAGGAGAAGATAAAAGAAACAGTGACATCAACCTGCTAGGAGATACTGGGTCCAAAGAAACTCCAGCATATTGAATGGATCCCCACTGAGACTCTCTGCAAAATCCAAGTCAGAAAGGAAAAGAAAGCAGTCAACACCAGCTGAACAAGAGCAGAAAACCCGAAAACTCAAGACGAATACACCAAAACCAACAAGGAAACAAAGAGAAGCTTAAGAGCAGACAACGTAGATTCATTGATGGTCTTGCCACAGACGCCCAGGAAGCAGCAAGCCACAGAAACTTGAAAGAACTCTACGATATAACAAGGATTCTCTTAGGCAGAATGACCTTTTAAAGGCAAAGCTGGAAAGATAATTATGGGTAACGAAGGCCAGCAACGAAGATGGGTGGAGCACTTTGAAGAACTGCTGAATCAGCCGATGCCGCAGTCTCCACCAGACATACATCCAGCTGACAAGGACTTGCCAATCAACTGGAGCAGAACAAACCAAGGAAGAAATACAGCAGGCCATCTAATATCTGAGAAATGGGAAAGGACAACATTCCTGAAGAGGCACTGAAGACAGACATTGAAATATCAGTAGACAGACTATACCCAATGTTTGAAAGGATCTGGGAAAAGGAAAAGATGCCATCAGACTGGAAGGAGTGATATCTGATCAAGATCCCTAAGAAAGGTGACTGGCCTAACTACGCAAACTACAGAGGGACAACTCTTTTATCAACCCCAAACAGAGTCATCGTGAACAGAATGAAGGAACGAGTTGATGCTTAGTTACCTGACCATCAAGCTGGCTTCCACAAAGATAGATCTTGCACAGACCAGATTTCAACATTGTGCATCATCATGGAGCAGTCGATGCAATGGAACTCCCCCCTCAATGTCAACTTCATCGACTATGAGAAGGTATTTGACAGCGTGGATAGGGAGACCCTTTGGAAACTCCTCCACCACTACAGTGTACCAGATAAACTTGGAAGAATCATCAGGAACTCTTATGAGGGAAATACCTGCATGAGAGTCCATGGAGGACAACTCACGGAAGCCTTCGAAGTGAGGGCCGGAGTCTGCCAGGATTGTTTGCTCTTGCCTTTTCTCTTCCTTCTGGCCATAGACTGGATCATTAGGATATCCACAGCAAGGAAAAGAAATGGAATACAGTGGACACCTTGGATGCAGCTTGGCGACCTGAACTTTGCAGACGACCTGGCCCTACTCTCCCATACCCATCTGCAGATGCAAGAGAAGACCCCCAAAGTGGCAGCCACATCAGCAAAACCTGGCCTCCAGATCCACTGGGGAAAAACAAAGATCCTGAAGGCTAACACGACCAGCACAACTGCAGTCACTGTTGCAGGCGATGCACTGGAAGAGTTTGAGGTTTTCACCTACCTAGGCAGTGTCATAGACAAGCAGGGCAGCACAGACACCAACATCAAGGCAAGATTCAGCAAAGAAAAGGCTGCCTTCATGCTAAAAAAGGCCTGGCGCTCCAAGGACCTAATGCTACAAACCAAGATCATGCTTTTTAACACCTACGTAAAATCAGTCCTTCTCTATGGAGCAGAAACTTGCAGGACAACTGTGACCTCCACCAACAAAGTCCAGACCTTCATCAATACCTACTGAGGACAATACTCCAAATCTGCTGACCAAACATCATCAGCAACAATGACCTATGGCAGCAGACTTTCCAACTTCCTACTCATTAAGAAGTCATGAAAATACACTGGGGCTGGAAGAGTCACACCCTCCGCAAGCCCGCAAGTAACTCTACCAGACAAGCCCTCACCTGTAACCCTCAAGGGAAAAAGAAAAGAGGAAAGCCAAGAAACACCTTGCCTCGAGGATGACTGCAAAGAGATGGGTTACACCTGGAGTCAGATTGAAAGAAAAGCCCAGGACAGAGATGGCTGTAGAGTCCTTGTTGATGACCTATACCCAAGGAGCGGTAGTAAGCATAAGTAAGTAAGTAATATGGTACAAAATGTATCCAGGATCTGGGTATTAAATGCTACTAGTGGACTGCAGCATCTTTTGTGCGATCCAGTATGTCGGCAGTGCAGACATGGCTTCAGGCCTATTGTGTATAGTCTGACTGTTTCAGTATAAACATGCATTGTGATCGGCCAAAATGAACCACTTCGACAGGTAAAAACCTACCTTTCAAATATTACAAAGTCACCCCTATGTGTAGCCCACAAGGTAGAGTGCATGGTACTAAAAAGTAGTACATGTAGAACATGTACATATTTAAAGTTAACACCCTTACAGTGACTAGCGCCCAAAAGCTATTTTCACTGTGGGAAGGCTGGCTTGCCTATAAAGAAACACTGGGAAGCTTTATTAAATACTAATACTGTATCCCAGGAACTGGACCAGCTAGAAAACTAATGAAACCATTATTTTTAATAGTTATTAAAACTTCAATTCAATTGTGGAGTCAAAGTTTTAATACGTAGTAAGGAAAAGGTAGTTTCAGAAAGTTACCTTTTCCCTACCTGAAGTTCCTGAAAGGCTAATTTGCATTAGTGCTCCAGCTTCTCCCAGCCATTGATTAGCCTTGATAGGTGTGATATGCTTCCCCTAAACACACAATAGGCCAACCTGAAGGGGCATAGATGACTCCTCTGAACTCCACAGATTATGCAGGGTGGAGTCTGTGGGTCTCCAATTGACAGCACAGTGTCAGATCCTGTTTGACAGGTCTGTTGAGCCACATGTAACACTTGGGGCACACTTGAAAAGGAGAGAACAAGATGCTAAGACAACTCTTGTGTATCCACTATCTACTTGCTGGAGGACCATGCTTCTATCCTCCCAAACCTCTGTCTCTGGTTTTGTTGTGGGTACAGTGCCTGCCCCAACTGAATTTTAGTGTTAGATCTGTAAGGTTACTAGAATTACCATAGTACATTCCCCACACAAACCAGCCCAAAGAGACCACAATAAATGTGGCAGAAACCTTTTCGCCAACTTGATAATGACCTGACGCATGGCATTTTGGGCTATTTTGCAGTAAGGCGAACAAGAACCACTGCAAAAAAGGTAGGTCAAAGCCTGAGAACATTTATCTCATTGGTTAGGGAAGGACCAGAATCTCATCCACCCACTAGATAGTGCAAGGCATAAATGTGGCACCTCTAGACACCCATTTCTGAACACTTTCTGGACCTGTGGAAGATCAGCACTGAAGGAATGGACCTTCCTCTCTTGTATCCAGGACAAAGAAATGGTTTCCAATGATCAGTTGATTAACTTCCCGTGTGACACCAGGGGGACAACAAGCTGCAAGAGACCTTTTCCTGGAAGTATCAAACTGCCTAGTGGGAATTGGCCTCTGTCTGACACCCTGTGAGTCTCAAAGTGCCTCCCTTGAGGTCTTTTATGGCTTTAGAAGAGTGTACTCCTGTGGTGGATTGTGACTTAAAAGAATAAGTGCCTGATTACGATCTTGGCAGATGGAATACTCTGTCACAAATTTGACAGATATCCCGTCCGCTGAACTACCAGTGTCATTATATCCTACTGAACTTGTAATATGATGGACGCGATATCCGTCATTTTGTGGCAGAGTATACAATCCACCAAACTGGGCCAGTCCTAGGATTTTTTAAGGCCCTGGGCGAAAGGGAAGATGTTAAGCCCCTCTAATTCGCATGTGACATCACAAGAAGCGACATCATAGAAAGTGACATCACAGGACTTCTAATCTTCTTTGGTATCGCCAAGGGACCTTGTGTGCGCATATCAGTAACATGGATAGAAAGATAGATAGCCAAATTAAATTAGTGCGTCTTTTCTAAAGCAGTGTCACATTGAAAGGAAAAGCTAGGCACAGGTCTCACAAAGATGGACTTCCACGCTCAATGTTAACTGATTGTTTCCAGATTACTGCATAATAGGTCCAGTGCACTGAGGAATGTTATTTGAATGCATAACTATGCTAAAAATCATGCAACCGGATATAGCAAAATAAAGTTGAGTTCAAAATACATGTACCTGCTCATTTTTATTTGAAAGCTTTTTAAATCACAGGTCAGATTTAAAAGGGCAGCAGAGTTCTGTAGAAACAAAGCAAAGCAGGTATTGTAGACAAGCGCCATGCCTCCATGTGAGGCTGCATCAAAGAAGGGTTAAAATCACCCCTGTACTGAAAAGACTGTTTCAAAAGTGATTTTTACGGTTCCCAAATGTATATGTCATTTGATTTATTCCTTTCATTTGGATTTTGTTCTGCTGCTTTATAATGGAAAAGGGAAGATTCAAGTTCCAGAATGCAAGGAAATAACATCAGAACTACTTACATGTGGTTTAATGAAGCAACCTGAGACCTCATATGGTCTAAGTCTGAGCTAGCGAGAGTTGCAGTTTTCATATAAATCCCTTGCACTGTGACTGGAAAAAAAATTTGATGATGCACTTATTTTGGAACCATTAGTGAAGCCAGTTGTGATGATAAAGTAGCGGACAGCATTGGTATGACTGTGTTCACGCAAGTGTGTGTGTGTTTGATGCCCCGTATACCAGTGCTGTTTATTCCTGCTGCTGCTATGAGATGAGAGTTTAGGCCTTTGTATCATCTGGGCAGAGAAACAATATCAGCAAACAGGTTTTGCCTCAAGACTACTGCGAAACAGCTCTGTTTCTTAGCTAGAAACCGGAAGCTGACGCCTTACTCATCCTCAGATAATTGGTCTTATATACTCTTGGAGTCATTAAGAAATTCTTGCATTGTATTGCTGAGGGGATGTCGCTAAAGAGCTCTTGCTGTGGTGGTGAACAAAGAGGGGGGACTGCTGTGGAGGACCCACTATTGGGAGTGGATTACAAGTGTATGAACAGGTGGGACTTAAAAGAGGGAGTCCGACTTTGTGTATGGGGGCAATGCTTAGAGCTGCAATAATTTTGCCATACCAGGAGGCTAGCACTGGCAGACAGGGGTCACCAAGGTGCTTTTTTCTGCAGTGCTCTTGAAGAGGGCACAGAGAAAACAATATTACGTAGTTTATTTTCGACACCTTGTCTATTGCTGTAAGCACAATATACACCTCAAGCACAACTCTCTGCACAATGAGGCTCTCCTTAGAACCTTACACTTAAAACAAAATATGCTACAATTTACAATTACAAGTGTAACATTCTAGTAGCAGTTGGGTGGCACTCAAAATGTCATACATATGATGTAGATATCCCATAAGAAAACACAGGGCGAATACAGAAATGTCACACATAGGCAAGGGATAGCCATAAAATTAAAATATCCCCCCACTTTGAACCAAAGCTCTTATGGCACCAAGCAAACCAAGCAAGTTATTGCAACCCTCCCCAGAAGAGCTCTCTTGTCTCTTCCATCCAAGCTTCTATCCATTCATCCTTTAATCCTCCCATCCACCTGCTACTATCCACCATTTTCCCTTTATATTCTGTCATCCATTCATTCTTTCATCCATCATTTCGTCTTTCACCATTCTTTATGTCCGTCCATCAGTGTTCCCATTCATATCCAAACCTATCCATCTACCCTTACACTCATCCATCCACCCATCTTTTCGATCATCCATTCACCCTATTGCTCATCCATTTATCCACACTTTTACTCCATCCTTTCCCTTATCCTTCCATTTACCCTTCCTCACATTCTTTCACTTACTCATCCATCCATCCATTCACTCATCCTTCCATCCATTTAGACTTTCACTTATCCATCCATCCTTTCTTTCATCTCTCCACCCTCACTTTCACTCATCTATCCAGTCTTTCAAACATCCACCCTTACACCCATCCTTTCACTCATCCATCTATCCTTTCACACATTTCCCTATCCTTCCACTCATCCATCCTTACATCCACCCTTTTATTCAATTCATCCATCCATCCATTCACTCATCGATCCACTCATCTAATATTTCACTCATCCATCCATCCACCCTTTCACTCCCTCCACCTTTTTACTTCATCCCTTTCACTCTTCCATCCACCCACCTTTCCACCCATCTATTCAGCAGGGGGTACACAAGTCATGCATGATGCATAGTGACAGGATGTGAGGTGACTGTGACATGGTTGTGGTTCCTTTTTTAGCACTTTTATATAGCACAAATGTAACCCAAGGTCTGTGGAGTACTTTACAAAAGTACCAATACCTTTACAAAAGGTCAGTTTTTTAAAGGTATGGGGAGGTTTCATGGTTTGCCTAGAATCACAGGATTTAGAGTCAATGCCAGGAACTGTACCTGGTTCTCCACTTTCATTAAACTACACCATGTGCTGCGAGACCCAGGTGAGGGAGTTGTATCCCCTGGGCCGCACAGCACTGGATAATGGCAGCATACCAGGACTTTACAGCCTGATGCAGCTCTTCAAGGCCCAGGTGACTGAGCTTTGCTAAACCCTGCCCTGCCATGTCAGTCTTTTACCTCCTCCACCAACCCGCCTCTCCTCACCTTATAATGTCCGTCTGGTCCTTGGAATAAAGGGGCCTCTTTTTTGGCTGGCAACGCAAAACAAAGGGGAGGCAAGGCTTCAGGGCAGGTTTTTAAGTGTGGTCCTGTCCTGCTCCTGACGTTGTGAGCCAATACAATTGTTGGCTTTACTGCGGCCCACTTTCCCACCCTCTGGTCCCCACCCCCCCCTTTTGGTTTCAGTTTCACTGGGGACACTTAGCACTTTTATGTTTTTTCCTTTATGTATAAATTGATTCATTGTTTGAGACATAAAAGCAATATTGGAAATATAGCTGTCTGTGTCCTTGCTAGCCTTTCTTTCTGACGTCATAACTATTAACCATTGCGATTGTGCATATTATTATCAAGATAGTTTTTCTATGTCCCGCAGGAACCGCTGTTTCTGTTACAAACCAATTACCATTGTTCCTAGCAAGTAGGGTCTTCCTTGTCCTTGTTTTCGACTTTTATTCATGCAGAGGCAGGGCTCGCTTCACACCTAAGGGCACTTTAAATAGCCATCTAATTGCTGTTCTTATGCAGTTGCAGCGATTAGAGAAGCCCTTTCAACCAATCGCTGTGAGGCCCAGGGGAGGGGGCCCCTCCCTTGGACCTCACAGCACTACACCACCATCATAACAGATTCTCTTGAAAAATACTGCTGCAAAGCCCCTCTTGCATGTTAGCAGTTGCAGGGCCCTGGGCAGCTGCCCACACTGCCCATGCCTAGCCCGGGCCCTGCCGCCAAGTTTGTGATCAGGCCCTAAGTCAGAATGTAAAACCTTTGACCAGGACAAACCTAGTTGGTGCATATCTAATCCGCGCTTCATCGGGGTCAGCCTCAAACTGCGCCTAATCGCGGTCTACCACCACCATAGACTATCATTGCCAGTTTGGACTTCTTTGGTGCCATTTTTACTTAAAACTTTAAAAAATCATATCTCATGTTCCTCTTTGTGGATTTATGTTATTTTTGGTGTCATTATGTTTATTAAATTTTACTCTATGCTTTTGTATTTGGTTTGTGATGCTTATTATTTTGCAGTTTGACTTTATTTCTGTTTTGGTGCTGTAGAAATACTTCACACATTACTCTAAGTTAAGTACGTCTGCTCTGTGCTATGCCAACCAGGTGGATGAGCTCAGGTTAATTTAGTTACTCGGAGAGTTCACACTGACAAGAGTTGTCATTATTTATTGAAGTGGGTAGTCACCCACCCCAAATATTAATCCAATTTCTTACACTGCACATTTGTATTCTTTTATCCTCTCTCTTTTTTTCTTCTGATGTTTTTAATCTGGAAATAACCCTTCACTGCTACACTGCACGCTATGTCCCCATTTAGCGCCATGTTACACTTCACCACAGAAAAAACACCATCTGCACACATCCCACAGTGCCAAAGCCCATACAACCTCCAGCGACAAACCCCACCATATCCCTCCAAAGCAAAGGTTAACATCATATATCTTACAACACTCACTGAAGCTCTACATAATCTCACAGCATACCAAAATCCCGTACACCACTTTTTGACTAAAACCTGCTGAGCACAATATATCCAAACTCACCAATCGAGATCACCTCACACAGCAGGCATCTGCCTCACTACTTGTAGTTCCTAGGGTAAAAACCTTGAAATGGGGTGGCAGAAGCTTCGGTCACTTGGCCCCTAAATTATGGAACTCGTTGCCTATCCATCTCAGAAACCAAACCAATCTACTATTGTTCAGAAAAGAATTGAAAACATGGCTATTTGTCCCAAAACCATAGCCGCTCTTATTCTCCCACTGCAAAAATCAAGGGCAGTTCGCGCTAAGACGCAACGGCAAACACGCGCTCTATAAAAACATTCATTTCATTTCATTTGCTCCACATGATTTTGTAAGATACCATTCCTATCATTTGAAAAATGGGGAAGGCCAGAGGGCAATGTGAAGCAGGGTTGCCCTACACTCAATTCCTGTTTCAACAAACCCCTACTCCGGCACCATCCATTGTCATTAAGTAGCCGTAACGGTAACGCCCACGGTTCAGTAGTGCAAACTCACAAGTTTCAACCTGGCCAATGTTTACATCAATAGACTACTGTAGGCGCATCTATTGCAGAAGTGAACTGTGGTAAATATATATCACGCATTAAAAAGAAACCTCACGGAAGCGACCAAAGGCGACACTGATGGGTCATTACAGTGCTCCTGGCTTCTAATTACAGTTGTGCTCCTCTCTATGCAAAACTGAGGGAACTGTCCATATCAATTCAGACAACCCAGCTAGGTTATTAAAAGATTTGGGATTGTAACCAAACCCAGGTGGCACAGCCACATCTAGTCCCTACTTCTGTAACAACCCACTTTGTCATGTCATTTGTAGCTTTACTGTCTAGTGTATTGTTACAAATGTGCCCACAGTGACCTATATGCTTTATTAAGTGAGGCAACTTGGTGCATTGTTAAAAAGAATTGTGCGTCATACAACCTGTTAGTTATGTTTGCCCGTTATGTTTCATTGCCTCTAGTTCGATTGGCAAATTCATTAAGGTCGGAGGACCTTCTTATCAACCAAGGTACACTGCAGACCTGCATGATAAAGCCATGAGAAAAAAAGTGAGGGGGGTGAAGGACAAGCAGTACCCAATTTAGAAACTAGTGATTAAATGGCAATAATCTCAGATCAAAGACTTTTTAAAATATTTATTACAAGCCCCCTACCGGCGGGTTGGGGTAATCTTATTGAAAGCCCACCTGTTGACAAAATCATATATCAATTACAGGCATGTAGATTTTGCAGTGCACATGACTATATGTGGAAAACCGTTTTGTGGTTCAAGCACCCCAAACCCATGCGTAAGTGTAATATCTTAGCAAATCACACACTGGTGTCTATTTGGAAAAGGAATTCCCCAAGACTATACCATAGAGCACACGTGCAAGATTTATAAACGTCGAAAAATAGAAATAGGAAGGGAGTGGAGCTAGAGACTCTGCATTCACGCCTGTTACATGGAATATCTCACTATTAGCACCACATATAAGGGCGGACATCCTTTGACTAGGGCATTGACAGCCACTCTGTTATCTAAAAGAGAATGCAAGATCAACAGAAAGGGCAGAGGCACATACCTGTAGCGAGAGGAGGCTGAAGAAATGTAGTCACCTTTACCTGTTCATGGTCCGGTACGGGAACCAAAGTCTATGCGCACACCGAAAGAGTGGGATAAAAAAGGTAGAGATTGATTCTTTCTACTCAGCTGGCAGCCATATTGGGGCTGAACTAAACTATATGCCTAAACCGGGATGAGTGGGCTAAAAAAGTGGCTATCCTATGGAAGAACTTTAAAAAAAAGATTGAGTGGTGGCTCAACATGGCTGATTCATGTCTGGAATGGAAACCAAGGAAAACCTCAAGGATAGAGAATATTTTCACACTTGCCACTCACCTGAAATTTCTGGTCTTTCGCAGGAACAATATATTACTCCCACACCTTCCTGGAACAACTCCCAACTCAGGTGATTGTGACTGCAATTTAGCAGGTGTTCCAGAAGAGAAAGGGGATTGGGTAGGAAAAGAAAAGAATACTAAGCAATCTTTCTGGCCACATATTTTTTTTTTCAGGCTGTTATCACTTGTCAAGCTCTCCACACAGTTCTGTATCTAAAATCACCAATAATCAGTTTGACCAGTTTACTTATAAATGTGTAAAAAAACATTTTGAATGCATCTTTAATACTTCTTGCCTACAAAAAACGGTACACACCTTTTGAGGGTTCTTGTTGCACTCAACAGTTATCAAAAGTTATTCCTCATTACTTCTCAAGAAGTATTTCTGGTCGCAAAAGTAATTCAGCTGAACTGTATAGACTGCCGGTCTCAGTATTGTCTTTTTCCCAAAAATCCTTTCCATTATCTTCTCTTCCACTCCATTTTCTCTCACAGTTCATTCTTCACAGTTGATCTAGAGTTACTTATTGTCTTTGGTTGCAACAATAGTAATCGTAAAAATGGATAACATTAATGTCCTAAGAAATTACCTTTCATCTTTTTTCTAGGTTTAAGTGCACTAACCTTTTGGTCTTGATTGTCTGCTCAATGATAAGCGTTGGGTAGTTCACTCACTATCTTCTCTCTTTGCCTATTCCTCTTAGGTTTTTCTCTAGTGGTTTCCTGTTAGACCTGTCAACCTTATGGTGGTCTTCTCCTCAAACCGTTTGATTTCATGCTTCATTTTTCTGAATTCATTTTTGTTGGCAATAGTCCTCTGTCCTGTTTACCAATGCTGAAGTGCTTGTGCTCACTCCCTAAAACATGGTAAAATTGTCTTACACCTGATTGGCATATTTACATTTCTTATAAGGCCAAAGTAAAGTGTTATATCATATACCCAGGGCCAGTAATGTAAATGCTGCAGCACTTATTGTGCCACCCACTTACTAAGGTAGCCACTTAAAACATGTCTCAGGCGTGCCATTGCAGCCTGTGTACAGTTTTAAGCTGCCCCAATTCGACATGGCAAAATAAACCTATTGCCAAGTCAAAAACTCAATTTTTAATACATATGTCATCACTAGGGTGGACCTTAAACAGCACACAGGGCAGGGTACATTGTATTAAAAAAGTTGGACTTGAACTTAAGTTTTACATGTCCTAGTAGTACAAATTCACAAATTTGTTTTTACAGCTGTAAGGCCTACCTCTGCCATAGGATACCATTGGGCTTCCTTTTTACATTTACTGAGTGCTAATTTTTATTTCGGAACAGGTAGAAACATTATGTTTGGTATCTAAAGATGTATAATTTAAAGTCCTCTTTAACGTACAGTAGGATTTTAAGTCACAATTCTGAAAATGTCAGTTTTAGAAATTTAGGAGAGGAAAGTAGGAAACCCAATTGACCCTTGGGGGTTTGGGAAATTTAAATATGATCAGGTAAAAGTGCCTACAAGGGATTCATTTAAGCGCACTCTGTTAACTAATTCATGCAATGATGTTTCAAGGATCCAGCCGGTAACCTATGGTTAAACAATCTACAATTCAGCTTTCCATTTCTTCCCAAACAATCTCTAAAAGATACGAAACGGGTGTGAATTCTTCATAAATCAAATTTATATAATATGAATTTGGAGGGTACAGAAAGATCAAAGCAACACAGAAATGACTGAGGTTTACAAAAGAATTCTGTGTTATTCATACCTCTGAGTCATTAATGTAAACATCTATTCCAAACCAAAATACATAAACAGAACAGAACAGTGAGTCTGAACAAAACAGAAACCACTTTCTAAAGAGAAATCAAACAATAAGGAAGTAGATGAATTTGATCAATTTCCAAACAAATATTACTGCTTCGATGAAGTCACCAAAGTCAATTTACTGGTGCTCGTGCTCACAGATGTCGAGCCGAGTACTCCGATGTGCCGCTGTCGCTTCAGTCGGCGCAGCAGTAATATTTGTTTGGAAATTGATCAAATCTGTGAGCTTTTCAATAGCTTCTTCATTTTTAGTGTAAATGACCAGTCATGATTAGATATTCCTTATGGAATAATCATAAGGGTCACACAACAGTTTATTTCATCATCCTGAAGATGGTCTAAGGGATGAATATGCCGACAAGACCGAAACGTCGACAACCTCATCTACTTCCTTATTGTTTGATTTCTCTTTAGAAAGTGGTTTCTGTTTTGTTCAGACACACTGTTCTGTTTATGTATTTTGGTTTGGAATAGATGTTTACATTAATGACTCTGAGATATGAATAACACAGAATTCTTTTGTAAACCTCAGTCATTTCTGTGTTGCTTTAATCTTTCTGTACCCTCCAAAATCATATTATATAAATTTAAATTATGAAGAATTCACACCCGTTTCGTTAGTATCTTTTAGAGATCGTTTGGGAAGAAATGGAAAACTGAATTGTGGATTGTTTAACCATAGGTTACCGGCTGGAACCTTGAAACATCATTGCATGACATAGTGCGCTGAAATGAATCCCTTGTAGGCACTTTTACCTGACCACTTTTAGAAATTTGTCATTTTCTTGTCCTAACCATTCTGTGCCTGTATCCTGTATCCTGGGTCATATGACTAGGAGTTGTTGGTAGGTGGCCTTTGTGTATTCCTCCCAGAAATGACACAAAGGCGGACTAGGTATTGGCATGATGGGCCATCCTGATAATGTTTGAGGGGTGGAGCTCTGCACAGCCCCACTTACATTTCAAATGAGCTGCCTCAGCACACACAAATATCTTCACACTAGCCTTTTGTGACCCCAGACCCAGTGGAACCTGGGCATGAAAGCAGGAAATTCCAGGAACATCAGTAGGGGGGGCTTGGGGGACTCTAGATGTTCCTTTCACTTCAAAGCTGGCACCAGGTATAAATATAGGACCATCAGGCCCACTGTCCAGTTCACTTCTGGACCTGCGGATGACTCTCAGAGGACTACCCTGCGGGGTACAGAGGGCTGCCCTTCTGTCTGAAGCCCTCCCTGTGCTCTCAAAGGACAGATGCTTGAAATCTGCTTTTCTGCTTGAACCCAGGAACACCAGAGTGACTCCAAGGGCTAGTTTGCTGGCCTCCTGTTCAGAGATAAAGGGACTTTAAAAGCTCCATCAACTTTTAAAGTGCACCTTGACCCAGCCTGAAGTGACAACACCTTCTCCTTGGACCCTGCCGGGTGCCTTATCCCGCTATACTTTACCTTCTCAGACATTTTTCTGTCATTTTTTTTTAAGTCCAAAGGTAAGCAGAGACCTGGTCAAATTAACCTCATGTATCCAAACTACACACCATCGTGGTCAGCCATAGGTTTCTACTTTGCCACAGTCATGCGCGATTAGATGTCCCCGGTTGGCGCTTTCATCTTTTAAGTCCTAGATTATACTAAAATCTTTCAAAATTCATAACTCTGGTTCTACTGATTGGACTTTTGTCGTTTTTGTGTCAAACAATTTATTACATTACTCTATTTTATAAATTACTGTGCAATTTTACTTGAAGGTTGTTTTTCACTTTATTACTGTTTAAGTGCTGCATAGATATTTTACACCAGAGTTACTCAAATTATGGCCCGGAGGTAGCATGCAGTCCTCCTGACCTTTACATGCAGCCCCCTGGGCAACAGCAGCACTAGGATGCTGTTTAATGCACTCTGCACTAATATTAAAAGGATGTTAAATAAACAATAAGTATTTATTTAAAGATTAATTGCAGTTAAAGAAAGGAAATAAAATACAGCTGCGTTTAACTTTAGAAACACCTTCATTTTTAAAGACAGCAAACGTAAAAATATGATAAAGTCTCTTCAAAATCCAAAAAGTGTATTTCATTAGCATGCAGAAGCACTCCACCTTAGTAAATCGGATTATATCAGTGCATTCAGATGCATTTTTTTAAAGTGATAGTTTTCAAACATGAATTTAGAAATTCCTGCGTTCCTCCACCATAACAACAATGCCAATAGCAAACTAAGAGGCAAGTCAGTTGTTATGTGCACCCTATGAGTGTCAGGGGTTCCTAGTATACATGAACAACATTATAGTTCATTTCATCACAGTAGAAGGTTTTGTACAACGCACATCCTGACATCATGCATTTCGTGGTTCTACTATATGTGATAATGTAGAAAAATGAGGGAAGGAAAAATAAAACAATTGCTGAGGGCCACACAGTGAGGTATAGTATGGAAGTTGAGATTCATCCCAGGTTTTCTGGATCCACATTGTGCAATTCAGTTCTGCCACTAAATGTACATGCATTGCTCCCTCCCCACCACCACTCTGCTGGCATCAGTTTGGCCCTAGGTCACACCACAGGCCAAACTATTTTTCCCCTGGGGAAATATCTGTGACTACACATGTTTTGCATATTGCCTGTAAGTCAAGCTTGACTGCTTGTGTGCCAAGCTACTGGAAGGTAAAGCACAGGTTGATTTAGTGACTTTTGTGGTTCATCATGACAAGGATTATGGATGTTGATTGAGAAGGGCACACACACCCCTCAACCACGAACCTAATTTTTCACAGTTTCCAATGGCAAATCCCTCGCTAGATTGTGGACCTCTGACACGACTTGGCTCAAAAAGTAATTCTAGGGTTCTTTCTAGAACAATTTCTAGGTAGGGGGGCAGGAGACACAGTCGCGACTTGCATACCTATTGGTCGACAAAGGTAATCAAGTCCTCGTGACAAGTGCGCAGTATTTATACACCCACATTAAAGATGGCCGTCGTGTCACGCGAGTGCTTCAAAGTCTCAGGATGTTTCATGAGATTGGGGGAGCGTTTTGCAATTTGCTGTAGGTTATTTCTTGAGTCAAGCCTGGGAAGGGGACAGCAGCTGCAAATGTGTACGGGACAATATTTGAATCAAATGCCCATGTCAATTGAACACTTTCCCTTAGGAAGCTTTCATAACCCTTTGTGGGATCTTGGGGATGAAAACATGAATATGCTGCGTACGTGGGAGATGCTGGAATATACTTGCTATATAAATAAGGCAGCCCTTCATAGCATTCCTAACAAATATAGACCCTTCCTCTGCCCATTGAGGAATAAGGTCCTGTTAGAGAGTTTGTAATAATTAGAAAATATTGTTTATTTAGTTGTATCTAAGTTAGCATAGCAAGGCCTAAGTATGCATTACTAGGCCTCAGCCTGTTTCATTGACTCACACTTTGCATTCATAGGCAAAAATTGTTGCTTTATTTTCCATGAATGAGCTTCCACATTCAAGTCTCTATCTGGGTTTCTTTTCAATTTCAGACAATAAATAAAATAGAAATGATCTTCATGATGCTGTAGAAGTTGCAAATAAAATGTACTAATTTTTGTTTCACGAAAAACGAAGCTGTGTTCAGAAGATGTGCAGCGCAGGTAACAATTATAAGGCCTAGTGCCACAAATGTGCTTCATTCATTTCTTAAATGGTTATTTTGTTTGCTTCAAAGCACATTTCCCTTGTTTGTTGGGTAAAGGGCGCTCAATTATTATTCATAAAGTAGGTGTGCTCTAAATGTTTCTTATTTCAAATAACACAATTTCTCCACTGTTGATTGGCACTCAAGGACTGCATCCTGCCAACTCACACAGTGCCACCGTGTGTCACATGATTATCGCCCCCTTCACACGGTCACCCGGTAGGGAGCCGAAATCACACAGTGGCAGAAAAACGTGCTGAAAAACACTGTAAACAGTGGTTTTTCAGCTCGTTTTCAGAGGTTGTAAGTAGCCGATGTCCAACAGCCTCAATGATCCTTTGTTTTTATCTTTCTGGGAGAGTTGCAGGGGAGGTGGGGCTTGCTGAGGGGCGGAG
This sequence comes from Triturus cristatus, assembly GCF_964204655.1. Lineage (NCBI taxonomy): Eukaryota > Metazoa > Chordata > Amphibia > Caudata > Salamandridae > Triturus > Triturus cristatus. The sequence continues at coordinate 1,457,789,105 of NC_140591.1, forward strand.
TGCCTCTTAGGTAGCTCGCAAAAGACACACAATTGATGGACGGAATACAGAACAAATCAAAACATTCATCCCCAGTCAGGAGATCTGGGTTAAATCTATCACTCTTTTGCTCACCATGCCACCCCAGTTTAGACCTGGCTATATGCAAATCAGTCTTGAGCCTGTGCCTCATGGGAACAGTCCAGCCCGAACTGCCAAACCATGTCCTCCCTGGACCGGAAACAAGCATCCTAGGACCGGTTTCGGGGTTTCATTAGCTGACAACTTATTGACGCAAAAAAGTGAGGCTGAAGGCTTAAAAGTAAATCATGACAAACTCTGTGACACTCATTTGCCTCAAAAGATAATCAGTTCTGCAAGCACTTTACAACAAACTGTTTCAAATGGTATAAGGAGGTGGGGTGAGACCATAAGTGAGATTACTGACACAGCTGTAGGTGGGTTTGTGAGTACCAAGCCATGCCCAATTGATATTGCGAGGAAACTCCATAGTGACGGATGGTATATAATAGCGAAAAAGTTAACAGGTTTAGCCTAACTTCGTCTTGGTCACATTATAAGGCCAGATTCAACCATCCCAACCCACGTGGGGTAGGTAAGAGAATAATTGATGGGTACAGACAGCATTGCTCACAGCCAGGCCCCATACTTGTCAGTAAAACACATGTAACTCATTATACAGGCAATATCAAGTACCCAACCGTGTTCAGTATTAACGTTCACAAACTCCCTCCATTTGTCAAACAAGATAAAGACTCCTTAATTAATAAATCAATCCATTGGATTGCAAGTGTCCGTCACTGTTGTTCGGTAACTTGTTCGGACATCTTGAAAGGGAAACGCCAATCTTCTCCATGATGCTATTGAACTAACTCTAAAAAAAATAACAATTTAGGGCAATGCACCTCTTCCAATTCTAAGCTCCGAGAGGGAAGCCAGATTGAGGTTCCGTGTGGGACGGAACGACACTTTTGAGTGGTGACGAATATGGATGAGTTGGGTATCTACGAACCGCAAATGACGAGTATAGTGGGTGTACGCAGTTTCGCTACGCAACTACGTATGGTTCGTCTTATTTTTGGGTTTGTTCATCTGAACCCTCGGGTTCCATTTTAGATACGGCATCCATTTTGTTTCTTGCCCTCAAGTAGCCAGCGAACGGACTTTGTCCGCTTCGTGACCCTGGGACTTCCAAGCTTACACGAGGGACACGTGTTCTTTGGAGTATGACTTTTATGACGAGGGAAATGACACGACGAAGGCAGATGGCCCCGCTCAAGGCTCATCTTGCCGTGCCGGTCTATTGTTTCAGTCATGCATACATTAGACACGGGGTCTCTGATCCCGTTATCAAGTTCCCTTTATTACTCCTAACACTCTTCTCTAATCTGTTGTGCATCCTTGTCCTTTCTTTGCATCTGTTTTTGTTCCTTCTCCTAATGTGTTTACGGTCAGGATGGAATGTGTTTTATTGCAGAGAGGATATGTTTTTACAGTTGGGAACTGGCAATACTGTTGTAATTATGTTCCGGCCTCCTGAAACATGAACGCGACTCTTTTGAAGTTTATTATGGGAACTGAGTTGTAATCTTTGTTCACTATACTGTTCTATGGGAAAAACGTGTATAAAAGGAGCGATCCACTTTTGCAACTCGAAGCAGTCTCCGAGAACCTACACGTTGTGTACTTCTTGTGACCTCTGTATCCCTGCAGTAAATAAACGCTGATCTCTGACGTCGCTGGAAGTGTCCCGTGTCTCTGTGTTTGGTACGCCAGAACAGGTAACCCACGAAGGTTTCAGGTGTTGTTCCCTGGCACCGCTGGGTCTTAGAATAACCCAGTCCTTCAGTTGGCGCCCCACGTGGGGCCTCATCAACGGTACCGGTCCAAAGCCCGACGATCGTGAGGAACTTCGTGTGAAATCTCCGAGGGAAGGTGCACCCCGCTTCATCGATCCAGTTGTCGAAATAAGTGGCCCGACGTCTTTTCCCGCGAAGATCCCCGCCTCCGGTCGGCTGCGACGGACTGATGCCCTGACTGTCGACCTGTTTTGGCGCCTGGCGTAGTCCTTTGTACGGCGAGACGATAGACGGGCCTTCCTGGTGACGCCATTGTTCTTTCAGTTAAGTATTTGTGGGTCGCTCCCAGTGTTCCTTTGTTGTTTGCATGGTACCATAGCATTCGTGGTTCTTAGTTGTTGGGTTTTATTTGACGATTGCAATTGCCAAAAACCGAGGGTCTCGCAATTTTTTTTTTTTGCGAGGATATCATAAATTCGATAGCCCTTGAAGTTTGTAAACTCGGTTAGTGTGCGCGATGCCTAGCCGTAGTACTTTGTTTGGGTTTCTCAAATGTTGCAGAATGGATTCCCGGCTGGAGGATTCATGTCCGATACCTCCGGTTGGAACTCCAATTTACGAGCTCTATAGTCGCCATGGTGTGGGTCCTATCGCGTATAATGAATATTGGGTCCGCTACACTAAAAATGATGGCGTTCTTAGTTGGCCATCTCATGGTAGTTTCGAAACTGCCGTTTTAGATAATTTGGAAGCTAAACTGTTTAAAAAGAAGGCTAGGCCGTCCATGTTTGATTCCTTCCGGTTATGGCGGAAAGAGGCCAAGCAGAAAGAAATCAAACAGAGTAAGAAAAATAAAAGAGAAGGCGTTATTACGGTGATGCGAGATGCTGAACAGTATCAGCGAGACAAAGATGAGAAAGAGCAGGAAGTTAGTGCTCGACTTCATCATATGGCGGTGGATAAATGTTATCCGGTGCTACCGTCTAATGTCGATAAGTCGGGAGAAGAAGCGGTAGAGGATTCGCTATTGTCTTATCTGTTGAAATCACCACCTCCCTATGCTCCCGATACTCTGGGCCCTGTGGTTCTACCTCTTCCTCCACCTGCTGTTTTGGCGGCTGCTGGTCAGCCCGCCGTTCCTCCCGCTCTCCCGAATCCCCTTGTGCCACAGACCGTTCATCCTCTTTTACCGGCTTCTCTTCCTACTGCGCCTCTTCAAGTCCCTCCTCAGTCTGTCGTTCCCACTACTCCTGGTGCCGCGTCTACTTCTATTGCCGCCACCCCTACTGTTGCTGCGCCTGCATCTTCTTCCTCTTCTCCTTCTGTTCGTAGTCGTCTCCTGACTGCTGTTGCTACTCTTTATTCCCCGCTTTTTGGGCCAATACTCGGCTCGACTCTTTCTGATGTCGCTCAGAGGCGCAGCCAGCTTCCTGATGGTAGGGAACGTGAATCGTTGGCAAAAATGGCACGTAAATGGATTCGTAATCCTGTTAAATACACTTCGCGTGTAGTGTTTGAAACATTTTCTCAGTTTAATGCGCCCACTCAACGATTCGTGTTTGAGGAATTGTGTAAATCGTTGAAGGAGGAGTGGGATTATGATGTGGTAGATAATGTACCGTCTGAGGTTTCTGAGCTCCAGCATCAGTTCACAACTGGTGTGATCGTAGGTGACAAGGTTCGAGAAGCTCTAGAACGTTTGTTATCATTTCGATGTACAGTGCAACCTCGAGCATTGTTTAAGGAAGAGACCGCAGAGTGGATGGCAAAACCTGGTCAATATCCGATGCGGGAAGTTCCCCCAGTATGGATGCCAGGTGACCCTAATGCCAACCCTGCTGTCCCAGGCCATTTTCAGAGAGTGTGGATACACCTCCCTTGGAAACGATCGGAAGTCCTACAGGTGAAGCAAACTTTGCCTGATCCCCGTAAAAATCCAGCAGGTTATTATAAGGAGCTGTCCCAATTGGTGGATGCTACTGTTATGAACCTTGCTGATATTGACATGTTGTTTGGCAATGTAGTGCCCCAGCCGATTTGGGCGAAAATTCGTCACGAGAATCACGCGGCTGAGTTAGGCGGTGACTGGGCTGCCCTTACGGCGGCAGACGCTCAGCAAGTCGGTGGGGCTAAGCCTGAGTAGCTTATTGTGGCTTTGCCCCAGAGGATAATTACCCTTATGAAAACGCTTATGCCGGCGATGCGCGTCAATTGGGACAAGCTGTCCGCGTGCAAGCAAAAGAGGGATGAAAGCGTTTCCGATTTCTTTACGAGATTCGAGGAATCATTTGTTGATCATAGTGGCCAGGACATGGGTTCAGAAGGTAGTTAGCGGCTGTTTGTTGATAAGTTTGTATCGAACTTGTTGCCCGAACTTAGCAATAAGTTGAAAAATTCTGAGAGTTCGTGGGCTGTTTCTACCACTGCTCAAATATTGGCTACGGCCCAATATTACGAAAATAGGGAAAAGGAGGAAAGTGAACGTGCAGATAAGAAAACAAAGGATCTTAAAACTAAGGTCTTATTGCAGCAAGCGTATCCTCCGCGCTCGAATTTCAGTGATTCGCAACAGCCAAATCGATCGCAATCACAGTTCTTCAGATCGCAGATGCGAAATGACTCTCCCGCACCTCGTTTTGTGTTGGGATATAATCAATGTGCGTATTGTCGAGGGGAGGGCCATTTGAAGTTTAATTGTCCGGTTCTCCGTGATAGGAATAATGGTGTGTCAGCTCGAGGAGGTCGTGGTGGTCCTCAACAAGCTTCACGTGGTAGAGGTCGTGGAGTTACTCAGAATCAGGCCGAGCGTTTTGCCACTTCCTCAGACTCGCAGAATTGTTTCGATCGACGTGAACAATCGTCCGGTAGATCTGCACAGTATCATGTGGATGACTATTACGTCGAGCGTGATGTTGATACGGATGGTATCTACTAGGACAGCCATAGACAAAGGAAGGGAGAAGTATCAGTTCCGGTTGATCAGAGAGGGCCTTATGTTGCAGTAGCCACATTGGGCGTCGTTGAGCCTTTTCTGTTGGACACTGGTGCAGCAAAAAGTTCCATTATGCATTCGAAACTCCCTGGCGCGCCTTTGTCTGGTTTAACGAATGTTTCCGTTGGATTCTCTGGCGCCCCCGTTAGCAATCCAGTTTCTAGCCCCTTGCCCCTTACGATTGGGTCTCATGAGTTAGAAGCTCCTTTGATTTTGACTACTGGTTGTGGTGAGAATCTTTTGGGCTTGGATTTGTTGAAGAGGTTACATGCGACTTTGTACTGCTCTCCTACGGGTGTGGAGCTTACATTGGGTGAGAATGTGATTTCCCCTATGTATCTATCGATCGATAAGCTCCCACCGGAATTGAGTTCTCTTCCGGTTTCTTTGTGGGCGACAGGTCCCAATGATGTGGGCCTGCTGGATATCCCACCTTATGTTGTTCAATTGAAAGTTGATGCGCGCTTACCACGCATACCCCAGTATCGTATTTCCCTTGATGGTGAACGGGCACTATTAGCGATCATTTATGATCTGATCGGTAAAGATGTTATCGAGGAGACACGAGGTAATGTGTGTAATAGTCCCGTGTTGCCTATTCTGAAACGAACTGATCCGTCCAAGCCTCCCGTGTACCGTCTAGTTATTGACTTACGGGAAGTAAATAAAATTGTTGTCCCGCAGTTTCCTGTGGTTCCAGACATTACAGCTTTACTGACTCTGATTCCAGCCTCTGCATCATGGTTCTCGGTGATCGATCTGAAGAATGCTTTCTTTAGCATTCCGATTGCTGAGGAAAGTCGTGATTTGTTCGGATTTTCGTTAGGAGGTCGCAGTTTCCGGTTCAAACGCGCACCTCAAGGCTACTGTGAGAGCCCATCGATATACAGCCAAGCTCTTAAGAGTCAACTAGATGCATTTGTGCTGCCGACTGGTGCGGCTTTGATTCAGTACGTCGACGATCTGTTGGTAGCTGCAGATACTGAACAAGTTTGCAAGACTGCTACTGTGTCACTGTTACAGCATCTCTGTGACTTACACCACAAAGTGTCACCTTCTAAATTGCAATATTGTTGTCAAGAAGTTACCTACTTAGGTCACTTATTGTCAAAGGCGGGAAGAAGGTTGACCCCTGAAAGAATCGCAGCAATTGCTCGAATGACTGTGCCGACGACCCAGAGAGATGTGCGTGCCTTTTTAGGTATCACGTCATACTGCAGACAGTGGATTCCGAATTTTTCACTGTTAGCGAAGCCATTGATAGCTCTCACGTGCAAGGACGTTTCGACTCCTTTGCCATGGACGGAGGAATGTCAGAAAAGTTTTTCTGAACTACGTGATGCACTGTGTTCGGCTCCTGTGTTAGGTACTCCTGATTACAGCAAGCCATTCACATTATACGTTCACGAGAGGGAAGGTTGTGCGTTGAGCGTTTTAACGCAACAATTTGGTGGCAAGCAGCGCCCGTGTGCATATTTTTCCTCGACCTTAGACCCGGTAGCTAGAGCGTTGCCAAGTTGCTTGAGGGCGACAGCGGCAGCAGCAGCGTCTATTCGGCGGTCCGCAGGTCTTGTTATGGATAATATGCTCATGGTGATGGTTCCGCATGCAGTTGATACTCTTTTGAATCGGACAAAGACTCAACATCTGACGAGTGCAAGGTTGTCTGGGTACGAGCTGACCCTTTTGGCAAGTCATATACAGATCAAACGTTGTAATGTACTGAATCCGGCGACATTGTTGCCGATTAATATGGAATCAGATGATGTGCCACCACATGATTGTTATTTACGAACTGAGGAAGAAACAAAAGGTCGTGTGGACCTGAAAAACACTCCCTTGACAGATCCCGATGGTACTTTGTATGTGGATGGCTCGTGCTTTAAATTGCCGAATGGCGATGTGACGACTGCGTATGCTGTAGTGACGTTGAGCACGGTTGTGGAAACTGCGAGATTGAATCAGAATTCAGCACAAGCTGCAGAGTTGATTGCATTGACAAGAGCGTGTGTTTTGTCTAAAGGAAAGCGAGTGAATGTGTTTACCGACAGTCAGTACGCATTCGGTGTTGCGCATAACTTTGGAAGACTGTGGAGAGAAAGAGGATTTATGACATCGCATGGTACGAAGATTCAGCATGGGCAGCTCGTGAATGACCTTTTGGATGCACTTACATTGCCTAAACAAGTGGCGATTGTTAAATGTAGTGCACATCGGAAAGTGACGGATGATGTTGGTCGTGGTAATGCGTTTGCGGACGAGATTGCTAAGGAAACGGCTAAGGATCTTGCGACCCGAATGTATGTCACGAGTTCAGTGAGGTGGCCGATGGAGACTGGTATGTGTGAAAATACTATTGAGAGTGTGAAAGCAATTCAGAACGAAGCTACTAAAGCTGAAAAGACTAAGTGGAAAGAAAGTACGGGAAAGTTGGACATGCATGGATGTTGGGTTGACCTGATGGAATGTCAGAGGTGGATGTTACCAGATGCGTACGTATTAGCTGTTGTGACGATGGCTCATGGGTTGTCACATATCAGTGCGAAAGGAATATGTAGGTTTTTGTCCCCTGTATGGAGGAATGAGGGTATTGCTAAGTGTGCCGAGAGAGTGGTTAAGAACTGTATGGTGTGTTTGATGCACAATCCTGGCAAGGGCACCCCCACTCCACCTGGTCATTTTGCTCCTCCTGTTTGTCCCTTTGAGGTTATCCAGCTGGACTTTATCCATATGGAGAGATGCAATAACCTGAAGTATGTTTTGGTTGTGGTTTGTGCGTTCTCCAGATGGATTGAGGCCTATCCTCTTAAGGATAACACTGCCCTGTCCACAGCGAAAATCCTGCTGAAGGAATACTTTCCTCGGTACGGAATGCCACGGATTGTATGGTCGGATAATGGAAGTGAGTTTGTGGGAAGTGTAATGCAGAGTGTGTGCAAGGGTCTTGGAATTCGTCAAAAATTCCATAGTGCTAATCATCCACAGGCAGCGGGTTTGGTTGAAGGGTACAATGGTACCCTAAAACTAAAACTCGCCAAGATTCAGGCTACGACTGGTCTATCATGGCCTGATGCCTTGCCTCTGGCTCTCCTATCGACCAGAGCGACCGTACACTCTCGAGTAGGGCTTAGCCCATATGAGATTGTGTTCGGCCGCCCTGCAAATATTTGGGGGGTCCCGAGGCCAAGGGCTTTTGATAGTCTTGAGTATCCAATGTTAATTGATTACCTGCATGATTTGACCACTAAACTACGGTTAATCCATCAACAGGTCTTTGAAGCTCTACCGGCGCAGACAGAGGGTCCTGGACACCAGCTCCGGCCAGGGGACTGGGTTGTTACCCGAAATTTCGGTCGGAAACGTAACTTGGAGCCAAGATTTGTAGGACCCTTTCAAGTCTTGTTGACAACGAGGACTGCGGTTCGACTGGAAGGCCGGAAGAACTGGGTACACGCCAGCCACACGAAAAAGGTACCGATCCCCTTACCAACGGATGGTTGGGTGAGGACTGGGATTTCGGCAACAGAAACTGAGACTCCTTTGCACTTTGTGCCGTTTAGCGACGCTCAACCTGTGGGGAATGATTTGTCACTGCCAAACCCACATGTGGAGTCATCGGTAGCAGAGAGCCCAAGGTCTGACTCGTTGTCCACTTCATCGAATACTGTTGCGCCAGCTGAACAATTGTTTGTAGAGCAAACTCGACCTGGAAGAAGTCGATACTTTCTTCGTTCAAGGACTAATAAAAATTAGTTGTATATTTGCTTTTTGATGCTATGAACATTATGGACAATTATATCCTTTCTTTTTGAGTTTTTATGTGCTGTCCCACGGCTAAGAGATTTGTAATCTGAACTTTTCGAAACCTCTCCATCCGGGTCACCGTAGGGCCGTGCGGGTACTCCTTTCTGTTTAGCAGGTTTCTGACGCTAGGTCGGTTACTTTTGTCGATTCCTGGGAACTCCTGGGGATTGATAATCGCTACTCAGAACGAAGTGCGTCAAGTACGTCACGGACGGTTTGTAGAGGATGGCATTCTCTAAGCTGTTGGAAGTAGAAAGGATGTCGGCGCAGAGATCAGAATTAAGAAGAGTTGTACGTACAAAATGTTTTTTGTTTCAGGTGTTCCTACTGTTCCTGACCGTATCTATGTTATTGGTGGGTGGAGTGTATTTTGGAGTACAGTTGTTATTACCTTCTGTTTCACCTACCTTTTCTCCTAAACTAAGCTCCCTCACCACTGTTTCCCCACATTCTTTCCATCCTCTGCCTCAACATGAACAGGTTAGGCGTGCGGAATTTATGAATAACTCTTTTGTTCAACTTCTACATCAGCATCAGTTGGTGATGAATACTACCAATTGTTGGGTGTGTGGGTTAATGCCACATACCATGGATAGGGGTATTCCATATTTGGTCCTTCCTTACAGCTCCCAGGGTTCGGCTCGAGCATTCCAAACTATGTTCCGTAGTGCACTAGATTCCTACCCCAGTCGAGAGCCACGTTCTGCCAATTTTGGTCCTGGGCCGTATCACAAACCTTTGGCGATAGCGATAGCGGATTTGGATAGAGATGTTTTTGATGCATCGCTTATCCCAAATGAAGATGTACAGGCTTATAAGGATCTGAGCGAGGCTGAGTATAGTACGTCAGTGGGTGATAGACAGCTTAAGAGCTCGTCCCCAATATGGATTGTACCACACCTCGGTAATTTTGGCTTGAAAGTTTTGGATCGAAAACCGAGAGCACAACTTGGGAACAGTGCTTGCACTGACACGTATGTTCTGCCGATGCTCTCCTCCCCTGTTTTTCTGACTGCTAAGGGCACTTATTTTGTATGTTATGAACGCGCATATACATGGTTACCCCGTGATTTCTCGGGTACCTGTTATATTGCGAATCTTTTACCACCGACTTTCACAGTTGCCTCAGATTATCACAAAACTAGAGTTGTGAGAGGAGTTATTAGCAAAGAGGATACTGCCGGTCAAGAAGCAGGAGACTTCTTTAAGGGTTTCTTGCCGTTTTGGGGACCTATGGTTAATAGTAGGAACCTAAGACAGTTGACACGTGTAGTTGAGTCGACTGCTAATATTACTGCAAGTGCCCTTGGTAATTTAACAGCTGAACTTCAGGCGGATAGACTCATGACGTTGCAGAACCGTATGGTTCTAGATGTTGTTCTCGCAGATAGAGGTGGTGTGTGTAAAGTTATCCATTCGAGTTGTTGCATTTTTATTCCTGACAATGCTCCAACTGTCTACCAAGCCATCTCGAAGTTGCACAAGATTTCCGAGTCCATACACGTGGACGAAGGTAATTGGACGCTTCTAGGATGGTTTTGGGGCCTGATGTCAACTTGGGGTTGGAAGATTCTGATGATCGTAGGGGTTGTTGTAACGTTTCTGTTCACGTGTTGTCTTTGTGTACAGTGTGGTCCTGCCTTATGTGGCCTATGTGCTACAACGTGTATAAGACGGCCATCTGTTACCAAGGAAACGTTGATGAATAGAATGATGTTCCAGCAGCAACTGAACGATCTGATGAATATTGAAATAGATTCCGATCTTGACTAATGCTTGCCTACATGAGGGCAAAAGGAGCGTCTGAGGTTCCGTGTGGGACGGAACGACACTTTTGAGTGGTGACGAATATGGATGAGTTGGGTATCTACGAACCGCAAATGACGAGTATAGTGGGTGTACGCAGTTTCGCTACGCAACTACGTATGGTTCGTCTTATTTTTGGGTTTGTTCATCTGAACCCTCGGGTTTCATTTTAGATACGGCATCCATTTTGTTTCTTGCCCTCAAGTAGCCAGCGAACGGACTTTGTCCGCTTCGTGACCCTGGGACTCCCAAGCTTACACGAGGGACACGTGTTCTTTGGAGTATGACTTTTATGACGAGGGAAATGACACGACGAAGGCAGATGGCCCCGCTCAAGGCTCATCTTGCCGTGCCGGTCTATTGTTTCAGTCATGCATACATTAGACACGGGGTCTCTGATCCCGTTATCAAGTTCCCTTTATTACTCCTAACACTCTTCTCTAATCTGTTGTGCATCCTTGTCCTTTCTTTGCATCTGTTTTTGTTCCTTCTCCTAATGTGTTTACGGTCAGGATGGAATGTGTTTTATTGCAGAGAGGATATGTTTTTACAGTTGGGAACTGGCAATACTGTTGTAATTATGTTCCGGCCTCCTGAAACATGAACGCGACTCTTTTGAAGTTTATTATGGGAACTGAGTTGTAATCTTTGTTCACTATACTGTTCTATGGGAAAAACGTGTATAAAAGGAGCGATCCACTTTTGCAACTCGAAGCAGTCTCCGAGAACCTACACGTTGTGTACTTCTTGTGACCTCTGTATCCCTGCAGTAAATAAACGCTGATCTCTGACGTCGCTGGAAGTGTCCCGTGTCTCTGTGTTTGGTACGCCAGAACAGGTAACCCACGAAGGTTTCAGGTGTTGTTCCCTGGCACCGCTGGGTCTTAGAATAACCCAGTCCTTCAAGATAGGCTTAAGTGTTTTCTATGGGCTGGTCAGGGTATCCTTACCCAGGCACCCACCCTCAAAGCATTAATACCACGCACCTCCTCATCATTCATACCACAGACCTCCTCATTAAGCGGGAACCACCACCACCGGGGTTGGGGGGGAAGGTGGGTTCTGGGAGGTTTATGGGGGAGGGGGTTTAAGTTTATAGTTTCTTTGTTCTTATGTAAGAATATTCACATGCGAACTGTGGACCACATACGAGCATCTTCTCCGAGGCAATAAGGGGTGCATGCATAATCCCTGAAATTTGAAGCAACTGGACTGCAAATAGCTAACTTCTCTATTCGGGGGATTTGCATACTCACAATCCCAGTGTTGTTACATTTGATTTTTGATGCTACTAATAAAAACGAATTTTGACAAAAAAATAACACATTAGTGCATGGGTTGGTGAGACTTGGTGCATTTATACATAGTATATTAAAATATAACCATATTCAGGGAAGGCTTTATGGGATCTCCCAAAAATCACCTGTCCCACAAATACTGTAAATGCATGAAGACTTCTCTGATCTTGCTGAGATAGTTTGGCCGGATGTGGGCAGACAAAATAGCCCTCTTAAAATTTAAAAATAGAAACCAAAATAAGTACATAAGCATAAAATACTGAGGTTATTTGTAGAGTGGCTAACTGCTTAGTAACTATTGTAGATGCCAATGAGTTCTTATCCCGAATGCTGTGACTTTGTGGAGCAATTTCATATTGGTATTTTTCAGCAGACTTGGTCTACTATACCAGTCTTTCGTTCTGGGTGTACGTACTAATTATATAACAGCAGCGGCTCCACGAAGGGAGCCGTAACCATATGGATCATATACCCCATATACACATAAGGAGTCCTGACAATATGGGTAAAAAAAACTTTAAATTGCCGGATAAAGCAGATAAATAGCAATTCCCTTGATATTTTAGGCATAAAAAGTATTTAATCTAAGGGCCAGGAATACAACATCTATAATAGATATAATAGATTCAATTCAGGAAGGCCCTGAAGACTTGGGTATTTATTGCCCCAGACGAATTACACCTTTCTCTTATTTAGTATCTTCACGGCCCACTCTCACCTCCAAACCAAGTCAGCGCCAGGATACTCCTCGCGGAGTGACAGACGCGCTTTACAAGTACCAAATTACATTACATTACATTACATACCACTAGGGGAAATAGAGTACTGAACCCCTGCATCATCGTGAGACACATAAGGGAACCTCTAACAACAACATTGGCTCTTTCATTGTTGCAAGAGATTTCAATATCAGACATGAACTTCTTGATGCTGTTCAGGTGCCAATAACAGCAATTAAGGATGAGTTATGGAGCATCCCCAAATTGGATCACTCGCCCATCAAAACCTGGTCGGCTGCTGAAATATAGCTGACCGCCTTAACCTTGCCACTGAGACTTAGATCATACAATGGGGTACTCACTCACACACCAAGGGCAGACATGCTTTCAGCCGGTTCAATCAAATATGTCGGATAGATTACATAATGCTTTATATGCAGTTGCATGAATAGTGATCACAATGCATATCAATGCAATGGGGTACTCACTCACACACCAAGGGCACCACACACACCAAGGGCGGACATGCTTTCAGCCAGCTCAATCAATGCAAGCCAGCACTAACCAATTTAGTCTGAACCCCATTATTGGCATATATATTGACAATTTTGCCACCCTGAAAGACCACTTTTAAGGTGACAGAAGAACTGTTACTGGTTTACACAAAACACCCTAGTAAAACAAAAGATGTGATGGAGCTAAAGGCGCACTTTTATTGGCAATTAAAACTGAAAACGGCGACAGTGTTAGGAAGTTGAGAGCATTGTACAAAAAACTCAGAAAGTATAAAAAAAGAATGGAAAGATTGCAACTGGCAGGAGTTCTTGGAAGCCTCTAAAGGCAATGATTATAGATCATTCTGTCATGTTGTAGTGCATGGCAGTCACAAAAGTGAAACAAATCCAGATTTGTGTATCTAAAATGAAGCTGAATAGACCATTTTGCTCATTTATTTGCAAACAACGATTTGAGTATTGACATTGCGTGCATTGGGACATTGGGTGCAGCCATAGAGCCACTTAGCATTGGCCTGAAAGGCACCATCCAAACATTCAAAGGCATATTTCCATCTAAGACGCCAGGCCAGGACAAGGTACCAGGAGAATAGGAGAATTATATCACTCACCACTGCATGTGTGGGCCCCATATGTTAAAACCTTGACAAACACCATCCTTACTGAAACTGAAATACCATCATCATGGGAGCTGAAGTTATCCCCATGCTCAAAAAAGGCTCACGGGATGACCCCAGGCCCATTAGTCTGCTGGGTAGTTTGCATAAAATCCTTTGCTTTCAATTACTCAACAAAGTTCAAGAATAGATAGACAAGAATGACATCTTATCAGACTTCCAGGAAAACTTTAATGAGAAAGTTAGTGCAATAGATCAGGTACTCAGGTCCCTCCCCATCTATTGGAAAACAGTTATCCTGAATAAGGATCATCTATATGTGGCCTCTCATGTCGCTTATGGACTTAACTCTGATAAACTCCCAAGATAAACTCTGGCAAGTCCTGCATGAAATGGGAGTGTTGAGCAATCGTCCTGCCATTATTATTTGATTGCACAGTAAAAATTATGGGTGAACTCACCAAACCCATGCCAATAAATAAGGGGATGCTGCAGGGGTGCATATTGGCGCCTACATTTATTTATTTATTTGGATGATCTATAAAGCGCACAACTACCCAACAGGGTCTCCCGGTGCTGGATAAGGTGAAGGCAGAGCCACACAAGCGCTGGGCAACAGGCCGAAAAAGAATGAAGCTTGGTCACTAAAAAGAAAAGTCTTTAAGTTCTTGCGGAAAGCTAGCAGAGAGTGACAGTTCCTAAGATCGATAGAGAGAGCATTTCAGAGTTTAGGGCCCAGGTATGAGAAAGAGCGGCCGCTCAGACGGACAAGACGAAACCTGGGAAATGACAACAGTGAGAGGCTGGAAGATCTCAACTGTCGAGCAGGCACATAAGGTGTTACCAATCTTTGGATATAAGAGAAAGCTTGGCCAAATATGGCCCGATACATCATTTTCACTGTATATTTTTGATGTTGTGGAATTTCTGGATTCTTGCAGAAATTATTCCTCAAAACTACTCGGTACAAAAATACTGGTCCTCTTCTTTGCCGACGACACGCTTTTAATGTCGAAGACACCAATGGGCCTGAAGAGATGACACCAAACGGGTTGTTGGGATAGTGGCTATTGAATAAGCAGAAGTACATCTTCCTACGAAGGGGCACTGGAGCAACTGACACATAGAATCACAGAGCCCCAGTGACCTCGCAGCATTCCATGTTCAACCTTCCAACTTACACATTACCACACATCTCCCTTTTTAGGTCGAGCATTCAAGACCTCTTGTATATACTTTCGTTTATACTTATATGTGTATGTACTTTGTGGGCTCTGGAGATCAGCCATAGGACTTGTCTGCTCCGATTAGGGGCTTTTTTTATCTTCAACTGCCTCTATTTAACTGTCTTAATAGAAAACGACCAACAGAGGTCAGTAAAATACCAGAATTGCTTTCTGCTTAGGGACTTTCTTTTTCTTATTTTTCTGGCAACTGCCTCTATTTCACTTTCTTGATAGATAACGACCATCAGAGGTCAGTAAAATACCAGAATCACTTTAGCATTCTCTAGATTCCAGTCCATAGAAACTATCTTCCATGAACACCCGTAGACAATAATATTTTTTTCAAATCTTGTATTTTCAGTGATATGACCACCGAAGGCCCTGATTTTATATTATAAACAGAGCTTTGGACTATACCATTTCCTGCTGAAAGGCAATATTTCTCTCCATGTGTTCCCATACCTGGTGTGTCACACAGTTTGGTGCTTATTTTCCCTCCATGCTAAAGAACAGTAGATGTTTGAGCACCCAGGCTAATGTGCTGCATAGCTAAATACATATAAGGTCCCAAAGGCGAGACCGATTGCATTGCAAATGCTTGTTTATAAAACCAAGAATAATGCAACACGAAGAGGAAAAGAACAAAAAACTATTTTCAACAATTATATAATGTTACACTGTTTCACGTTTCACCATCACCCCCACCCTCTCCAAAGAAAAAAAGAATAAAGGAGCACGAGAACAAGACAAGATTTGGAATAAATAAAGAAATATCAAACACTATAACCAACTTAATAAGTGACAAAATCATCCCATTTCTTTGGCGCCACTTTAGTGCGAACACTGTTTCTCGTTGCTTTGACCACCTTGCCACCCTCTGTACTCTTCTTTGTTTTTCCATACATGACAAGATTATGAGGAATTGAAGCTACACGAGTAATACTCCACCAATTCCCATCAGGCAGTTTTACAGAGTTTTTCTTAATTCACACACTTGAACAGGGTCTTTAAATTTTGATAAGCCTTTCCCCACTAGAACTGGATTCTTTACACGTACCCAGTCTCCCACCTTCAATTTACACTCTTTCTTTAAGCTCGGACTTACTTTAACTGCTCTTTTAAGATCGACCAAATTGGATTTGGTTTCAGCAGATTTTCACCAACTTTCAACACTCCCTTGCTTTGGTGTTACTTTGGTGACCCAACAGGGACACAATTCTGTAGCAGCTTCCCTTCCCCTCATCAACTCAAACGGGGGCTTCCCTGTCACAGAGTGAGGTGTAGTGCGACCAGACAAGTTCTAGTACGGATTTAGCAGCGTTCATGTTGCTTCTAATAGTGGCTTGTATACATTCCACTAATACCTTGTTAAAGCGTTCTACCTTCTCGTTGCTTTGAGGATGATATAGGGGTGTTCTTAAATGTCTTATGGTACAATTATTTAGAAATGAGGACATTTCAGTGGAGGTGAACTGAACTCTGTTGTCAGTGAGAATCTCTTCAGGTAACCCTTCTTTCGAGAATACTTTTTTAAAACATTCAATCACCTTCTTGGTGGTAGGTTCAGAAACTGGCCCAACCTCAACCCACCTTGAGAGATGGTCCACCATTACTATGAAATATCTCATACAATTGGGTAAAATTTGATATGGTCTGAAAAGTCTACACCAAGCTCTTCTAGGACAAAAAGTTACTGATTCTACCTGTCGTTCTGTTGCTAGAACCTTGTGACTCAATTTGCACTTTACACAATTGGACACAAACTCTTCAATTTCAGCATCCATTTGTGCCACCAGAGCTTTCCCTGACTGTTCTTTTAGTTAAAGTGGAACCCAAGTGACTGCAATGTGCATATTCCATTATTCGTTGCTGAAAGGAAGAAGGTGCAAAAAGTTTGTCTCCAGGTACTAAAACATAATTTTCTATGGACAGTTCGTCTAAAACCTTCCAGATCATTTGTAACTCATATGACAACTGTGTCTCTTTTGGCCACCCAGATTTTACTGTGTCTCTTTTGGCCACCCAGATTTTACTAACATAATTTTCTATGGACAGTTCGTCTAAAACCTTCCAGATCATTTGTAACTCATATGACAACTGTGTCTCTTTTGGCCACCCAGATTTTACTAAGGCAATCACTTCACTTAAAATACGATCATTCTCAATGGCTATGATCCAATCTTCATTTTCTAGCCAATGCTAATATCTCATACATAAGCAATTAAACATTCCTCAATTTCTGATTACCATTCTGAATTCTCAGATTACTCGATGGGAAGTCTAGATAAGCAGTCTGCGTGCGAGTTATTCCCACCTGGTATGTACTCAATTGAAAAGGTATATTCTAATAATTTTGCTGCCAATCTGTAAATTCTGGCCGTGGTGCATTTAACCTTTTTGCCATAAAGTATATTCACTAAAGGACAGTGATCAGTTTTTTGTACTAAAGTTCTGCACCACACATAAGCTTTGAATTTTTCACACTCCATACACACGCTAAGAGTTCCTTTTCAATCACTGAGTATTTGCGTTCTGCTGGTCCTAAGGTTCTAGAAGCAAAATATACAATCTACTCATGACCC
Organism: Triturus cristatus; assembly: GCF_964204655.1. Taxonomy (NCBI): domain Eukaryota; kingdom Metazoa; phylum Chordata; class Amphibia; order Caudata; family Salamandridae; genus Triturus; species Triturus cristatus. The sequence continues at coordinate 1,457,806,463 of NC_140591.1, forward strand.
TTTTCAACTTATGAGAGAACTGCACCAAGACCATATTCACACGCATCAACTGTTACCACAGTAATTCTGCCTTCAAGGAATGGTTGTAAAGCAGGGGCATTCACAATTTCATTCTTGATAATTTTAAAGATATGCTCACACATGTCTGACCACACAAACTCAGCATTTTTTTTTAAAAAAGTGTCCTGAAGCCCTTTGTCAAATTTGCAAAATTCTTTAAAAACTTAGCATAAAATTCACATAGGCCTACAAATGAAAGCAGTTGTTCCTTGTTTCTGGGAGCAGGCACATCTAAAATGCTTTTTACAAGACAGGGTTTTGGTTTTATTCTTGATCAGAATAGACATGACCTAAATATTCATGTTCGGATTCACTTTTTGTAAACACTAGAATATCATTTTGAAATATTGCTACTTGTGTAAAACCATGAAACATTTCAAACATCAGTCTCTGAAAAACTGCTGCAGAAGCTATGCCATATGGCATCCTACAAAATTGGAAAGTACCCTCTGGACTGACAAAAGAAGTACGAAAACAGTAGTCCTTGTCTAACTCGACCTGGTGATAGGCAGACCTAAGGTCTAGCTTGGTAAACCAACTAGAATGTCCAATCTTTGTGATCAGGTCTTTTATTCTGGGTAGGGGAAAGTTGTCCACCCAATTGGCCTCATTAACACTCCTCAAATCCACACACATTCTGAGTTCACCTGGATTCTTCCTTGCCAATACTATGGGAGATAACTACAAAGTGCCCTCAACCTTCTCTATGATACCTTGCTCGCACATGTTGATTAGCATATCTGATAATTCTTTTCTAACACTTAAGGGAATAGTGGGGAATTTGTGTTTTAAAGGTAAAACATCTTGCTTAACTTACACAGAATAAACAAAGTCAGTTATTTTCCCTAATCTTTCTTGAAAAACGTTTTTAAATGTGCTCTTCCAGTTAGTTTCCAGATTAGTGCCACATTTAATATTATGCTTTTCAATGGTGATAGGATTACTGGAACCAGGTCTGATAGTCAGGTTGAATTCTGCTTGGTGAATTAAACCTAAAACATTAACACCTTGGCGTGCAACATTCACCTTCCCCTTGATGGAAAAATGTATTAGTTTGTTAGTTGACCAAAAGTAGCCAATCAGATCTACCTTGCTACCTTCAAAAGCTACTGTCAATAGGTCTGGAGATAAAAAAGGTTGCTTGCCCCACAACTGAGTATATTTACTATGATCCACAATGGAGATGCAGGCTCCGGTATCTACTAAAAGTTTAACTGGAACCCCGTTAACCCACACCTCAATTTCTAGATCAGATACTATGGAAGCTTTGTCTTGCTTCACACATCTCATTCCCAATAGCAATTCTCTATGTGCCTCATGGTTGTCATTGTCATCAACTTCATGTTCTTCACTAACTACACAATGAACAGAGTTGTTGTTTTTTACCTCCTCTGCATACCTTTAAGAAGTGACCTACTTTACCACATTTCTTGCACTGCTGCCCATGTACAGGACAATATTTGAATGCCGAAACATGGTTGAGTGACCCACATCTGAAGCAACTAACTCTCCGTGATTGGAAAGTTTGGAAATTAGGTTTAGTTACACTCTTGCTCTTCTTATTTTCTAAAGAAGTTCCTGGCTTGTTTATATCTGCACCTGCAATGATCGTTTTACTAAGCAATTCTTCCAAAAAGTTCACATCTTCACAAGATCCCTCTATACTTTTATCTATATCGATAGCTCTGTCTAAAGAAGGATTTTAGCGTGTCAACAGGCGTTCCTGAATTTTCCTTGAGCTGCATCTTACCATTAATTGGTCTCTGATTAGTTGTGACATAAAGTCCTCAAATTGCAGCTAACACTTTCAAAGCAGTAACATATGTATCTATACTTTCTGAAGGCTTTTGCAGTCTTGGAAAAGTATTTATCAAGCTGAGCAATGGCAGTGTCAAATTCATCAAGTTCTGCCCCATCCAGATCTTCATATTCTGGTAGGTGGTCAAATATGTTTTGACTCTGAATTCCCAAGTGATTATACATTGAGCCTTTTTTTCTTTCGGGTTTGAACTTTGTTGCATCAGTTGCTTCTAAATATGCCTTGAAGGAACAAATCCATAATTTCCATTCTAGAGGAGGTTCACCAGGTTCTTGCAAGTAGAACGGTGCAGGTGGAGAAATGCTTTTATAGTCCATTGCTCAAGGGCTACATTATGTTGTGACTTCTCACAATTGGCTTTATTTGCATACATGTATTTTGCTGATTTGAATCTGACTAACTGCTCTTTGCCTTCTGTAATGATTCTTAAATTTGAATAAACCTTTATGGTTTAGACTTTGAATTTTGTCTTCTGAAAAAAAAATTTTTTACTGGAAAAAGGTTGTTGTCTTTTGAGACACACATAGCCTCGATCCTGCAGCTCAACTCTTTTAATCTATTAGTTAAAAGAAAAGACATTTTGGTGGAGAATGCCAGCAATGATAACATAGAACTGGAATAAGAATTTTGGTGGAGAACGCTTGGGCAATTTGCCAATTAATTTGCATAATTAACTTACATAGTAGTGAATATTTTGACTCTACACGATAAAAGAATTAGGGAATCATGGAATCATTGAGATTAATACTGGTGCACCTGTTGGTGGTGTTGGTGAATGATGAGTTGTCTTCCACCCTCCTAGGAAGATAGGAGTGTCATTGTCACTGTCAGTTTGCTGTCTTGTGCCATGTGATTTAATATGAAGTCATTTGTTTTGCGTGTGCCACACAACATCTTATGTCAGTGGTGTTTTTTGTTTATTTTTTGTATGCATTGAAATCTACATTGCATTATAATGTGTTATGCGAATTGCTAAAGCTTCTAAGATTGTGATGAAAAGATATTGTGTTATTATGTATCTATGAGTAAATTTCTTTTGCTTTATGTAAAAGGGTTACAGATTTATGGAAATCTAAGATCTCGAGATATCATTATAAGGTTGTTTGCTGAGTAAAGGCGTGTAGCGTCATGTCAAGTTATAGGTTAAAGTCCTATTAGGTTAAAGCCCTTTTAGTTTAAAGCCCTTATGATTCTAGCTGTGTATGAGAACTAATCTTGAGAGGTGAGGTTTATTCCTTTATGCACAAGGATAAATATGCTGAATCTAAAGGTACATTGCCTCTGCTTCGAGCCTATTTTGGCGTGATAGGAAGCATGTAGGTGCTTTTCCCTTTCTGTGCTGAGTTTGATTTTCCATTACCATATTACCAGTTGGCAGACAAAAGTTTATTTGGTTTGCTTATTAACATTATGTATTGCATTTTAGATCTTGATTTGAAAGTGTATTGTGACTGCTTGTATTAGTATTAAATTTGAAGTGAAGCTAGGTGGAGACTACAATGTGTGTATTTTTTAATTAGTTTGCGTTTTCAATCTATGAGGTGAGGCTACGCCCTCAATTAGTCAGCCCAGCCACAAAATGTTCTTGAACTATTGATTACACACATGCCTTTGGGTTAAAGAATAGAATACAATTACTCCTGATGATAGGAAGTTGAAATTACTTGTCAATGGTACATTTGAAGTGAAAGAAATTACAAATTTGCGGTGTGTCATGTTTGAGATGAAGCTGCAGCCAGACCTGCTCAGTTTGAATCCTTAAATGAGTGGGACTATGTGGCGAGTGAGAAAGCACATAAGAAAATTTTGAAAGGACAAATTGTTTAAGCTGTCAACAGTTGGATGGATGTGAGAAAAAAACGTATGGAGATTGGAAGTGCTAGTAACTTTAGGTACTTTCCCAGCAATTACTGATGAACCAGACAAAAAGAAAAGGAAACAAAAGATGACAAAAATATAAATGAGGAAAGGAATGAAAATGACTTTGAGGGAAAGGATGAGCTTATGGATAGATTGCTGACTGACGTGAGAGATCTCCGTATAACGATCCTCATGTGCAAGTGGATGTGGAAGAGATAGGATTTGGAGAGCCAGGTGTGAGGAAAGATAAACTAGCCTCCAGTTCTTCTAATTCGTCTTCTCAAGCTGAGAAAAACTCAGAGGGGATTTGGAAATAATGGCAAAAACTGGAATTTGTGATGAGAAAATGTCAGTGAATAATAAAAAAAGATTTGCTATTTTTGGGTGCAGTAGCAGGAAAACGTGCTTATCATGTATTTGAGAAACTTTACAAATTGGCTAAATAATTAAAAGTGGATGTAAAACAAAAGAGAATTTGCGAATCATATAAGATAAGGTTGATTGAAAATTAATTAATTAATCAGAATCTCAGAACATTGCAAGAAAATCCGACAGAATTATTTGACACTATTGCGGAATGAGGAGACAAGATAAGGTGTTGAGAAGAATGGACAGAACGACCTGATAAGCCTTAAGTCTTGAAAAAAAGTAGAACAAAAAATGTGCGTGTGGGTGATTTTGAATCAGTCGTAGTTGTTGAAAAATAGTTTCCGTGTAGAGTAGTGCAAGGAGGAGGATATGTACATCTACCTTGGTCAAGAAGTGATGTTTACATGTTTACAAAGAATTTCCAGATGCTCAGACAGGAACTAGAGAAGTAGTATACAGAGGTAAAAAGGATTGTGACCATTTCAAAAGTACTTTGAACAGATTTAGATGGTGTATTTTCAATTGGTGTACCTCAAGATTTGTGGACTGAGTGTAAGACCATAGTAAAGTGGCCAGAAGAAGAACAGAGGGAAGCCTCTCACAATAAGGGGCCCATTAGTATGTCGGGCGACCCGCCCAAACATTTCCTCCCGCCCGCATGTAAATTCCCACCGCCATACTACTATGGCGGGGGGGACCCCGGTGGACAGAAAGACCGTCCGCCGGTTTTCCGCCCGGTCAATGAGTCGACCGGGCGAAAAAGCTGTTAATATTGTGGCTGTGTCTGGTAGACACCGCCATCCATATTAAGATACATGCGGTGTTATGCCTTTCCGGGCATGCGGTCTTCTACATTGGGGGCCCGTAGTGGACCCCCAGGGATTCTGGGGGGTGCACATGGGGGTACCTATGGTAACCCCCTGCATTTCAATGTACAACGTGGCAGGCACCGCGCGGTGCTTGTCACGTTGTGCATTGAAATGCACAACTTGCATTTTTGGCATTGCGTCGGGCGGTGCTTTCAGCACAGCCCGCTGCAATGTTAGGAATGTGGGATGCGCCCGGCAGTGTGGCGGGCGCATCCTAATGGTATGTGCGGGACCGCCGCATGCATTGCGTGCGGTCCCATTTCCCGGGGGTATGTCCGCCCGCCATGCTAATGCTCCCCTAAGTCTTTGGAGCTATAATTGGTTTATATAGCATTTGAAAACAAAGCTTCCCCAGAAACAATTCAATTAGGCAAAAATCACGGGATTGAGTCCAGAGATAGTGCTCATATTTAGCACAGTGTGATGGTTTGGCAAACAAAATCGGTAGATGAAATCCTTGCCTGCATGAAGTATTGAAATAACTATTGTGATGCCAAAAAGAAAATGATGAAGGAGAAATTGATGATGGCCCACACAAAGTTCTTTCAGAAGGGGAGTCAAGGTAGTTTTCATGCACCTCGATTTGGTGCTGGTGTTGGGTGTTCAAGGTGTCAATGCACATGGCAGTGGTGTGCAATTTGTGGAAATGGTGATCCTTGTAATAGGCGCAAAGGATCTATTATCAATTCTAACATGAATAATATGAATAATAAATCACAAATGAGAAATGGCCATTGACATATCTGGGAAAAATGGACACTGAATACGGCATTGTAGATTTAATCTAAATAGATTTCAAAATGTGTTGTAAATGGTTCTTCTATGCAGAAGAATATGAATCGAATGGCACAGAATGGGATATCACACTCAATGGTCCTATACCTACCAACCACTGTGCAAGACATGCAGAATCTAAGGCAATTCAATAGGAATGCACATTAAGCCACAATTATACAAAAGCCCATGCACAATAGTATGCCAGAATTTCAGCTTAATTTTAGATTTCAGCACAAACCTCGGAGTTCCTGAAGGACTGAGTCAAGCTGAATGGCGGTGCCTGAGATGGGTGGATTATTGCATAGTTGGTGCATCCCTAATGGTCCTTCTGTGGAAGGCGAAGTGAGTGGCCATCCAGTTAATATTTTAATAGATACAGGTGGTACCCATTCCATGGTTTGGCAGGGGTAGTTTCCCAACCTATCCCTCTTGGGAAAAGAAGTCCAAGCTGTAGGCTTTTCAGATAAACAGCTGACTAATAAGTTGTCAGCAAATGTCCCAGTAATAATTGGCTCAATTTCAAATGATCATGATTTCATGATCAGTGAGACCAGTCCAGTTAATTTGTTTGGACATGATCACTTGCGTAAACCTAACTTCATAATTTACTGCACACCAAATGTTTTTTTGTACTCGATCAAAGTGTGACGATTCATAGTTTAAAATAGAATCACAAGAAGCAACAATTAAAATGTTTCCAGTTCTCACAGCAAAAGATTTACCTTAAGATGTTAAACATTCTGTAAATAAGAAGGTTTAGAATTTTTCAGAAAGAGAAATTGGGTTGATTAAAAGTGCAGAACCAGTGTAGATGAGTGTAAACCAGATGCTGTGTGTCTCCGAACTCTTCAGTACAACCTTACACGTGATGCAGATAAGGGAATTTTAACTGTTATTGCTAAAATGATTGAACAGGGTATTCTAAAAAAAACGTCTAGGGAACTCTGACATTATGGCAATGAAGAAGCCCAGTAGAAAATGGAGGCTAGTGTAGGACCTTCGCAAAAATAATGATATAGTGATCTCATGTTGGCTTGTGGTACCGAATCCTGCAATACTATTATTTCAGATTCCAGCTGAACCTGCCCGGTTCACAGTAATTGTGGCAAGCATTTTTCTCAATTTTTCTTTATGAGGAGAGTCTGTAGCTTTTGGTGCTCAGATTCCGAAATGGAATTCTCGTTTGGTGTAGAATCCTACAAGTTAATACAGAAAGTCCTTCAATCCTTTCACAGTTCCTGAAAAGGGATTTAGAAAGCCCAAATGTGCCTTGAAACTCAGTGCAATATATTGATGATCTGATGGTCTCAGTCAAAACGAGAGAGGGCTGTAGACTTGACACAAATGCTGCATTGACTAATTTGGCTGAAAACGGGCATCAAATATTTATTTGGGACACCAAATACACAGTATGTTTTTGCTCAGCATCAAACTGCAGATCATTATCTGAAATACACTGACAGGTATGAAGTATCAGTAATTTTCTATTCATTATGATGATAGAAATTAGAGTTTCTTTCTAGATGAACTCCTTTTTTGACAAAATAATTGAACTACAGGATAGCAGCAAGCACAGTAGAGCTGTCATCAGGTAAGTTTGAAGAAAGCACGCCCAGGGAAAGCAGGGATGAGATGTTTATGCATATCGAAGGAGAATATAAAAATCGTCTAGATTTTACCTGAAGCTGTTTGCAAGCACAGGCTAAACAATACTATCAGAAACACTGAATGGAAGATGCAGAAAATGTACTTTGTTGTTAGTCTGAGAGGGAATCTGGAAGAGAAAATTATAAACATTCTTGAAAATAATTGCATAGAAATAAAATTAATGATTGAGCATAAGCCTGTGAGTGACATCTACAGCCCTAAGGCTAAGGAAATGAATTCATGCTTTAGGCTCCTCTTTAGAAGGAGGCAGTGTTTTGGAATAGAAGGTGAGACGAAAGAAAGTGGTTAAACTGATTATTGACTATGGGTGGGGGGGGTCATTTTAAAATTTCAAGCAGTAGCTGAAAGAGCTTTACAAATTGACGCGAGTGGCTAGGAGAGATTACTTGATAAAGCGCATTAACAATGTGGAAAACTCAGGCAAGGAAATCTTTAGGATCGTCAGCTCCTTTACCAAACCGGTGGAGCTGGAAAACTCAATACAGCCGTCCCCCTCACTGTGCGTGAAGCTATCAGACTTTTTCGACAGTAAAATTTGGAAAGTCTACAACACCTTCACGACAGCGGTAGAGACAGAAAAACCAGAAGGAGGGAGTATCCGTAATTCCGAAGATACCTTCTCGGTATTTCTACCTATTTCCCAACAGGAATTCCTGCAGAGATCCTGAGATATAAGTCAAGGTCCCCGGAGGATCCATGCCCCCCAGAATTGTGGAAGGAGCTGGCCCACCTGGTGAACCATGCTCTGAATCATATATGGAACACATTACTTTGTTCGGGCATCTTCCCTGATACATGGGAACATGCCTTGTTACTGCCCCTCATGAAAAAATCCAATGTGGATCAGGGGGAGTTAATCAACTATCGCCTGATCTCACTATTACCAGCACCTGTTGGAAAAAATGATACAGCAACAGCTGGCCAATTGCATTGAGGGGCATGACATTTTGCATGACATGCAGTCAGGTTTTCGGGCCGGTTTTAATACTGAAACTGCATTGCTGGAGGTGGCAGAGTCAGTGAGAATGACTGTGGATGTAGGAGCATCAGCAATGCTGGTGCGTTTGGACTTATCCGCAGCTTTTGATACTGCGGACCACCAAATCCTGGTAGAGAGCCTCCAAGCAATAGGAATTGGAGGAATGGTACTTACCTGACTGAAGTCCTATCTTAAAAATTGAACGAAGAAGATCGCCCTCCAACCCTTTCAGTCGGAACCCAAGCCACTATGGTGTGGGGTACCACAGGGATTGGCCCTGAGCACACTTCTTTTCAACATATATCTGCCCCCCCTGTTCTCGCTCATAGCAAATTGGGATGTGAAGGCACTATCATATGCCGACGACACCCAGCTGGTGTTCTCCTTTAAGGATCAGTCTACGGACTCCTTCAGTAGCTTTAAGGGTTGCTTGAGGGACATTTCTCCTTGGATGAACAATAACAAACTTAAACTTAATGCAGAAAAGACAGAGGTGTTGTACTTTGTCAAGGCTCGCCTGCCGGTAGCTGGTATTTGGTGGCCAGCAGAAATGGGCCTGCCACCTACTCCAGCAATCACGGCAAAAAACTTGGGCGTTAAATGGGAAGCGGATCTCTCTTTCACAGCCCAAGTTCGGCAGGTTATAATAAATGGGGTAACCCAGTAAGTCAAAGGACCTGGGCATCAATCGATATAGAAAACAGTGGTCCTAGACAATCTATAGACTGTGATTTTACTTACACAATTAATCGAAAAATATTTACATAACCAGTAAATCAAAAAGGTTTAAATCCTAAGAAACACAAAAACAAAACCTGGAACACTTCAAAAGTGATTTGACTAAATAAAGTTCAATTTGTTCTTTTTGTTCTCAGTGTTTCATTTCAAAAACAATGAATCACATTTATACAATCTGCACAATATGCAGCGTATGATATTTATGTACGGTTATCGTCAAAAGGAGAAAGAAAAGAGTGGAAGTAAGTGCTCATGTGATAAATAGAAATAAGGTTGAATTTACGAAGAGACAGTAATTATACACAATTCAAGTATATTAATACAGAAAGGATCCAGCAAGGCAACCTAACAGAATCGGTATCCCTACAGTATTCGGCCTACCCATCCATATGATTTCAAACTATATTGATTTGTAGTTCGTCTTTTTCTTCTGTAGTTGAGGCCAAGTACAAGTTTTCACACAACAGATCGAAACTGGTGCCCCCCTTTTGATTTGATTTGACACGTTCTGTTGGCACTGAGAGGCCGACGAATGCGGTCAGCTACGGCCCTTTCTTCTCACTCGAGAACAGAACTAAATATCCCCATATGAACCTTCGCTGATCTCGTACAGCGGCCTTTCCTTGGTGACTGAAATACCTTTTGGATTTCAACCAATAACCTTGAAGTGTTCTCTTGGTTGTCTCACCACATATTTGGGTTCACAATCTACTGTCGCCCCTTTCCCCTTGTCGTGAGGAAGACCCGCAACAGAGGAATCCACTTACCCCTTATTGCGCCAGGGTCGAAACGTCGACAAAAACCCCCCAATGGGCCTACACCATATTCTCACCCCTGTCCATAGCTCAACTGCAGAAGAAAAAGACGAACTACAAATCAATATAGTTTGAAATCATATGGATGGGTAGGCCGAATACTGTAGGGATACCGATTCTGTTAGGTTGCCTTGCTGGATCCCTTCTGTATTAATATACTTGAATTGTGTATAATTACTGTCTCTTCGTGAATTCTACCTTATTTCTATTTATCACATGAGCACTTACTTCCACTCTTTTCTTTCTCCTTTTGACGATAACCGTGCATAAATATCATATGCTGCATATTGTGCAGATTGTATAAATGTGATTCATTGTTTTTTAAATGAAATACTGAGACCAAAAAGAATAAATTGAACTTTATTTAGTCAAATCACTTTTGAAGTGTTCCAGGTTTTGTTTTTGTGTTTCTTAGGATTTAAAACTTTTTGATTTACTGGATATGTAAATATTTTTCGATTAATTGTGTAAGGAAAATCACAGTCTATAGATTGTCTAGGACCACTGTTTTCTATATCAAGTTCGGCAGGTGGCAGCCTCATGCTTCGGCAAATTGAGAAGCCTGAGGAAATTTTTACATCTTCTGCCGGAGGACTTTCGTAGAGTCATTGTCCATGCCACAGTGACTTCACGGCTGGACTATGCAAACTGCCTGTACCTGGGTTTGCCCACCTATCCAGTCAAGAGACTAAAATGGTACGAAATATGGCTGCGAAATTAATTAGGCGTGAACCGTTTCGGCACCACATCTCTCCGCATATAAGACAGCTCCACTGGCTGCCGGTAGCGAACAGAATTGAGTTTAAGGCCTTAACAATGGACTTTCAGGCGTTGCATGGCAAATGTCCTAGCTACCTTAAACACCGGTTTTGCCGCTACCATAAAAAACTATCACTGAGGTCCAACTCTTAGAACTTGCTTTGCACACCTCGCTTTGCTAAAGCACACATAGGGGGTAGATCTTTCACAGTGGTCGCGGCCAAGCTGTGGAACTCCCTGCCGAATATTCAGAAAAACCCTGAAGACCTGGCTCTTTAGCCTTGGTTAGATCTTTTGGCTATGCACCTCTCATGCCTCCCCCGCTATAGCACCGGGACACCTCTGTTTGGGTTAGCTGTCGCGCTCTATAAATTCTGATATTATTATTATTATAACAACCTCTGCAGGCCTCAGGCTCCCCCATATGGACTTGTATTATTAAGCTCATCATTTAGAGCACCTTGCATACTTCTTCTCTACCGAACTTGAGACTCCAGACTGGCTGAACACAGAAAGGTATACGGAAGGCAATCCTTGACATGTCAGGATCCTACAATCCTGTCATCGTGTGGTGCTACTTGGAGATCGGTCTCTTAGTTTTCTCTGTGTCTCCTTGCTGTCCTGTATTCTGGTGATTCTTTCCACTCTGAGTTTCTGTTCCATTCCAAATTTGGTCCACTGTCTGTCTGAATCCATATTCGTTTACAGTGTGACTTTTGCCTCGGTCTTCATTCTGGTATGGGAAAGACTTCTGTTGCTGCACCCAGGTCCTTTAGAGTCTTATCTGTCTCGGTGTTGCTGTCAGTCTTGATCCACCTTGCACTGCGTCATGAGTCTTTATTACAGCATAACCAAGTGTGACTTCACTGTATGACTGCTGTTAAGAGCAATCTGTCGATATCAGTCAGAAAAAAAGGATGTTCCTAAGCTACTAAGAGACCTTTTATCATATTTCCATACAACCTATACTTTGTTCAACCCTTGCTCTTGCTTATCTCCTGTCATTTGTATTGTCCCCGCTTACAGACTTCCGCTTTCCTCTGTAGTTCTGTGACCACAGATATACTTGGAGTAGCCTGGTATTTACGTTTCCTGTGTCACCTTGTAATGCATTGCCAAAGGATCCCCCTTGCCTTCCTTCACTCCCTTACACAACTCATTCCATTGATGAACACTGCAACATGCTTGTCTCTGGATCCTCAGAATCCTTGCTTAAAGAAACCAAACTAGTTTGGGCTAGTGCACATAAACAAATGAACTGCCTCTTACATAAAGAAGCACTGATTCCGAATAATCAATCTAATTGGAGGGCAAACAATATTCTGGAAAGAGTAGTTTGAAAGAGGAATACATCACCTTGACCAATGAATGGATGGCAATCCCATAAACTCTTTTGTGAAAAGCTAAAAACTAAATTTCAGATTGACAGGACACAAATATGGAAATACTTGCAATTAAAACATTGTGTTTGTCGGAAATTGAATTCTTTGTCAACACCATGACCTGACTCTCCCATACATTTATACATAAAATGTGGGAGTGTTTTCAAATGAGTTATTTCTGGATTGTATAACACGTTAATAGAGGAAATTCACTTTAAATGCCCTTTCTTGTATACAAGAAGGTGGTAAAACACCCCTGCTGTTGAATACTGCAATGACGACTGGTCCTGTCATCTAGCTGTGCATGACCATGGATTGCGAGAAGCTAGACTTAAATGTAACTTCTTCAAAATATTGCATGGATGGTACTTGTCACCTCAGAAGCTGCAGTTAGTTAACATGACTACATCATCAGAGTTTTGGCGCTGTGGAGACTCAGGTGGGAGATATGCTGGATCTGTTTTGGTCTTGCCCCACCTTGAGTACTTTTTGGCAGCATGTTACAAATACAATGAATACCAGCAGCACCCCAGCCTTAGAGTTTACTCAAAAACTTCTTGCGCTGCATGTTACTTCTGAGGTGTCTAGGTAGACAAAGTGCTCAAAGAGATGGATAGACACAGCTATCACAGTAGCCAAAATGTGTATCCTAAGATGCTGGGGCGGTCTGCTCCCGCAAACTATTAGGACCTGTGTACAAGATATGACCAGGACAGCAATGCACACGTGCATAATCTACTGTTTGCTAGATAGACAGACTTTTGAGCCTAAAAGAAAATCATTCCTTTCTGACTACATGATTTATACCTTTTTGTATCATTAGTTATTGTCCTTATCCAAGAGTAGCTTATATTTCTAAATATGCTGTGAGTAAGCAATCCTGTCGTTCAGTGATAGTATTTGGTTCTTAATTGTAGAGATATTGAATGTTTCAGTGGGAATATGCCATAATTACCAGTTTTTTGTTTAGTGCTCATGGACTTTTCAATCAAGTTTCCTTTCTAGCACAGAGTATTATACGGTGATTTTGTTAAGGTAGGGAGTTGAACCTGCTGTAAGATACTTTAGTCTTGCTTTTCTTTTTGCTACTGTACTGTATTGCTTCAAACCTGATGTTTTCTATCCTTAAAATCTAGAAAGAATTGATATTAGAAATATATAATGCTGTTGACTTTCATTAAAATTAAAATTGCAGAGCTGAATGAAGCTGAATTAAACTACAACGAAACATGATTACAATTAAGATTTGTTTGGAAAGAATATGAAAGTATACACTGTTCGTTAGGAAAAAGGTTGCAGTGAAAAACCGGAATCTAAAAGCTTCTATTCAGAATCACCAGCAAAAAACAAAAACAAGCGCTTCTCTCTGAATAAATCCAGAAGTTAACCAGCCCTGAAAGGCTATGCACAGTGGGGTTTGGACATAGTGCCAGGCATATAAGTAAACCCGAGATATTTTCTAAAGAACACACTTAATAAAGTGAGTTACTGTTCTAGCTCATACTTGCAAAACCACTGAAATTCACCAGTTATAATAAATATAGCCCACAACATGTGCCGTAACCTATGCCTTTGAGCATGGGCAATACACCAGTATGCCAATGGCACAGGAAAAAAATGGTAACAAGAGAATGACATGGCTGGCAGTGTATTCTATAGCATGTGTTGTGTGTGTTGCTTGCCACAATTGGCAAGTTTATGTAGGTTAGATTGGTTAGATTGGTGAAGTCTCTTAAATTGCTCAAGGCTGATTGGCTAGTCTAAAAATACAAACTCGGCAGATACTCTGCTCAGGGTGCTGGGAATTCTCTTGACCATGCTAGCTTGTTTTATTAAAAGGAAAGCGATAACTAATATTTATACTGCGGCAGGTGTTACTAAAAGAATTTACTCAATAGATAAACTCTGTATCTGTACTGTACTGGAAATAGATTTGGCTTGGTTGGTGATTGTTATCAACAGGGTGCACTATTCCCGATGGAGGACCTAATGGATTGCGACCAGCTGCCCGCCGGTCAGTTTCTCATGTATGAAGCAATATCTCCAGCATTCCAGGGACTATTGGGGGGAGGGTATTGAACCAGAGACACATGATGTTTTGCAGATGATGATGTCCATGGGGGCCACGACGCACTTAGTGACTTGGGGGCATTTCAGCAACGAGGCGATAGAAAATTATCGCCGCTTTTGCGGCCGTTTTCGGCCAAAAAGCAGTTATAATTTTATCGCCTAATTAGCAAGGTCACGCTAACGCGTGAAACCTTGCTTTAGCGCACTAAATCTTAACGCCCAGCTTTGCATCTCTATGAGATGCAAAGTGGGCGTTCCTGACCTAACATGACAGGAGAAATGTCGCTAAGCGACATTTCTCCTATCATCAAGCCCCACGCTATGAAGCATAGCGGCAAGAAAAGTAGCGATAACCCCTGTTATCGCTACTTTCCTTACGCCTGCTTCAGGACTGACTTAGCCATGATATCCTATGGAGGGTGGATATCATGGCTAAGTTTGTGAGGCCCTATCAACAAGCTAACGCCACATTTCGTGAGATTATCGCTGGGTTTCCAGCGATAATCTCACGTTAGGCAGTTAGCGCTAGGATTTTTATCGCTTTTGAGATAAGCATTGCTAATAGCACGCTATCTCAGCGATAAAAATCCATGCTAGCCGGTGATAATTATCCTAGCGCTAAGTGCGCTTAGCGATAATTAACACCGGTTGTTGTTGATATGCCCCTTGGTTTTATAGATCCCTAGCAAGGATGACCCTTAATCCGCTAACTGGGCTGCGGAGAAAATAGGAACAAGCCCTTAAACGATAACTAACAGACTCAGAATGGCAATAGTGCTAGAATACCCCAAGAAGATTTCCAGGAACACCAGGTTAAAGTATAACAAATTCAATTATATACACATGACCTACATGACTCCACACAGGCTTCAGATTACTTATGGTGGTGAACCTCGCCTTTGCCCACGATGTCGGCATATAGACGCAGACTTCGTACATATGGTGTGGGAATGCGCTAGCCTACAATTTTACTTGCAAGAGATACTGTCTGCTCTAGATCTTACGCTAGGGCGAAACCCCCCCTCGCACTCTAGAGGCATGTATCCTGGGACTGTACCCGAGGCCGGCTCCCAAGAAGGTGGACACTAGATTTCTTGATCTGGCACTGGGCTTGGCCAAGAGGTGAATAGCGATAGACTGGAAGTCAGCAGAAGGTCCTAGAGTAAATACATGGAAGATACATGTAACACAATGGGTGAAGAACGAGGAAAGAGCGTTGAAGAGGGAAGAAGCTAGGGGGTTTTAGAATCCAGCCGATAGCGGATCTGGGGACATAAATACTGAGCATGTGGGAACACCCAGAACAGAGCGACAAAACTGAGCCAGGTATAGATACAGACTCCATGGATGATAAAGATAATGAGTTGCCAGCAGACCCCATGGGTGATACACAGACTGAATAAAGAGTAGAAGGGACCACGCAAGACTGAAGCCATTAAAAATGTATTGAAGGGTGCCGCCCTGTCCACTTGATCTCCCCTTGGCCACCACACTTCTCCCGACACATTACGCTTTGCAGGATGAGGGTATTGGATTGCCCAACACCACCGATACTCCACTAAATGGGAATTTCCCTTAATTCTAATAGCTTTTTCCCCTTTTTCCTCACTTTGTTTTTCTGTTATGGTCTTTGTTTAAAAGAAGAAAAAGGCTTTGAGATACATGATACCTGGAGCAAAATGAACACAAGAAACTGTATAATACTAATGTATACCTCATACAACAAATGTAACTGTGATTCCGCTAAAGAGGATTACACTGTATTGGACTATGTCATAAAGACACACCTACCGATTGTGATAATTTTGATGAATAAGAGGAACAACCATGTACGAGAATAAATTCACGCTAGTAAGAGTGAACGCAGAAAACGTAAAAGGACATGGAGATAAAAAAAATATCTTAAGTTACGCTGTGCATTTATAGAATATGTTGCCTACAGGATATTATGCAAGACAAGAATGATTGTAAATGAAAATTAAATGCCAATAAAAAGAAGTTTTAAAAAATGGAAATAGGTTTGGTTCACTCAAAAGATTACTACATACCTAAAGCCCACCTCATAAGAATGTTGTTTATTTAGTTGCAGTCTTATATAGCATGAACCAGACCTGAGGGGTATCAAAGCGCTTTACTGAGCTCAATGGAACAGAACTTTAGCAGGGGTACAATGAAGTTTAGCAAACAATAGGACTTTAGAATCTGATTAATTGAGATCAGTTAAACATACATTAATAGTTAGCTGTTCATAAACAGATGATTAGGTTGTGAGATATTGTTGCAGGAGTAAGATATTCAGTTCGGTTTTGAAGGAGAAATGAAAAGAATTGTCCAAATTGCAGGTGGGATGTTGTGCCAGATTTTGTGGGCGATGTCTGAGAATGATTGATATCGAGCTCTCATTTTTTTGAAGGTATAAGTTGCCATGCACAGTGAGTTGAAGCTTGAGGGGAAGGGGAGCCACCTGAAAGATGAGCTTATTTATGAGATAGTTTTGTGAGCCTTCATGTAGTGGTTTGTGGATGGTGCAGGCCATTTGAAGGTACTCCTTGCTTTAATGGGTAAATAGTTGCTTGAAGTCAGGATAACGGTAATGTGGTCAGAACATCTTGAGCCAGAGACCATGCGAGCAACAGAGTTGAGGGCTGCCTTCATGCGGGCAATTTGAATTCTATTAATGCTCGTAGGTAGAGAATTGCTGTAGTCAAGAGTAAAGCCTAGAGATTTAGCCTTGTCTTCAAGAAGGTGGGTGAGTAGAGCCACGGAGATTTGAGGAGGCTGTCCAGGACTTTGTGGGTTGGTTGCAAAGCGGTGGAGAGAACAGGAGGAACTCTGTCTTCTGGGTATTGAGTTTCAGTTGGTGGAGTGACATCCATTATTGGAGGTCTGCAAGAGTTTTTGACAGGTACATAAGATTGGTGGGAGAGAAGACTCTTAGATATAGTTGGCTGTCATCCTCAAAGAGATGAAATTAGTTTGTCTTATTCTCCAGGAGGGAGCAGAGGGGTTCCATATAAAGATTGAATAGTGTTGGAGATAGGATTAAGCCTAGCGGAACTCCTTGGCACAGAGGTAGAGAGTTGAAGAGAGAGTTTGTGATCTTGACCTGTTGTGAGCGATTGGATAGGTAAGATTTGAACTAGTTCAGTACGGTACCCTTGATACCCATTTGATCTTTTAAGATTCTTAGAAAGGATGAGTGATTGACTGTGTCAAATGCTGAGGATAATTGTAATAAAACTAGACAACAGGAGTCTCTATTGTCCATTATGCGGACAGCGTCGATGATTATTTTTAGGATAGCAGTCTTAGCGCAGTAGTTGAATCTCAAGCCTGATTGGTGATCATCAAAAAGGTTGTTTTTCTTGATGTAGTTGCTAAGCTTTCCAGTAGTTTGGCTAGGAAAGGGAGATTGGAGCTAGGGTGGAGGGTGTTGAAGTTGGTGGGGTCCACATCTTGTTTCTTTTGAAGTGAATGATCTGCACTGCTTAAAGGCAATCAGGTACTACACCTTTGCTTACGGAGGAGTTAATTATTTGTGAGGAAAGGGATTAGGGATGTGGTCAGGTTTTTTATGGTTTTTGCCAGGATGGCATCAGCAAAGCAAGACAATGCTTTGGTAGCTAAGATTGTGATTTCTATTGCAAGTTTGGTTAGCAGTTCCAAATTAAACGATCTTTCTTTGGATTTGCATGGCACTGCTACAGGTGGAGGAAGGTGAGAAGCTTTTGGAATGGATAGTTCAGTTTTGTCAATGTTGTTGGAGAAGACTTTGGAGAGATTGTTGCAAGGTTCTTTGTTGTTAGGCAGATTGAGTAGAGGCCAAGGGGAGGTAGACTCCCTAGGCAGAGAGATTTCCCTCCTGAGGAATTCTGCTTTGGCTTTGAGCATACGGCATTTGTACTCACTGCATTTACTTCGAGGAGTTTCTAGGGATTCCTTCGAGGGGTTTTGTCCCTAGAAGCGTTCAATGATTCTGAGCATCCTTTGCTCCTCTAAGAGTTGTTTAGATAAACTTGGTATTGAGGAGGAGTTGCAAAGTTTTTTTACGTTTAAGCAGGTCGCTTGTTAGCTACTTCAGTCAAGGTCACGTTGTTGTTCTCCACTAGGTCTGTTGTGTCAATGTTGGTTTGTGTTTGCCAGAGTTTTGAGGTAATTTTGGAACTTAACATGGCTTTGTTGACGTTGTTAAAATCTCTGATCCAAGCTCAAGGTTTCTTGGGTTGTCCACAGGAGGATGTTTTTGTGCAGAGGAGAAAGAAAGGTATTAAGAAGTGGTCAGACCAGTCTACTAGTATTGGTGGAAGTCATTTATTGAGATCTCTACTGCTGATGATGAGGTCTACAATGAGGCCTTTTACTATTGCAACGGTCTGCTGCTTGGCTCTAATCAGTCTGTGATTAAAAGGCTACAGCGCACTATGACACTGTAGCCTGCACACTGTTTTCCCTACCAAGGCACTGCTCGGTCTCCGGCCTTGTGCGTCGCCTTCACTGGCTGCCGATAGAGCAAAGAATCAATTTTAAAGCACTTCGCTTTATGCACAACATTCTTTGAGGCTCAGGCCTGGCGATTCTGAGCGATCTTTGCCATCCCTACATCTCGACGTGTGCCCTATGCTCGGCCGATCTCTATCTGGCTTGTGATCCTAGGTTCCACAGAACCAGAGCAGGAAGGAGTTCATTTAAGGTGCCTGCGTCTACCCTCTGGAATACTCTGCCTCTCTTCATCAGAAGCACCACCAATCGTCTATCCTTTAGAAGGGCGGCGAAGACCTAGCTTTTCCGTTGATCAGTAGTTCCTTCTCCCACTCTCCTTTCTGGCAAGCAGTGCTGGACGTCCCTTTGACGGGACAGCCATGCGCTTTACAAATCCATTAACATAACGTGTGTGGGTGAAGTACAAAGTTGTTTGAGATGATTGTTGTTCAGGAAAAGAGATAGCTGGGAAACTCCTGAGTCAAATTGATCACGCCAAATTGATCACCCCCGTGTAAGTTGAAATCTCAGAAGATGTTATTTGAGCTGTTGCTCAATCTTACAGCAATTATTTCGATTAGGGGTTTGGCAAATGTAAGGTTGCTCCCCGTGGGGTAATAAAGTATGTGGAAAATCATGGGCTGCTGGTGAGATGTCTTCAGTTTAATCGATAGGCATTCAAACCCCAGAGTCTGAGTTTGTTTTTGGTTTGTACATTGGTGGGAGGATCTGTGGATAAGAGCTACACCTCCTCCTATTTTACCAGATCGGTCTTGGCAGATAATGTCAAAACGAGGGTGGCTCAGAAGGTTGAGTAAGTGTTGGAAAGTGTCAGGAAGCCAGGTTTCGGTTAAAAAAAGAAGGTTGAGGTTGTGGGAATGAATTAGATCGGCAATTTCAGTGCAAAGGTTGGATGCAGATCTGTAGTTGTTTAGCAGGCATTTAAGGGATGAAGAAAGTGATTTGTGAATAGGTGGGAATGTGATGGGCACTTAAACAAGATTTGAGATATTGCAGTGGACAGTTCTAGGATATTTAGTGTGGAGTTTGTCCTGTTTTAGAGAGGGAATTTTGGAGGGAGTGGGAGAGCGGCTGTCAAGAGAATGTGATATAGGATTGAGGGTATATCTGAATGGGGTGTAATTGTCATCTACAGAAACAGGGGATGAGGTTCTGGTGGGAATGTGATCTTTCTCTCTGTAGTAGTGGAGTGTGTCTTTGTAGGATTGGTGCACACAGTTAGGGTGAGAGAAGTCAACTGCTACAGAGGTTGTGATCAGGTCTGTTTTGTTGTTCGTGGCGAGGGCATCGAGGGATCTATCGGAGGAGTTCAAGGAATTTATGAAGGAGGAAGTAGGAGCTGAGAGAGTTGCCCAGGTATTTCAGAGCATAATGCATTAGAAGGATTTCATCTCTGAGAGTATGGAGTCCAGTTTTTCCAGGAGGATGTTCTGATCAAGAGTGTAGGAAGGTGTGTATGTAAGGTTTGGGGTTTTTATGTGGTTGGTCATTTCGAAGATGATTGTAGTGTCTGGGCTAGTGATGGATGATAAGGGGGCAATTGGTGAGGTGGAGGGAAGAGTATAATGTGAGGTAGATATTGGAGCTAAGAAAGAGACTGCCTTCATGAAAGGGTGGTGCTCTTCAGTGGGTGGAGTGAATAAGGATAGGTCTATGTGAGACAGAGTATACGTCAGTGACATGAAGGGAGCATTTTTCGATGTATAGTGTATTTCTGTTAAAGGGGTAACTTGGGAGGGGATAATTCCCTTGCGAGAGTGAGGAGGGTGGAAGTTATGATTGGGGAAATTGAAGGCATGTGGTGGAGATAGTGGCTTTAAGAGGAGAGAGTGTGGTTCCTAGGGGCCCATGAAGGAGAGGAAGTGTGGAGGTGAGATGTGTTATGGATGCAGATGGGGGATTGAGAGGTGAGAAAGGGAGAGTTACTACCAGAAGGGGTGAGGGTGTTTTTTTTTCCTTTTTCAAACAGCCTTATTGAAAACTTGCACATCAAGTTACAAGGTATACAGGCGTGGATTCCGCAATGGAAGAGGGAGAAACACATCTGATATATACATCATAAGAACAATTGTACATAAGTAGCCCACATCAGTACATTGGCGGGAGTACCAGGAGGTGGAGGAGGAGGGGCCTGGACAAGTGCCCAAGAGAGGCAAAGTGCAGGCGAGAGGGACCGCTGAGAACCAGCATTGCACCGAGGCAGGGAAATGATCCTCTAGGAGCCAGCATCGTTGGCCGCCGTAGGCGATGACCCGGCAGGGAGCGCGGTAGAGGTCACAGAGGGCGGGGTGCCCTAGAGTTGGAGGTATGAAACAAGGGGACCCCAGATGTCAAGCGGCCAGCTACGCGCTGGCATCAAGTCCTAGAATTCGGACAGAAGCGTCTGACAACGCGCAGCATCCTCGAGCCAAGCGCTGACCTTGGCGCAGGTCTTCCACCCCAATGTATGGCGACCCTGCGGCGCACCAGAACAAGCAGCATGGCGGTGAGTTGACGGGAGACATCGGGACAGTGTTTCACAAAGCCTAAGAGGCATATCAGTGGGTCTGGTGTGACGGGTGCAGAGGTGATCTCAGAGATGGCGGTGCACACCTCGCTCCAATACGCAGAGACCTTGGGGCACAGCCAAGCGAGATGAGAGAAATTGGCAGCGGGGGCAGAGCAGCGGAAACATCTATCGCTGGAAGCAAGGCCTATTCTGTACAGTTGAGCGGGGGAGCGGTACAGTCTGTACAGATATTTAAAATGTATGAGGCGCAGGCGGTAGTTAGGGGACAGACGTTTAGTCTGCTTGCAACAATACATCCAGACCTCCTGGGAGAGATCGGTGCCCAGGTCCTTACCCCAGGCAGTACGGGCTCGGTCAGCGGAAATCGAGGAAGCCACCAGTTTAAGGGCATAAAGTCTGGAGACCAGTTTGCGGGGGGAGACGGAAGTGTATGCAAGGTCAAGGGCAGCCATGAAGGAGGGGGCTGGGAAAATGTGGGGTGCAACTCCCAGCAGGCCGCTCTAAGTTGGTAGTAGAGCAGGGTGTCCAAGGGGCCAGACTCAGCTGGAATAGAAAAGAAGTCGCTGGCACGATAGAGATCCAACAGCGTGGACAACCCAAGGCGAGTCGCACGTTTTACCATCCCGGACATCTGTAGGGAAGGAAATACCGGGTTGCATGCGACGGGCATGGTATTGGCGGAGAGCAAGCTGGAGCCGGAGTATTTCCAAAGACCGTCCCAAGCCCAGCACAGGGTCTCCACCGTATCGATCTCTCCACGCAGGGGCTTTGTGGGGGCGAAGATAGCTGTCATGAGCGGCAAGGGGGCCGCAAGGTCAGCCTCCACCGCCACGTGGGGCTGAAAGGGCATTGGATGCAGCCAGAAGTGAAGGAAGCTGGCTTGGGCACTGAGGGCGTATAATTTTAAATCTGGGGCACCCAGCCCGCCACACGTTAAGGGGAGAGCGAGAATGTCATATGCAATTCTGGGCTGACGCCCAGCCCAGACAAGAGAGATGATGAGGGAGCGAAGTGTACGAAAAAAATGAGCCGTGAGAGGAATGGGTATAAAAACTTCGGGAGCACCACCATGTTGGTGATGGCTATGCGTCCCGCCAAGGACAAAGGCAAGTGCCGCCAGAGGGGAATCTTAGTCTCCAGCTAGTCGACCGCTCAACTGAAATTTGCCCTCCAAAGTTCGTCCACGTTCCTGCTGAGCCAAAACACCCAAATACCTAGTGGGTCCAGAAGCCCACACAAACGGATAGTCCGGGGTGAAGGGGGCAGTAGCGTCCGTTAGAGGAAAGAGAATAGATTTACCCCAGTTAACCTGTATACCAGACAAGCCCCAGAAACGCACCACCTCGCGGACCATGGGGCCGAGTTTTTCTTGGGGGTTGCGGACAAAGAGTGTGACGTCATCCGCATACATGGAGACGACCAAGGCACGAGCCGCTATGCCAAGACCCCTCTGGGTATGATATTGCCGGAGCCTAGCAGCGAGGGGCTCCATAGCTACAGCGAAGAGCATGGGTGAGAGTGGGCACCCCTGCCTAGTGCCCCTAGAGACGGAGATGGGCTTCGAAATCTGACTGTTAATATGAAGGCGAGCTGTAGGGAGAGAATAGAGGAGGTGGACTTTGCACAAAAATACCGGGCTGAAGCCTAAGTGGGGGAGGAGGTAAAAGAGGAAGGGCCACTCAAGAGTGTCAAAGGCTTTGGTAGAGTCTAGAAGAGCAGCCATGGCCGGGAGAGCAGGGTTAATTTGGTGGAGAACAGCAAATATAGTCTGAAGATTATGCGATGTGGCACGGCCAGGGATGAAACTGGACTGGTCTGGACGGGCTATCAGAGGCATAAGATGAAGAAGATGGGAGGCAAGTAGCTTGGCGAAAATCTTATTGTCGGTGTTAATGAGTGATAAGGGGCGGTAAGAGTCAAGGAGCTCTGGGGACTTGTCCGGTTTCAAGAGAAGTGTCAACAGGGCCTTGCAAAGTGACGGAGGGAAGTGGCTGCACTCGAAGGAGTCATTATACATAGCTGCAAGGTGCGGAACGAGAAGGGGTGCATAGGTTTTGTAGAAAGATCCGGGTAGACCGTCGGAGCCGGGAGCCTTATCGCCAGGGAGACTATTAATGGCTGCCAGGATCTCCTCTTTAGAAAAAGGTTCATCGAGGTACTCCCGATGACTCTTGCCCAGCCAGAGGTGCTCAAGAGTGTCAAAATATTGGTCCAGGATAGCGTGCAAAGGAACGAACCCAGCAGTGTAGAGTTGAGAATAAAAGGTGGTGAACCTGGTCACCACCTCATCAGGAGAGGTTGTCCGTTCAGGATCTCCATCCTGGAGCGTGGTGATATTAAGAGGCAGCGTGAGGGTGACGCAGGAGATTGGCCAGAGTCTTACCCGGGCGATCCCCCTTGCCATAGCGACGCGCCCTGGCCTCTCTGCCTAGAAAGGAAAGTTCCCTATCAGCCTCATCATTAAAAATCGGAAAGTTTTCCCCGGAGCTGCGCAAGGGTGTCGGGAGAGGGGCTAAAAGAGTGTGAAGAGTCAAGAGCCTTGATTTCCCCCTCCAATCGTTCCAGGGTGCCGCGAATAGAGCGCAGTACGCCAGCCAGCTTGGAAATACATTTGCCTCGAATCACCACCTTGAAACTCTCCCAGAGTGTGGAAGGGGAGTCCACGGAGTCGACATTAAGGCAAAGTAGTTTGTGATTGCGGTTTGAATCTCCTCACAGAACACCGAGTCGCGGAGCGAATAGGGGGGCAAACATGCGCCGTGAGGAGTGCGGGGGGAGCATGCTAAGGCGGACGGGAGCGTGGTCAGAAAGAGTACGCGCCATATGCTCTACAGAGGTAACCCATGTAAAGGCGTCCTGAGTGGTGATCCAGAGGAAAAGGCAGGACCAGCAGCCAGAAGAGCCCTTCACGTATGTGCCTTCGTGCGCTTCGGGGTGGGCATGCCACCATGCATCAAGCAGTGAGTTATCAGATAGGATGGAATGCAGAAGAGATGTGGTGCGCGGGTGCAGAGCACGAGGCCCAGAGTGATCAAGGGTGGCTGAAGGTTTGATGTTGAAGTCGCCCATAGCAGCGCGGCAGGGCCCAGGGAGGAGTTGTGTTGCCAAACTTGCGCAAAGAAGTCAGGGTCATCGGAATTGGGGCCATATACAGCTGCCAGGATCAGGGGTTGGGGCAGGAGAGTGCCATGCAGGATGACGAAGTGCCCCGCAGGATCTGCAATGACCTGGGATGTGTGCCAGGGAAGCCCCCTGCCCATGAGAATTGATACCCCACGAGAATAACAGGAGTAGAGGGCGGAGTGAGTTTCGCCCCCATTTAGAGAGTGCAGCCTAGCGGTGGTGGCGGGTAATAGGTGGGTTTCCTGAAGGAAACAGATATGAACCTTATGTCGGATGAGGTGGGCGTGCACTAGGCGGGCCTTCCGATGGTCATTAAGACCGCGTATGTGCCAGGTCCAGAGTGTAGTGGCCGTCATATTGCCATGTCATGTAGGTGAGTGACGGATGAGGACCGATGCGGAATAGGAGCCAGATGTGATAGAGATGGGATGTGCAGTGCAAAAGACAGTGTAGCAAGTAACACAGTGCAGAAGAGGTTGTAGAACAAGAGAGACAACAGGCCTCGGAAATGAGGCAACATACCCAAGGAGCCCCCCCACACCACCCACACCAACCCCCCAAACAGGTGGAGAGACCATACCCACCCACCCAAGGGAACCCCAACTGGGAGGGGGAAGAGCAAAGTCAAACCCCATTATCCCCCCACACCAACCCCCCAATCAGGTTGTGAAAACCCCTCCACCCTAATAGCCCACAAACGGCAAAAAACAGAGTGAACGATGGGAGCTCTCCCAGTGGGGGCATGGGTTGCCGTCTAACACCCTTGCCATATGGAAAGGTGGCCGGGCGATAAAATACAACATCAGCTTACGTAGAATACATGTAAGACTGCACAGAGGAAAAAACCATCAGAGTCTCAAGCATCGATATGTCATGTGGAGCGTCCGGCATCAAGTGTATACATGAAGTCGAACATGTCGCCCTGTAGTAACTATTATCGCTCAGTCATTATCACTAAGATTGGCATCTTTCTCTAGGGGCTGTGTGGCACCGGGCAAATGTGTTTGGCATATTTATGAGCAGACTTGGCGTCCGTAAAGAAATACGCACACCCATCATACGAAATTTTGAGTTTGGCCGGATATAGCATTGCATAGAGAATCTTGTCCTTCTGCAGTAACCTTTTGGCAGGAAGGAATTCCTTGCATGCGGCCTGTACCAGCGGAGTAAAGTCAGGGAATATAGAGATGTTGTTCCCCTGGTGATTGATGGGGCCATGTTCCCTGGCAGCCCTAAGGATAGAGTCTCTATCTTGGTAGTTCAAAATACGGGCGATGATAGGTCTTGGGGTTCCACCTACAGGAGGCTTGGGACCTAGTGATCTATGTGCTCTCTCCACCACAAATACAGTGGACAGAGCCTGAGGGAACAAGACTCGCACTAGTGACTCAACATAGGGTTCCATCTTGGAGATGGCAGTAGTTTCTGGTATACCAGCTATGCGGTGGTTATTGTGCAGAGAGCGTGCCTCCAAATCGTCAATCTTGGCTTGTATAACAGATAGGACTTTCTCCATCTTAGTGAGATGTTGTTTAGCTTCAACTTAGAATTCGTTAGCCTCCGTTGCTCTGTTGTCTAGGGTGTCAAGCCTGGTTTTGTGTGTGTCAACCTGACGTTTCAAGAAGTCTAATCTAGTCATGAGAGCGTCCAATTTAGTGTCTATGGATTTGAGGTTAGATCGGACATCTGGCATAATGGAGCGCAGGTCTTCTTGCCGTGGACCACCAAGTGTTTGGGAGTCTGAGTCGAGCTCAGAGGCAGGTTCCATGTTGCGGGTGTGTCGCTTGTTTTCAAAGGTGATTTTAGGGTGTTTTGGGTCCTTCTTACCCATATTGTCTTCTGGCAGTATGTCTTATGTAGGCTGTGGTGAGATAGGATCGCTGAGCATGCCCAGGACTCCGCAGGATGATGCGCTGGTCTGCCCAGTGAGGCTCTAGACATAGTGGGTGCCAGCACCGTCACGGAGGTAGCGCGATATGCAACCCAGCACTATCCCCGAGTCCTACAAGGACAAGGAGTCGTGAGCTGTGCCGTGCCACGCACCTCGCACCCCAGACAGCACCCATTGCCCCTCCTGCCCAGACCCTGAGTCACCTCCAGCGCATAGGCCCCGCCACCCAGCGCCCCGCACGCTTCCCCCACAGGCTCAGTATTGCACCCAGTGGGGAACCAGCGAGCACACGTGCACTGGCGCTAGGCCACAGGATCCCACAAACAGGTACTCACTGTGATGGACAGGCGCCTCGCCGCTGTCGTTCCTCCTGCATTGACCGCTGGGGCCCTGTATCGCTCTCCTGCTTGTCTCGTGGGGTCACAGCCGATGATCACTGCACAAGGACGCACTCCAGGTTCCGCTCTGTGGCGAATGCCGATTCCGCTCCCAAATGGGGGACCAGCGAGCATGTTCCCACCAGCGCCAGCAGTTTCTGCGGGGATAGGGGCCTCTGAGTCTCAGTCACTGCAGTACGTTGAGGGCCTGCAGTTACTACATCCACATCGTGGCAAACAGATCTTGCTTGCGTGTCTGTTGGTGCCCAGAGAGGTCAATGGTCGCTGTGCGTCGTGGCCTCCCGTATCTTCAGTCCCATGTGGGTGCGGTCCCCAGATCTACACCCTCCGACGCTCCCGGTGCGCCAACGAGTGTCCACAGCTAGCGGTTGCAAGTGCAGCCTGTGCGTGACTTGATTAGGCCCAAAAAGCTTTACCTCCACCTGGGGTGGTTTAGCCTCAATAAGGACTTCAGCCCTCTCCCGGTTGATGTAGTCCCCGCTTCACCGCAGGCACCGAGGCAACCCAGGAAACGTGGCGGTTCTGCTGGAGACCCCAAAGGTGGTGAAGGCACAAGTATCGCTGCTTCTTTCTCGGGGTACGAGTGTGTCGCGTGGCTCCGGATCACTCCACGCTGGCTGCAGCACCGTCCCAGAGGCAGGCGGAGGCTATATTAGTCGCCCAGGGGGTTCAGTATCGGTCTGGCAGTTTGCTTCACCCCCAATTCAGGTATTGGGAAGTGTCCACCTGGTCAGTATCATTCCACCGCCCCTCAAGTCTCAGGTGTCAGCATTCAGCAGCAGCGTTCCGATGTCTTGCAGGCCAATGGCGCATGTGGGCTCCGTGTAGCGGCAGTGCCAGTTAGAGCCTGCGGGGGCCGGATCGTCACCACAGCGGCCCCCTCGCAATATCTGTGGAAAATATGTCTTCAGGGGTGGAAGTTCCGCTTCGGCAGCAGCATGGATGCAGGTTCTCGCATTTGACTACGCAGTCCTCACAAACCCGATGGATTTGCTTGAGGTGCTGCGTGGGCCTCACCGGACGTTTCCGTGGCATCGCAGCCGCACCCTCGGATTTCCGATTGCCAATGGAGCGGCCCCGCAGTCCCTATGATCCCTCACCCCTTTGCGGCGGCGTTCTCAGTTTTATAGATGCGGCCGTGGCAGTCGCGGGCCGTGGGGTTCATCCGCAATGCTGCCTCTCAGTGAATACGGACGCGGACACAGTTCGTTTCGCAGGCACCCTCGCAGCACTGGAGCAGGCGTGAATGGTGTGGTGCAGTCCGGCAAGTATGTGTGCAGTTTCCAGGGTCTCCAATGTTTTGTAAGCTGTAGGATGTTGTAGGATTAAGAGCCCAGCCGGCGGAGATCGCCTAACAAGCGGCCATCTCGCTGCTCGGCTAAGCCACGCCCCAGAGAGATGGAAGGTTGTGGCATGCTTGGGAGATGGGGCAGATTAGAAGAAATAAACTGTGGAGGCGACATTAAGGAAGGCTGAGTCTGGGGGAGATATTTATTAAGAAGTGGGAGGTAGATGTGTTCTATTTATATTTCTCCACAGAAGTTTGAATTGGATGCAATAGTTTCAGAGCTACAGATGTTTAGAATAATATTCTTGATGCGTCTGGATGTAATCACAAGGTGAGGACTCTCAGGTTAGATAGAGTATCCACCATAAACATAACATACACAGGTGAATTTATTCTTTACAAATGGCTGTAAATGTGGGCGGGTTGCTAACAGTAAATTTGAGGAGGCCTGGGGGGGGTTCAGTCCTCTTTTATATTTCTTTTATATATTTCTATTATCATGAGATAGGTAATCTCTTTAGTTGGCTAATGTTAAATCAAAAATGGGGCCCGGTGGGTAACAGAGAAACACTTATGGAGGAGGCCGGAAGTACCAAAGCCAGTATAGGCTCTATCCGACTCACATGAGCAGTAGAGCCAACTCACCCTTTGTGAAGGAATCCAGAGCGTGGCAGCAGCAGCGAAAGGATCAATACCCTGCCTAGTCAATCAAATGGTGTCTTGTCTGTTTCCGCACTGGCCATCCTCTTGGGAACAGAAGTGGGGAAGGAGGAGGTCGGATAGAGTATTCCGGACACAGCGTTTTACACCAGCGGTGATCCCAGCAAACGGAGCTCTTGAGGCGTGCTCCTATACTTCGGCCATCTTGACCCTAAGACTATGCAGTAGTTGTGCTGCATAGTCAAACGTCTGTGTTTAAGCCAATAGGCAGGTGTTCCAGCTTTGTAGAAAACTAATGGTAAACATAGAAGAGTAGGAACTGTACCTGGTGAAATCCCCTCTTACAATAAAAATAGGCAGGGTCTGTTGATTCCGAAAACTCTGTAGTAAACCATCCAGGTTAATTATCTACATCCTATATTTTTTGTGTGTAGTATTTAGCAGCGCTTAAAATAAAATGCCATTCCTTTTCAAAGAGAAATCCTGAGGTCTAATGGTAAAGAGAAAAGGTGGTGTGTAGGGTGAGGAAGAGAGGCCTAATGTACGTAGTGGAAGGGAAAAACTCCGAAACCATGGTCATACAATCACCGTGGGTAACTAACCCCATCACATGGGATTTTCATCCCAAAGAAAAACTCAAAATCTCAAGGGGCAGCAGGGCCCTTTAGCGAGAAGTGAGAGCTTTGTGCTGTAGGTATTATGCACCAAGAAAGGGAATGAATCCACAAATGAACATGAAGTGAGTGGGGGTTGCAGTGCTGGTGTAATAGTAGTGAAAAAAGAGTATATTAAAACTAGTGACGGGACGGCCAGGAGACTTCTGTTGAACAATGCCGTACCGATGCTAGATTAAAAGGAGTGGAGGCAACACTAATCCGGTTTGATCAGTGAAGCAACATATGAGATCGTGGTCGACATGTTTCAGCCGTGGCGCCTAACTAGGCTCGGCTTTCATCAGGACCTAGAAACTACTGCAAGAAAGAAACAACGTGACAAAGGATATAGTGGGCACCCTCAACTTGCTTGTAGGGTGCACGTCTCCTCAAAGATACACACAACACCTAGACAACAAAAGGGGAGACAGTGTAAAAATGTGTGGAACTTGTTTGCTCAGTCGTAACAAGTATGAGAGTTATAAACTTAAAGCAAAATCCACTCACCCGTACAAACTGGGTGGAAAATGGACCTCCACCTGGCAACCGCTCAGGAAGGAACACCGCTCTGAAATAAGAATGTAAGACTGCTGAAGAGATGGTGGCTTACATATCATGAGCGAGTGTAAAAATGAGTGGGAAGGTCATCTAAAAACGAGGGAAAACTGCCAAGAGCAGTGTCTGCACAGAAAAACTAAACTCAGCAAGAGAGGATTGAAACGTAACCAATGCTGAGTGAAAAGTCAGAGCAATATGTGATTGCACATGTCTGTCCAATGGTAAACCAAAGTGGGGAAAAACAATTAGGAAACAACGCTCGAGAGTTGGCGCCTTCAAAGTAATGTAATCAAGTGAAACAGGGGAGGTGGAACCCATCGAGCGAAGATCCTACCTGTCCGTCGGGGAACCAGGCTGGAATGAGCCTGCAGCCGGAGGTCCCGTGTGGTTCGACGGAGGCAAATGAAATAGGAAACTGTCAGCGGCTGATGGGCCAATCACGGGACAGGTAATACAAGCGCGCAAGAGCAGGAGCCAATGCGAGGCGCTGACTCACCCGTCTGGCAGTAACCTAGGAGATAGGAATGCAACTGACAGGGCGAAGATGACGCTGTCAGAAGTTCAAAGGCAAACGCGCCTTAATTAATTAGTGAGATGACGTGGTGGCGCGGTAGCGCAAGGAATGCGGAAACACCCGTCATGTAGAAAGGTTGGCTGTCAGTGCGCGTGTTGCTCTGTAATGCACGAAACAATGAGGGGGGTGCGGGCAGATATAAGACCTCGCCTTCTTCAGCGTAGGAGGTGCAAGCTGCACAGGGTGCGCCAAGGAATAATTGGCGAGATGCAGGGAAAAATACAACGGCCAAGGGTGTGAGTGCCGGTGTCAACAGCGGGTTATCATGACGATGGAGGCTAGGTCAAAGGTACCCATCAGAGCATTGTGAGGCATGGGTCAAATAAGAGCGAGCCAAGTGTGTTATAAAGATAGCCAAGGAATATCGTCGTTAAGACCCAGGACATGTGTTTTCAATTTGTACACCCACCTCTGCTCACGTTTGAATAGGAAAGAGGAGCTATCTGTAAGATGTGGTGGTATGTAGGGTTTATCAATGACAGTCCAGTGTAGGTCATTGGGAGCATGATTGACCTCTAGGAAGTGGTTGGTAAGTTTGGTGGAGGAACGGCCACACCGTATCGTGCTCTTGTGTTCCAAGATGCGAGTTTTTATGCGGCGGGTGGTCATTCCAATGTATCTCAGCCCGCAAGGGCAGGTGATCAAATAGATCAAATGAGAGCTCTTGCAATTCGTGTGGATCCTAAGAGTCCATGGTCGGTCCGTGCCAATGTCAATTTCCAAATTCTACACTGGACTGTCATTGATAAACCCTACATACCACCACATCTTACAGATAGCTCCTCTTTCCTATTCAAACGTGAGCAGAGGTGGGTGTACAAATTGAAAACACATGTCCTGGGTCTTAACGACGATATTCCTTGGCTATCTTTATAACACACTTGGCTCGCTCTTATTTGACCCATGCCTCACAATGCTCTGATGGGTACCTTTGACCTAGCCTCCATCGTCATGATAACCCGCTGTTGACACCGGCACTCACACCCTTGGCCGTTGTATTTTTCCCTGCATCTCGCCAATTATTCCTTGGCGCACCCTGTGCAGCTTGCACCTCCTACGCTGAAGAAGGCGAGGTCTTATATCTGCCCGCACCCCCCTCATTGTTTCGTGCATTACAGAGCAACACGCGCACTGACAGCCAACCTTTCTACATGACGGGTGTTTCCGCATTCCTTGCGCTACCGCGCCACCACGTCATCTCACTAATTAATTAAGGCGCGTTTGCCTTTGAACTTCTGACAGCGTCATCTTCGCCCTGTCAGTTGCATTCCTATCTCCTAGGTTACTGCCAGACGGGTGAGTCAGCGCCTCGCATTGGCTCCTGCTCTTGCGCGCTTGTATTACCTGTCCCGTGATTGGCCCATCAGCCGCTGACAGTTTCCTATTTCATTTGCCTCCGTCGAACCACACGGGACCTCCGGCTGCAGGCTCATTCCAGCCTGGTTCCCCGACGGACAGGTAGGATCTTCGCTCGATGGGTTCCACCTCCCCTGTTTCACTTGATTACATTACTTTGAAGGCGCCAACTCTCGAGCGTTGTTTCCTAATTGTTTTTCCCCACTTTGGTTTACCATTGGACAGACATGTGCAATCACATATTGCTCTGACTTTTCACTCAGCATTGGTTACGTTTCAATCCTCTCTTGCTGAGTTTAGTTTTTCTGTGCAGACACTGCTCTTGGCAGTTTTCCCTCGTTTTTAGATGACCTTCCCACTCATTTTTACACTCGCTCATGATATGTAAGCCACCATCTCTTCAGCAGTCTTACATTCTTATTTCAGAGCGGTGTTCCTTCCTGAGCGGTTGCCAGGTGGAGGTCCATTTTCCACCCAGTTTGTACGGGTGAGTGGATTTTGCTTTAAGTTTATAACTCTCATACTTGTTACGACTGAGCAAACAAGTTCCACACATTTTTACACTGTCTCCCCTTTTGTTGTCTAGGTGTTGTGTGTATCTTTGAGGAGACGTGCACCCTACAAGCAAGTTGAGGGTGCCCACTATATCCTTTGTCACGTTGTTTCTTTCTTGCAGTAGTTTCTAGGTCCTGATGAAAGCCGAGCCTAGTTAGGCGCCACGGCTGAAACATGTCGACCACGATCTCATATGTTGCTTCACTGATCAAACCGGATTAGTGTTGCCTCCACTCCTTTTAATCTAGCATCGGTACGGCATTGTTCAACAGAAGTCTCCTGGCCGTCCCGTCACTAGTTTTAATATACTCTTTTTTCACTACTATTACACCAGCACTGCAACCCCCACTCACTTCATGTTCATTTGTGGATTCATTCCCTTTCTTGGTGCATAATACCTACAGCACAAAGCTCTCACTTCTCGCTAAAGGGCCCTGCTGCCCCTTGAGATT
This sequence comes from Triturus cristatus, assembly GCF_964204655.1. Taxonomy (NCBI): domain Eukaryota; kingdom Metazoa; phylum Chordata; class Amphibia; order Caudata; family Salamandridae; genus Triturus; species Triturus cristatus. The sequence goes on from NC_140591.1 coordinate 1,457,839,145, forward strand.
TTGAGTTTTTCTTTGGGATGAAAATCCCATGTGATGGGGTTAGTTACCCACGGTGATTGTATGACCATGGTTTCGGAGTTTTTCCCTTCCACTACGTACATTAGGCCTCTCTTCCTCACCCTACACACCACCTTTTCTCTTTACCATTAGACCTCAGGATTTCTCTGTGTTATAAGTACTTCGGTGGGGGAATCAATCCTGCGCGGTCTCTAAACTTGCTCCCTCTGACCCTCCGGTGTCCAACCGTCTTGTATTAGATTCCTTTTCAAAGCACAAGAAATGCTCGATTGGTAACATTATTTGGGGCCTCATTACGATGTCGGTCGGAAAGACTCAGAATGGCATTCTGATTTTCCTAACCCGTGCCGGAACTCATGTTTCCGACTGACTTGGAAACATTTCCGACCAACCGATTACGATAGAAGACAACCGTTCGGTCTTTCCGACTCGGTTCCGACCGGCATTTGGAGACTCCGAGTCGGTCGGAGATGAATCGTACAGCTCTATGGACTGCGTTTGCGACCGATGTATTACGATGTCAGATTCTGACAGTCTTTCCGAATCGTCTGTCCGACACAGAACGGCTGTCGGAAACTGACTTTGGGAGCCCGTAGCAGGTCCCTCTTCCCCCTGGAGGCCTCCGGTTGGGGCCCATGGGGTTACCCATGGGACCCCTCTTTACAACCATGCACAGTGTGGCAGGCACCATGGGGTGCCAGCAACAGGGTGCAAGGTTTTCCGCTCCCACCCCTTTTTTCATTGGGAGCCCGTGTTGTCTGTCGGAACACAGTCTCCCATTGAAGTAAATGGGAGTCAGACCGAACGGTGTTCGGAAACATCGTAATTGGTCGGTTGGACTTAGCGAACCCAAATCGGTTGGAACTGATTCTGACAAGGAGTCGGTCAGAATGCTTTCCGACCGACATCACAATAAGGCCCTTATGATTATTCTCTCTGCTGAATTCAGAGTTTGTAGCTCACTCCACCTCCCTGTAAATATTGGAGTGCTCTACTTTGCTGCCCTAAAATATAATAGTAAAATAGTAATAGTAAAATGGCCCTGGAAACCAGAGTTAAAACGCCCAAATTGTCACAGTTAGACGAGCAATCACCCTGGGACCCCCAATCATTTGCCACATACTCTAATCAACTGGAGCAATGTGTGCTGCATGTGATATATTCAGACATATTGTATCTCTTCTAATGATCTCTTTACATTCACAAATAGACAGATAGATGAAGTTTATTTATTATTGTAGTGTAATGTTTTCCAGTTGGACTTTGTGGTGCAGTTATGGTTACGTACAAAATCCAGTTGAGCATAACTGCATTATTTGATGAGGTAGTCTTAAATTGGCATGAAGGCATGCATCTTTAGACCAAATTTCTGTTTTGCTATAGAGTGTCGAGCAGCAAATAAAGTGGGCCCCATGCCATGGAGGCTTGTACGCAATGGTGGCCAGCAAGCCTCGGCCCACCACCGGCCACAAAAGACCATGTCCGCAACCTCGGTATTATCCTGGACAGGACTCTTGATGGAAAAACAAGTCAATGCAGTCTCATCAGCCTGTTCTCACACCGTCTGCATGCTTCACAAAATCTTCAGGTGGTTCCCAGTCAACACCAGAAGGACTGTCACTCAGGCCCTTGTCACCAGCAGGCTAGACTGCAGAAATGCACTTTATGTAGCAATCACAGAATGCCTCCTGAAGAGACTGCAGACAATACAGAAAGCAGCGGCAAGACTCATCCTTGACCTGCCCAGTAGGACCCACATCACACCCACCTCATGGCCTCCCAATACGAAAGAGATGCCACTTCAAGATGCTGACCCACGCCTACAAAGCCTGCACAATGACGGACCAGCATACCTCAACAAACTACTGACCTTCCACCAACCAACCTGACACCTCCGGTCTGCCTCCCGCTTCCTTGTAGATATCCTTGCAGATACACTCTGGATCCGCCGAACCAACAGCAGAGGACGCTCCTTCTCATGCCTGGCAGCCAAGACATAGAACTCCTTTCCCCTGCACCTAAGGGCAACCCCATCGCTCCAGCTATTCAGTAGAGAACTCAAGACCTGGATGTTTGAATGAGACGCGACCATGCAGTAGCAGCTACAAGTGGCTCGAGACCCTAGCAGGTGAGTTGTCGCACTCTATAAATGTGTGATTGATTGATTTAAAGGAATCAGCAGACCGCACCCTAACAACTTCAGGGGAATGTTTTAGAAGGTAAAGTGTTAGAGTGAGGACCTCTTCTCTGCCATATAACTAAAGGCTGTCCAGCAGGCTTCCAAGAAGACGTAACAACAGGCAGAATATTTTGTCCCCGTCTACTATTTTCATTACTTGTATCATTTTATAATGCTCACTAAAAGTCTCCATTGTCAGTCCCTAAACATAGTAGGTGTGAGAAAGGGTATTATTAGTTGAAGTGGATAGTAATCCTCTTCAACTAATAATAGCACTATTCCTTACCGGGTCCAGTTAGGTCTCAATAATTTGAACCTGAGCTCAACCCTTGGTAGCTGCATCACAGAGCAGACAGACTTAACTTATGAAACATGTCTAAAGCATTTATCAAAACTCAAAAAGTTAAAAAGTAAAGAATCACAACACAATAAAAATCCCACTCCACTATTTGAAAACAGAGAAAATGCTAAGGAGTAAATTGATACCAGATACCAAAATGACAAACATTGGATGTAGGGAACCGGAGATATGATTTTTCAAAGTTTTAGATGTTTCTAGCGTCTAAAAGAGCAAAGCACCAACCACGGGTATCTGGTTGAAGTGGATCAATGTCAAAAGCTAAGGCCGACCACAGTGGAGGGGGGTCGGATACAGGGACCAGATTCAGTCCAGTGGAAAGTTTACCTTCTAACTCAGGGACTAATTTGGATCTCGGCTGATGGGTTGCTCCATCACAATGGTGATGGAGATCCCGTCCGCCGAAATATAAATCCCGTAGGATACAATGATATAGGATTTCTTTGTTGTGAAGGACAGGGCACTTTTAGTGGCTCAAACTACTTGGCGAACAAATGGATTGATAACGCTGTGCACCATTGTTAGTGATATGTCCTCTATTGTGTGCTTGAGTGATAGCGTGTGTCTGAGCATCTGAGTTTGTGTGGATATGTCAATGTGTATGATTCTGCATTTGTGAGCGCGTGTTGTGTGCCCGTGTGTGCGCGCTTGTGTGTATTTTTATGTCTGTAGGTGAGTGTTATCTGTTCTTTGCTCAGCATCATATCTGAGAGAATGTGAACACTTATTTGACATTATAGGAGAGTTGTGGGTACATCCTCATCACTTAAAGTCCGAAAAGTAAGCTACACCTTGAAAATGGCAGAGAAATATCTATTTATATGTATTGCATTTCAAGCAAAGGCCTTGATTTTATCTTCAACATTTAATCCAGTATATCTCGTAAATAAGTAATGTTATCGTAATTTATAAATAATGACAAGCTTTGCAAAAGCATAATGTTCAATAAAGCCTAATGCACACTAGAAAGAATCATTATGCAATTAGCATAATGAGTGGATGGATACACAATAGGGTATTCTTTTATTAGATCGAAAATTAAATGGGAACATTGTTTACAAGACTGGAAGAAACATTATTTAATTAGAAAAATGAAATTCACATTATTTATTTTACAGGAAGAACGCTACTTCTCTTTGGTATTCATGCCAGCAAGCATCTCCACTTCATCAGAAGGGCATCTGCTTAGCTATTTCACACAACTAACATTTTTAAGTAGATGTCTCAGTATTTTTAGGTGTTCATTCTCTTTACCCGCTTCCTTCCTTTATCTCTCACACTGGTATACAAATATTTACTATGAGTCACCCTGATACGGACAAGCACACCTATTCAGGACACTGGCCTGTGACATTACTGCTATTGTAATTTAATTCCACTTTCGTCCTGTCTAAATGGCATGATGTGGCGTTGTGGTAAACAAAAGGAAGTGACGAGAAGATAAACTGAAGCAACAAGTAAGGCGCCCGGATAGCGGAAGTGGGTTGTTTGTGTTGAGCGGAAGTCTGTGGCTCGCAGCTCCCTCTACTGGCCACATGTAGCATTGCCACCCACTGACCCGGACAGGCCGAGATCCTTTTTTAGGTCTCGCCCAGTGCTTTAAATGAGAAAAAATAAGTGCAGGTACTCATTAAAATGAGCTAGAGGTGTGGCAAGTGGGCGGGAATAGGGGCGGGGCTAAGGGCAAGACATGATTATACATAATGACTTCTATGCAAGGTGCAGCACATATTAAAATACGAGAAATGTGTTTATGTAAACAAAACAGGCTTAATCATTACACAAAATGAAAGCCAAACAGGATGATATTTGAAAATTTACATATATATATATATGTATGTATATTTATTAAAGTTAACACGAAATACAGCAGATTTTTAACTTTACACAAATTTGTGTTAAAATTCCATTTCTAAGCTCCGATTTCAGAACTGAACACATATCTGGTATTTTTAATCTGCAAAAGTGTCAATCCTAACTTCACCTGTCACATCACTTTTTTACATTCCTCCCTCCCCCTTCCTTCTATGTTCATCTCGGTTTCCCCCAACCAGACCCATTGTCAGTAGTAATGTGAGCTCATTCCTGGAGATGCAGCGTTCCCTGCTATTCATTGCTTTTTGGGCAGGGCTATCTTCACACCCATGGATCTCTCTCTGTTATGTAAATGCAGCCATTAGTGTTGGAGGCGCACACAAAGAGAAGCAGCTCCTGGGCTGGAAAAAAAACTAACATGAAAAGAAAACCGGCTTTGAGGAAGGTGTAGGATTGTGCTGCACTTCCACTCGCTTTTGTAAGGTCAGTTCAATACCTCTTAATGGGACTGGATTACTGATCCCAGACCCAGCCTAGGCCATTTCACGCACCTGACGGGGAGGGGGTGGCTAAAGCACTTTAACCTGAATGCTCGTTGCACGCCTAATTAACAGTGCAGGGTATGCCTAGAGTGGACCCTGCACTGTTAAATCACAGCGTGATGCAAGCCCTCTCAACCCCCTGCAGTGTGGGTAAATTCAAAGGGGCGCCTCTAGACTTTAGCAGCATTCCTGCAAAAGTCTACTTCAGAACCTCAGTGCGATTCCGAGATTCCCTCTGTTGGAGGACATACCGAACCTGAGCCTGCTGTGCCATCAATCAGGGTACCGGTACTCTCCCTGACAAAAGAAAAGTGCCGGTACTGACGGCTAAAAAACTTGGAAGTGCCGGTTCTCAGTACCGGTGAGTACCGGCCCATTTAAAGCACTGGTCTCGCCTGACCCAGCGCATGCGCTGGTCTGGCGAGACTTTTTGAGAGGGCTCCAAAAAGTGCTACCAGGCCAGCCTAGAGCTACAGTGCATGTGACCGGGCGCGCGCGCCGCGCTTGACCGCGATTACTTTCACTTTCGCGGCCCCACGGCCGCTTTGATGTTTGATCGCGATCCCGATCACTTTCGCGGCCGCAGGGCCGCTTGGCATAGCCAATAGGTCTCGCTTTTGGGACCTTATAAGTATTTAGTTATGCAACTGTTGCATGGCTAAACACTTATAAGGTCCCAAAGGCGAGACCTATTGGCTATCTCAATGCTTGTTTTAAGGACATGGTCGTTTGAGCTTACCGACTGTCCATGCTAATGTGTTGGTTGATGTATGGTGTGACAACATGTTGATGCCTGGAACTCCAGGGATGTAATGGCCTGTGGCTTGTATGCAGTTTGATAATATAAAACTCACAGAGATCTTTCAGTATTAAAAAAAATGGTAAACACGAGGCAGCCCAAAAATTTGTCTGAATGTCCCGTGGCTTACCTCAGCTCGAAAGATTCCTGCAAAACTCTTGCGGAAGCAGAATCGTATATTTGTGTTTTAATATCTGCTGCTGTATTGTGAAAACATTATTGCACTTGTCCCCCCATTACATATACTAATGTGCTGTGTGATCGAATTTCAGTATTGTTTTTATTTTACAGCAAACACAAGGAGATGATGGATGAAGCGCTAGAACTTTTCAGACACTCACCCCCAGTCACAGATCTGGGTTGAATCCAGGAGGGGCTCGTATTTGGTAAAAGAGGCGGGTGGGGAGGGAGCCAGGAGGGGGGACGGACGGGGGACAATGGAAAACACATTTACAAAAGAGGTGGGGGGAACTGGGGACAACAAATACAATAAAATACAAAATTAAACTTACCTGCTGCCACATCGCGTTGCGCTCGATCATTCATGCAGGCCTAGAACACAATTAACAAGCAATGGGATAGCCAATAGGTCTCGCCTTTGGGACCTTATAAGTTTTAGTTATGTTATGTTATGGTGGGGCTTGTGCAAGTAAGAACCAGGGACCAATGGCAATACGCACAGACACTCTGATGTGAAATCAGGAGCTGGGACTGAGGTGGCAATGGTAAGAAGGCACAAGTAAAGTTGTGGAGTAAAGTCCTGAGACCAGGCGGCCTAGGGGGTCTCCTCCGGTGCAGTATACATCACCAGGCTGACAGAACAGTGCCAAGAGGCTGTGGCAACGATATCGTATGCGCTACTTAAAAGATTGCACACAAAATCAGAGCTCTTTAAGGGTCAGAGTCACCAGTAAAACAGAGGGTGAATTTGCTTGCTACAAAGTACGTATACCATGCAAATCACAGAACTGAGTATGAGTAAACTACTAGTAGCCCTATAAAAAATGAAATGTTTGTCAGAAAGGGGCTATAGATAGATGAGGTGCATTGTGTTGGCGAGTGGTAGTGAGGGAATTCATGGAAAAGGAGAAAATGGGAGAGGGGCACCAAAAATGACTGTTGCACCGTTCGCAACCAGTGCTAGGGCCAGCCCCGGCTGGGAGTCTGAGCCCCCCCCCCCCCGAAGTTCGGGTCTAGTTGTGCCCCTGGACCCAGCCATATGCAAATCAGTCTTGACCCTGTGCCTCATGGGAACAGTCCAGCCCCAATTGCCAAGCCAGGTCTTCCCTGGACTGGAAACAAGCATGCTAGGACTGGTTTCGGGGTAACACCCCTCATCAGCCAGGCTAGCTTGAATTCAGTGGCAAAGTGAGCAAGATACCCACGTCTGGGCACACCCTGCCAACTGAGGGCGAACAAAGCAGACATAAGGAGATGATGGATGGAGCGCTGGAACTTTTCAGACAATCACCCGCAGTCACAGATCTGAGTTGAATCCATCAGCGTTCTTCAGCTCACTTCACCACCCCAGTTCAGACCCAGCCATATGCAAATCAGTCTTGACCATGTGCCTCATGGAAACTCTCCAGCCCTAACTGCCAAGCCAGGTCTTCCCTGGACCAAAAACAACCATCCCGGGACCGGTTTCAGGGTAACACCCCCTATCAGCCAGGCTAGCTTGAATCCAGTGGCAAAGTGAGCAAGGGACCCACATCTAGCCATACCCTGCCAACTAAGGGTGAGCAAAGCAAACATAAGGAGATGATGAACGGAGAGCTGGAACGTTTCAGACACTCACCCCCAGTCACAGATCTGGGTTGTATCCATCATTGTTCTTTAGCTCACGTCGCCACTCCAGTTCAGACCCAGCCATATGCAAATCAGTCTTGTCCCTGTGCCTCATGGAAACAGTCCAGCCCGAACTACCAAGCTAGGTCTTCCCTGGACTAGAAACAAGCATCCTTGGATTAGGTTTGGGGTAACACCCCATATCTGCCATACTAGCTTGAATTCAGTGGCAAAGTTAGCATGGTACCCACGTCTGGGCATACCCTGCCACCTAAGGGCGAACATAGCAAACACAAGGAAATGATAGAAGGAGCACTGGAACTTTTCAGACACTCACCCCCGGTCACAGATCTGGGTTGAATCCATCATCGTTCTCTAGCTCATTTTGCCACCCAAGTTCAGATCCAGCCGTATGCAAATCAGTCTTGACCTCATGGAAACAGCCCAGCCCAAACTGCACATCATGGTCTTCTCTGGACCGGAAACAAGCATCCTGGGACTGGTTTTGGGGTAACACCCCATATCAGCCAGGCTAGCTTGAAACCAGTGGCAAAGTGAGCAAGGGATCAACGCCTGGGCATACTGTGCCAACTAAAGGTGAACAAAGCAAACACAAGGAGATGATAGATGGAGCAATGGAACTTTTAAGACGCTCACCCCCAGTTACAGATCTGGGTTGAATCCATCATCGTTCCTTAGTAAACTTTGCCACCCCAGTTCAGACCAAGTCATATGCAAATCAGTCTTGATCCTGTGCCTCATGGCAACAGTCCAGCCGTAACTACTAAGCCAAGTTTTTCCTGGACCAGAAACAAGCATCCTGGGACCGGTTTTGGGGTAACGCCCCTCATCAGCCAGGCTAGCTTAAATCCAGTGGCAAAGTGAGCAAGGGACCCACGTCTAGGCCTACCCTGCCAACTTAGGGCAAACAGAGCAAACACAAGGAGATGATGGACGGAGCATTGGAACTTTTCAGACACTCACCACCACTCACAGATCTGGGTTGAATCCATCATCGTTATTTAGCTCACTTCCCCACCACAGTTCAATTCAGACCCAACCATATGCAAAATAGTCTTGGCCCTGTGCCTTATGACAACAGTCCAGCCCGAACTGACAAGCCAGGTCTTCCCAGGACCGGAAACAAGCATCCTGGGACCAGTTGCGGGGTAACACCCCTCATCAGCCAGGCTAGCTTGAATCCAATAGCAAAGTGAGCAAGGGATTCACATCTGGGTATTCCCTTCCAACTAAGGGTGAACAGAGCAAACAGAAGGAGCTGATGGACGGAGCGCTGGAACTGTTCAGACACTCACCCCCACTCATAGATCTTGGTTGAATCCATCATCGTTTTTTAGCGCACTTTGCAGCCTCAGTTTAGACCCAGCCATATGCAAATCAGTCTTGACCCTGTGCCTTATGGGAACAGTCCAGCCCAAACTGCCAAACCAGGTCTCCCCTGGACTGGAAACAAGCATCCTGGGACCGGTTGCGGGGTAGCACCCCTAACCAGCCAGGCTAGCTTGAATCCAATAGCAAAGAGAGCAAGGGACCCACATCTGGGCATACCCTGCCATTTAATGGCGAACAAAGCAAACACAAGGAGATGAAGGACGGAGCGCTGAAACTTTTCAGACAATCACCCCCAGACACAGATCTGGGTTGAATCCATCATCGTTCTCTAGCTCACTTCAACACCCAAGTTCAGACCCAGCCTTATGCAAATCAGACTTGACCATGTGCCTCATGGGAACAGTCCAGCCAAACAGCCAAGCCAGGTCTTCCCTGGAACGGAAATAAGTATCCTGGGACTGGTTTTGGGGTAACACCCCCTCACTAGCCAGGCTAGCTTGAATCCAGTGGTTAAGTGAGCAAGAGGAATGTCTGGGCATACCCTGCCAACTAAGGGCAAAAAAAGCAAACACAAGGAGATGATGGACAAAGCGTTTGAACTTTCAGATACTCACAGATCTGGGTTGAATCCATCACCATTCTTTAGCTCCCTTCACCGCCCCAGTTCAGACCCAGCCATATGCAAATCAGTCTTCACCCTGTGCCTCATGAGAACAGTCCAGCCTGGACTGCCAAGCCAGGTCTTCCCTGGTCCAGAAACAAGCATCCTGGGACCGGTTTCTGGATAACACTCCTCATCAGCCAGGCTAGCTTGAATCCAGTGGCAAAGTGAGTAAGGGACAAAGCAAACACAAGGAGATGATAGACGGAGCGCTGGAACTTTTCAGACACTCACCCCCAGTCACAGATCTAGGTTGAATACATTATCATCGTTCTTTAACTCACTTTGCCAACCCAGTTCAGAACCAGGCATATGCAAATTGGTCTTGACCCTGTGCCTCATGGGAACAGTCCAGCCTGAACTGCCAAGCCAGGTCTTCCCTGGACCGGAAACAAGCATCCTGGGACCCGTTTCGGGGAAACACCCCTCATTATCCAGGCTAGCTTGAATCCAAATACGAGCTGCTCCTGGGTTCAACCCATATCTATGACTGGGGGTGAGTGCCTGAAAGGTTTCAGCGCTTAGTCTTTCATCTCCTTGTGTTTGCTTTGTTTTTATATTAACCTAAAGTGCTCATTAATTTTGATATATCTGTAATGTTTCATGTATTTCTGAGGACTAGAATCTATTTTATTCAGTGTTGTAGAATTGCACATTTTCCTGCACTATGTAGTAAGAATAGCCTCCTCGAGAGGACTGGCAGCTAGAAATGTGAATTTCAGAAACGTATTGACCTCAGCATTTGTTGATGTAGCTGGATCTCTCCTAAAGATCGTCTTGCATTCCTCCTTGTGAGAAGATCCTGCCTCTTGCGCATTAGTTTCATTCAAGTAACACGTTTCTATCATACCTGTAGTATGAATAGTGGAACCCTTCTGGTCCATGAAGGACTCCGTAGGAGAATTACATCATTCTTTGGGTTTGTCTGGATTTGGTTAATAAAGTTCATGATGCAGTGCGTACTGTTAATGGTTGAACTCTGAAGATAAAAGATCTCCAGTGTGGCATGATCATTTGCTTGCTACCGGGCTGGGGAGGCCTCTACAATACCTTCACATTGATTTTAGTATTATCTGCTCCAACTGGAATTTGAGAGGATTCCCTGGTCCATTGACAGAACAGTTGTCACATTATTTTGCTTGCATATTGCCTATTTTTTGCATTAAACGCGTTATACTTGTGGTCCTCCTGAAGTGTTTTACTTTACACTCTGCAACCACATTTTCTGTGTTACAGTACACCCCTGAGGATCTCTGCCTGTGACAACATACTACAGCTAGAAAGGTTCTTGTTTAGTAAAAATTCCTGGAATGGCAGGCAACCTTTTGCAGTTCAAACCGGATAAACCATTTTTTTCAAATCATTCAGGAACTGTCCAACATCTTCAGCAGGGCTGTGTGTTGACTATCTCGATTAATGTATTTACCGAGACCATAGTGTCAAACACAAAATTCCTTTATCCCTTTGCTTAATTCCCATCAAACGTTAGAGTCGCATATGAAATTATTCACAAAAACAGCAAACTTTTCATTTGACTTCCTCCAGAAAATTAAATCCTCTCTTCCTTCTGCTAATTGGTGTTCCAAATTGCAGCATCTTGTTGTCACTATCTTAGACCCCCCTCAAATCTCTTATTAGTGTTTTTAGTGTTCTCTCTAATTTTAAGCTGAAGTCACAGAAAATCAGTACTTCACTCCACAATGTACCTCACAGCAAAATCATGACTATAAACAGATTACACAGGCATTAAAAGAACTGTCATACTTGACGAGCAAGAAATATATTTAAATATGACATCACTTTCATACTGAGCTCTTTGACAATTTACTATCAGTAGATGCCCTAGGGAACTTTTTTTTTTTTTTTGAAAACCTTTATTGTAAAAGTCAAAGTGTACACAGCTTGTTACCTACATCCTGCATTGATACAGGCCGGTAGCGACAACTCAGCATCTAGAGTGATAGGCATTGCAGGGCAAGTATCGACCAGTTAACACAACTCCTATGCCTACAACCCTTATGGGCCGGCAGCAGAATAGGAATAACAGGCTACTTATGTGGGAAGCGAGTGCATAGTATAAAGCCAGATGAGGTCAAACAAGGAGTAGTCAAGGTTTCGGTTATCTATATTAACTAACTCAAAGAAATCACAACATCAGCACCCTCCCAGGGTGTGTCCACCATACACAGTATGTGGAATGCCGTATCTTACAGCACGGGGCTGCGGCACCGCACAGCGCACCACGGAAGAAAGTAGGAGCATGAAGTGGCGCAGCGCAGTCCCGGCCTGCAACGCCGCTGTTCTGGGAGGGGGGGTAGGTATGAACCAGTCGGGAAGCTAAGAAAGTGGAGTTACCATCTAGGATGCCATGCCATCTACCCCAGTAGGGAAAAAGGGTCCCCTGACCCCGGAGCCAGGGGGAACCGCAGAGCTCCCGCCCATCTCCCCCGAGTCTCAGGCCTGCGATATGTGAGTACCCCGGAGAGCATGCAGCCGACCCGGATGTGTCAAGAGGCGTCGTGTGAGGTGCGTGCCAGGAGGAGGGGGACAAGCGGGGGTGAGGAGGTGCATCAGCGAGGAACGCAATTGGGGCTAGGTGTAGGTCAGCTTGAAGCGGGCGGGCAATCCCCCCCCGAATCTCCGTGCGGGCTCCCTCCCGCCTCAGTCGCGTCCGGAGAGCGTAGAAGATATGCCTTGAGGGGTCCCCATAAGTCTTTGGGACGAGACTTGCGGGGTAACAAGTCCGCGTAATTGTGAAGTTGTTCCTGCCAGGTCGACATCGTTGACAGCCAAGTCTTAAATTTGGGCGCTCGTCCACGTCCCCATCTGCACGCCACGTGCCGTTTAGCCAGCAAGAGCCCCAGCGCGAGGAACCTCCGATGTGTCTTTAGCGCGGGGCAGGAGCGGCCCAGGAGGGCAACGGCGGGGCAGGGCGCTATGTCCATCCCGACCATCACGGACAGGGCAGCGAACACCTCAGTCCAATACGTAGCCACTGCACGGCAGGACCACGCCAGGTGTATGAAATCCGCACCCGGTTCCAGGCACCGCTGACAACGGTCGTCATCCCGAGTCCAAAGCGGTGCAATTTGGCAGGGGTGTAATAAAGGCGATGCAAAAATTTATAATGCACCAATCGAAGACGTGCATTTCCCGTCACTGCAGTGATGTGGGTGCAACTGTCCTCCCACTGGTCATCCGACATGGGATCGCCCAGATCGCTGTCCCAATCCCTCCGCGCCCTGAGCAAGGGGGGGGGTGGGAGCCGCCTGCACATGTGTATATAACAGAGAGACCACATGCGTCGGGGCAGGTGTCTGGAGCAGAGCGTGCAGTGGCGCCACAGTCTCCGGCTTAGCAGGGAACTGCGGCGTGACAGCTCTGATATTTTGCCGAAGGCGAACGTAGAGGAATGTGTCCATTGCTGATGGGGTAGCGTCTCCAAAAAAGTGTGCCGCCGCTCGAAAGCTCCCCTGATGGTATAGATCTCCCCACGTGTGAATCGCCAACCGAGTAAGCATTCGGCGTCCCAGCTCCTCGCAAGTGACACTCAGTCTGGGATCATGCGCCAGGACCATGCGGGGAGAATATAGAAATTTGACATCCATGTAGTCTGCCAGGCGCCTCCAGGCCTGCACTGTGCAATCGACCGTAGTGGGGTCGCGAGCCCCCGGATGAACCTCTGTGTATAGATACCCCGATGGTTGCGCAGGCCTCATGAACCCATCTTCAACTGCAAGGTGGGCCATAAAGGGGGGAGGGTGGAGCCAGTAAACCGCGAAGTGGCCTTGGGCGCAGTCATAATATTTCTGAAAATTCGGGACGTCGAGCCCTCCCTGATGATAGGGCAACATAAGTGTCCTTAGTCCGATCCGGGCCTGTTTCCCACCCCAGATTAGCCGAGAAATCTGGGAGTTCAGGGTCTTGAAAAAGTATGTCCCCGGGTTATAGGGGATGTTGGTAAATAGGTATAACAATTTGGGAAGTACCACCATCTTGATCAGGGAGATGCGTCCCGCCATGGACAGAGGGAGGTGGATCCATTGTGTCATTTGATCCGTGAGTTTATCCAGGACAGTCCCGTAGTTAGCCCGAATCATGGCTTCCTTGTTCCTGGTCACCCGAACCCCCAGATAAGTAAGCTCGTCCGCTTCCCACACCAAGGGATAGTCCAACGGGAACTGCGTAGTACTGTCAGTCAGGGGGAATAAAGCAGACTTCGCCCAGTTAATTTGTATGCCCGCTATGGCTCCAAATTTAGTCACCTCACGTAGTAGTGGGTTAAGATTTTCTCGCGGCTTGTGGACGAACAGGGTCATGTCGTCCGCATATAGCGCGATAAGGAGTTGGCGCTCCGGATAAATAAGAGAGCGGTGTTTGTGGTGTTGGCGTAGCTTGGCCGCCAGCGGCTCTATGGCAATGGCAAACAAGACGGGAGAGAGGGGGCATCCCTGTCGGGTGCCTCTGTGAATAGTGAAGGGAGCAGAGCGTGACCCATTCAGCAGAACCGTGGCCTGAGGCTGTCGGTATAACAACCGGATCCAGTCCAGGAAATTAAAGGGCACTCCCATCCGCTCCAACAAGGCCAGAAGGTAGTCCCACTCCAGAGTATCGAATGCCTTGGTGGCGTCCAGGAAAACCGCCGCGGCTTCACAACTGGGGTCGATATCCTGCAGCACCGCTTGCAGGGTGCGCAAATTGTGGGATGTCGCCCGGTTGGGGACGAAACCGGCCTGGTCGGGAAGGACCAGACGTTCCATAAGCAGATTAAGGCGCGTGGCGAGCACCTTAGCAAGAATCTTGCTATCCGTGTTCAATAAGGAGAGGGATCGATAAGAGTCGCAATGCTCCGGGGACTTACCCGGTTTCAACAGAGATGTGATTAGGGCTTCGCGCATCGTTCCCGGTAGGATGCCTTCCTCCAGGGCGGAGTAATACACCCTTTTCAGTATAGGGGCAAGAACATGAATGAAGGCCTTATAAAAGTCTATCGGCAAGCCGTCCAATCCCGGCGCCTTGCCAGACTTCATAGACATGATAGCCTCCTTTATCTCATCAAGTTCGAGTTCGTGGTGCAGGAATTCCTGCTGGGATGGGCCCAGCCACGCTATCGCGGTGTCCTCCAGGTAATCCTGCAGGACTATCGGAGTAGTCCTGTGAGAGGTGTATAATCCTACGTAATGGTCGGTAAGGACTTGAAGCTGGGCCGAAAGGTTCCTCTGTGGGACACCCTGGTCATCCAAAAGGGTGGAAACGTAATTTCGATACCTAGGAGGACGGACCGCAACGGCCAATGCTCTGCCGGGTCTGTCCCCTTCCCCATGTATCCGTGCCCAGTAAGGCTTCCCCAGAAATTTACACTCTTTGGCAGCCGAGTCAGTGTATTCGGTCACTTTGTCCCGGAGACGTGCCGCGACAGCGCGATCATGGGGGGCCCGTGCCATTTCTTGTTCCAAGAGGAGTAGTTCAGCTTCACGTTTGCGCACGTCCCCGCGTAGAACCTTAAGAACCCCCCCGCCCCTCGCAATGCACCAACCCCGCACGGTGACCTTGAAAGCCTCCCATACCGTAGTGAATTGGGAGACTGAGGCAGCATTACGGTCAAAGAAGTCAGTCATGTCATCCTCCATTTCTGCCATAAAGGCAGGATCCGTGAGGTGCGCGGGGTTGAGACGCCAACTCAGGTATGGGGAGGTATCAAGGGGAATGTGGAGCGACAGTAAGACAGGGGAGTGATCGGAGAAAGTCCGGGCTAGGTGACATGCCCTGAGCAGCCATGGGGCGATGCCCGCTGAGAGGAAAATATAATCGAGACGGGCCCATGTAGAGTGTACAGCGGAGTGATGCGTGCCCTGACGAAGTGTCGGGTGGAGGTGTCGCCACGCGTCTACCAGCTGGTGCTCGTCCGTTAAGTATGCCAAATTGCGCTGGGTTTGCGAGTAGTGTGACGGCTGTGGGTGCGACCTGTCCATCGCGGGGCTAAGGGCGGTGTTGAAGTCTCCCCCCAGGATGACATGAGAGATACCCAACGTGTGTATCTTCCCCCACAGATTCAGAAGCGGAGCAGGGTTATCCACGTTGGGGCCGTAGTAACAGGCAAACAGTATGGTGTGTGAGTGTAGTTTCCCCCAGATCATGCAATATCTGCCACACGCCCCCACCTCAGTACCTGTTGGTATAAACCCCACCCCACGCCGCACCAATATGGTCACCCCTCTCGCGTAAGTCGAATAAGATGAAAAGACCCTGCATGCAGCCCATCGCGATGCGAAGGGGGGGCTCCCCCCCGGCCGCAAGTGCGTCTCCTGAAGCATGGCAACAGATACTTTATGCCTATCTAGGTAGCCCAGGACTTGGCGACGCTTTCTCGGGTCATTTAGCCCCCGCACGTTCCAGGAGACTATCTGAAACTGCTGTGCTGGTTCAGTGTTCTCTACGCTCCCCATGGATCCAGGCCCAATAGCACCTGACCGGCAGACATAGCTTGGGACAAATCATAGCAAGCATGGTAACGATATAAAAGGACATTCCTGGGGATAACTTCTAATATCCAACTCCACCCCTTAGTAACTGGGGAGTTCGTGATAGGAAATCGAAAACAGAATACATGCCCACCCACACCGGCAACCCCAACTGGCCGGGAATAAGGACCCCACCCTGCCCACCCATTCCCAAACAATACCACCCCAACTAAAAAAACCTGCAGAGCAGCAGCCCCTACCCCGCATGGGGGGGGGGGTGCAATGGGGTTCGCCCGACGGGGGGATAGTGCCCAGGGGGCGCCCAACCAGCCTCCCATCTCCCTACTTACACCCACGAGAACCAGACAGCTAGTCCAGCCTCTCAGTGTGGGACGGAGATGGGTAACCGGGAAAATACATCTACAGTGACCAGTCCAGGCATTGATAACAGTAGAGGGTTACCTCACCGGGATGCGTAGCAGTTTAAGCAGATATATGCAGCAGTGGCACATAAGAATGTCAATGTCCCTACAGCGGGGGGGTCAATCCTGCTGTGCCATCGGAGAGGGCGATCTAGAGCGATGCTGTCCATCTCTATCTCGAGCAGTGTCTCTCTTGTGGCGTTTAAGAAAGTCTTCCACCTGCTGGGGCTGCTGAAAGAAGAGTTGTTTACCATGGTGTGTTATTTTCAGTTTTGCTGGATACAGCATGGCGTAAGGTATTTCCTGTGCTTGCAATTTCTTCTTGACAGCAGCAAATTTACGCCGAGACTCCTGGACAGTGACGGTGAAATCGGGAAAGAAGGATAGGGTTTCATGCCGTAGCGCACGGTGCCCACTTCCCACGCCCGGCGCAACACGGCATCTCTGTCCCTGTAATTCAGGAATCGAGCGATGATGGGCCGCGGAAGAGCTCCAGGTGGAGGGCGGGCGGCCAAGGATCTGTGTGCCCTCTCCACGATAAGGTGTGGGGAAAAGGAGTCCCTTCCAAAGAGCTCAATTACCAGATTTTCGACAAAGGTCTCAACCTTCCCAGTGTTAGTGGATTCCGCAAGACCTAGAATGCGAACGTTATTGCGTCGGGAACGGGCCTCCAAGTCCTCATTCTTGTCCGCAATGATTTTGAGGAGCCTGTCCATTTGTGTCAGCTGTTTGCCCGAGGAGGCAGCGCCGTCCTCAAGGGAAGATATTCGTTCCTCAGTCTCCTGGATGCGGGCGTCATGTTGATCTAGTTTAGCCACGACTCCATCCAGTCGGGCATTCATGGTGTCGATTTTGGAGTCGATGGAGGAGAGGCTTTGTTTCATGCCCAACAGGAGGGACTTCCAGTCCTCGTCCGGGGCCTCGGCGAGCGGGGGTCCCCCCTCCGCGCCACCCGACGGAGGGGGGTTTCTTTTGGCCTCATATGGCAGTTTGGACTGACGCGCGTCGCTGCGGCCCATGGCGCGGTGAGGTGGCGACCCCATCGTCAATCTTCTATTCCACCAGGGGGGGAGGCTCGGCCGGGGTCCAGCGGGGAGAGCCCTCCGCCCCCAGCCGTCCAGACGGCGATCAAGCCCGGCCCCAAAGCAACTGACAGGCGACGGAGGTCTGAAACAGTCCAGGCTCAGGCAAGTGTCCGGTGGGGCCAATGGCAGCCACGCAAATGAGGGCGAAGGGGTTAGGACAGCAGGGGTCGTCGCAGGCCCAGCCGGGAGCCCGTAGCGTATCCCGGGCCCAGACCGGGTGTATAGGTTCTATGGCCCAGTGGCAGACAGCAGTTTTTCCAGGTTCCCGCCGCACTCCAGTCGGGGGGCACCAGCGTCAGCAGTGCGGGCCGTAGGCTCAGTGGAAGGAAGGGCCAGAGCCCATCAGGGGTCCCATGAGGCAATACCAGGCGGTCGGACACCCCCGCAGTTCCCGCGACGCGGTCGCTCTTCAGGGTCCGCCACTCACCCAAGGGCGATGTTCAGGGAGCGTGTAGCAAATGGGAGAGCACCCCCCTCGTCTCGGGGGGGGACCAGCCCAGGCCACGGAAGCGTCCAAGGCCCCGATCAGTGTGGGGCGGAGGGGGCAAAGAGGGTCCATCCAGTCCGGGGGGGGGCAGCACGATGCAGCAGGCAGGCAGTCAAGATAGCGGGCAGGACGCGGCCGCCTCCCGGAGGGCCCCACGCGCTCCCCAGCGCACAAGTCCGAGGCAGCGCCTTTCCCCCCACTAGCGGCAGGTAGTGCTAGGACCAAGGCCCTCCCCCCGGGCCCGCGGGGCGACTGGCAGCAGGCGAGCCCGGTCGGAGTGGACGGGGTCAGTGCATCGGGGGCGCAATGTCTCGTGGCGCAGGAGAATACCTCCGGGATGGGGGAACCTCAGCCAGCGGCCCGGAGCAGCTGCCAGCGGTCGGGAAGAGTCCTCGATGCGTCCCGCTCCGAGCTCCGCCCACCCCGGCATCAGTCAGGCAGCAACGCCGCAGGCAGCCCGGTGCCCCCTCCGCAGTAAGTAGCGCCCTCA
The DNA here is from genome assembly GCF_964204655.1 of Triturus cristatus. Lineage (NCBI taxonomy): Eukaryota > Metazoa > Chordata > Amphibia > Caudata > Salamandridae > Triturus > Triturus cristatus. The sequence goes on from NC_140591.1 coordinate 1,457,857,603, forward strand.
GCGGATCTCAGCCTCCGCAGTCCTGTGCAGGACCCCGATCCCCGGGGTCTCCCAGCGTGCAGCAGCCGGCCAGGTCAGGTCCCGCGCTGGGGCCGTCTTCCGCTCCCCAGCACACCCGCGAGTATCTCGGCTCGCCAGGGTGCGAGCGCTCCGCTTTTTGCACCGTTGGATTCCGCAGGCTCTCACCAGTGCATCGGTGAGGGTTGTGGTAGGAACAGGCTGGTCAGGATAGCTTGAAGGATGGTGATAATGCCCGGTCGGGCGGGAGCCTCACTACAGTGCGGCCATCTTGGTTTAGCGCCACCTAGCGCCCCCGCCCTAGGGAACTTTAAGGAGAAAAATCCTCATACATTAAGCTGAGGACTAAACAGGCCAATTCTTCTAAGGCAGAATAGCTTCTATGTGGTACCCTCACCATCTGGATATATGTACTCACTCACTTTATTCTCATTTCATCACAGTGTAGAGCACTTCCTTTTTGACCTTGGGCTGACTTTGTCTTTCCAAGTTGATGCCCTTCTAGTTATCTAAGAAACGATCTCACTCTATCTCCCTCCTCATTTTCAGCAATTGTATGATACATCCCTGCCACCATTCAGGACATCACATACATTTTCTTACTTTCAATTTGATTCAGTGAATGTAGAACTTGTTGTCCTTCTGAGAACTGGAAACTGTTAATATTTTTTGAGAATGGATGACACATGTAAAATGACTTCCCTTTATCCCCAGTGTAGCTCCTGCAGCAATGAAACTAGCCTAATATGGCACCAGGCCATAAGATTGAGGGCTGCCCACCATGGGCAGGGGCATGCACCCACCCCAATAAAAAGGCATTCAGTCTCAGTCTTTCTGCTCCTCATGGTGGGGGTGGATAGAGGTGATTACCCCCATCTGCCTCTCAGAGGGGCAGAAATCCCACTACACATCAGGTCATAATATACAAAATAAAGGGTTGGGGGCTGCCCATCATGGGCATGACAATGCCCCCACCACAAAACAAGGCAGGCAATCGGTCTGCTCCGATGAGGGGTTATATTCTCCTGTCACCTCCAAGGGGCAGAAAGCCCACAAGATACCAGCGACTGCATTTATGAAGTAAACTTTTTTGTGGGGGACATCCCCCCTGGGCATGGGCTGGTGCTCTCCTCACTCCATGTCCCAATAGGTTTTATGCCCCCTCCCCCGGTGGTGGATACTGGTATTCACCCTAAATCTCCCCCTCCAGTGGGGCAGAAAGCCCACCAAACACCAGGGATTTCAAAACTGAGCCAAAAAAGACAAAAGGAGGGGGTGACCTATCCTGACATCTAAACAATGCCCCACCCCAGAAAGGGCAATAGTGTATTTCTGCCCCCCCCCCCCCCCACGCCCAGGTGGCTGATATGATGTTTTACCCAACTAGGGAAGTTCTGAAAACTAGACACCTGTGGGAATCCAGGGTGGTGTGCTTCACATGGATCCTACCACATTTTCTTACCCACAATGACTTGCAAACCTCAAACATTGACTAAAACCACATATTATCCTCACATTTCTGTGGAGAAAACCTCAGGAATCTGCGGAGAGCCACAATGTATCATGACAAAAATTTACAGATGAAAATGTTGTTGCAAATGACAGTTTTTTCCTACTCATTCTCAATATTTCTTTATTTGCACAGTTAGTTTCTTTGGGAAAACCTTGAGGGATCTACACATATGACCCCTTGCTGAATTCAGAATCTTGTCTACGTTTCAGAAATCAATAGCTTTTTTGGATCCCTCAAGGGCTCAGGGCTGGCTCAAGGGCGGTGTGAACAGGTGCTGACTTAAGGGGGTGCTGCGTTTGGAAATATATTTTTGTTTTAAAAGCACCTGCTGCTCCGTTCCTTGCCTCCAGCAATTTCCAGACAACAATAAAAATGTCAAGATAACTCCGGTGATTAATGTTCTTCCTGCAGAGAGATCAGTTTTGACATTTGAGATTTCATATGCCTGCTGCTGTGAACATGTAACATGCAAATCACAAACTAGCACATGCATCAAAAATGCCATTTGCGAATTCTTATTAGCGAAAAATAAGGATTCGCTAATAAGGAATCGCAAAAGCCTATGCATGTAGAAATCGCTTACAAAATAGCGATTTCTAAATATTTCTTAATTGCGAGTCGCAAATTGCGAGTCGCAATGAAGGAATACCTCCCCATTCATTCCTATGGGCCTAGAGGTCCATAGGAATGAATGGGAGGAAGTTCTCAATTTGCGATTCTCAATTAGAGAATCGCAAATTGAGAATGCAATTTCAAGGGTGCAAGGGTGTCAAAACGACACCCTGTTGTGCCCCTGAAATCGATCTGTGTACAAATGTTGCGCACACACATGTCCAAAGGACATGTGTGTGTGTAACCTACCACAAGTTTTAGCAAATTACCATGAAGTTCAACTTCATGGTAATTTGCGCCCCCTATCAGCGAAATCGCTAATTATTTTACTTTAATACATTGCATTTAAGGAATCTCAATTTGCGATTCCTTAAATGCAATCGCAATTTGAGAACTCGCAATTAATTGCGAATTCTCAAATTGCGAGTGCCTTGACCCTTCATGCATCGGAAATGCTCTTTTTGCGGGCGCAAACGGCAGATTTTTGCGAATCGCACCGTTTGCGCTCGCAAAAATGGTTGATGCATGTGCCCCAAAGTGAATATAATGTAAACAGGTCAGTGGGTTATTGCTTTACTAATCCTTTTGTTTCTTGCATGTTATAAATTATAATCCTAATATAGAACAGTGACTTATTATCTGTCATTAAAGAACTACATGGACACTGCAATGTATTGATTAGAGCATAGATTAATGTTTCAAAAAGGGTTCATTGGAAAGAAATCAATTCTTATTGTTAAAGTGAACCCCTAACTATTGTGTTCCATTTTCAGCTCTAAGTTTATGCTTCTCCAAACCAAGCAACTAAACTATACTGCCTACCAGTCCTACCAGTATGGATGACATGTCACTCCTACACCTTGTAGTCCTCTGGCTTATGTAATATTTCCTATACACTGATGTACATATGTGTGATTGATTGTCTTTGTGTAATGTGTGTGTGATGCAAAGTGCTCTGCCACCCTACACTGGTATGAGTGAAAATATATAAGGAATTAAATGCATCTGAAAGAGAGTGGTTATGGAGACTTGAGGGGCACTGTTAAAAGGTGGTGGTGAGGGAATCTGTGGTGGAGGTAGTCATCACCTCCACCACGAATGTGGGGCACCAACGAACATTTTCATACCAGGGGCCACCAGCGCTAAAGCCGGCCCTGCATGGGCTTCACACTGGTTTCCACCACAACCTGGAAGTGGTTTGAAAGCACAAAAATAGGAAAAATATGCTACCTCCTTGATAAAAGCCAAAATGGTGGAAAGTAATTTGGTTTTTTATTCAGCTATGAAGGTTCCTGAACGCTGGGGAAATGGTAACTTTAGCACAGCAAACCGTTAGTTAATGCCATTTTTAGGAAAAATACAAACCATTTTATTCGGGACACTTTTTTCCTATTTTCCCACCAAAACTTAAAATGTAGCTATACTTTCCCTATATTCACAGTCCCCTCCAGGGTAATCGAAAAACCCTTGGTAACTTTAAAAACCACAAGACTTTGGGAAAAAAGGACACAAATTTTGCATGGATACCTTTTGTGGAAAAAATATTATGGAGCCCTAAGCACAAACTACCCCAAATAGCCAAAAAATGCCTCAGCAGTGTGGGGGTGGGGGAGAAGGCCCAGCAGTTAAAGCATTAAAGAGGACAAGCCGTACCTTGCTGATGAGGCATAAGCATGCCGAAACTGGCCTGGGGTTGTATGTCCTCCTGTCTGATGGGGACCTAGCTGACTGCTCTTTTCCTGCTGGAAGAGGACCAAGACAGATTTTCACACGGCTGGTCTCTCTCTAGAGTGCATAGTGGGTGAAAAATGATAGACTGATCACTGATCACTTGAGATTAGGTTGAGGTTAATTCAAGCATTCCTTGCATCCCTTGTTGTTTGATACACTAAAAAATAATACAATAAACAGTACCTGAAGTGTTTAGGTTTCCCTGTACAGTCATGTATGTGTTGATCTGTGGAGTATTTATCCCACAGCCCAGAATATGCTTGAGAAGGCAAAAATTACAACTCTGAGACATGATAGCCTGGCAGCATCACCTTATCCTAAACAACATGTGCAGTCGGTCATAAATATAAAGTTAGGTCTGGGGGATTTACTATTTGCAGCATTTATGCATTTTTGCTTCTACAGATCACATCTGAAAACGTAATTAAATTCTCCATTTTAGTTTTTGAAATATGGTACAATATGAATTTTTAAACTTTGTTCCACAAAAGTAAAATAATGAGATAGGTACATCTTATGGGCTGAATAACATACAACATGACTTTCAACTGTATAGCTATATATATCCAATACACCCCCCCCCCCTCAAAACAAGCTGATCATGTTCTTATGTATGGTTTGCTTTGCTCTGTTATGAACAGGATAATAATAATAATAATAATTATATTTATATATTAATAATACTGTTTAGCTGCACCGCTTTGCTTGCCAATTATTTTCATATTCTAGTCTTTGGAATGTGCAGGTACACCTGTGTTCCACCTTGTCTGCAAATGTTCTGGGATTTGTGGCCTGGCATCAAAAGCTGATGATGAGCTCAGAAAATTACTATTCATACAGTGCATGAAAAAGAGATTTCTGAGAAGGAATCCATGATTTGTTTTCAGGCCCAAGATATTAAATGCGAGCATTAGGAAATATAAATATAACTGAGATGACGCGGAAGATATGTTTCGGTGTCTCTCACAGAACACAGCTCTCCTCCTTGGAGACACAGGAAAACATCTTGTGCTTTGAAAAGTCGTTTCCAATGCAAACTGACCAGTGTGCCGGTAAATCAGTGCATCCATGTCTCCCCCGTTCTCGCTGCTTGTCAGTGCCAATCCACAGAAGCCTCGGGTTCTAGGTACACAGCAAGTAGGGTGGTATTGCAAAGAAAATTGACCCGGACACCCCAAAAATGGTGGCCAATGCTTGGGGGTCGCAACGTTTCATGAAACACTGCTAGATGAATATCAGGGTCTAATTTTGGCCAATACGTGTGATAAATTATTCATTTTCAAGCTTCTAATGGTCAATAACAAGATTAGAAACACAGCAGCTTTGAAAAGTGAAAACTGAATACTTATTTGCAGTGTCAATGCCCTGCACAACAAAGTGAGTTACCCTGTCGCAACCATGTCCTGGACTCTGATTATCATAGAAATTAGCTAAGATTGAAGGGTTTATGTCAGTCGGCATTGGTCAGTCCTTGGGGGAGGAGAAATAGATGATGCTCTGCTCCTGTGATCCTCATAGCTTGGCAAAATTACAAAAAATTACGTCCTGAGAGGTTTTGGATGGAGGGTTTGTAGCTTGCCTTCTACCTTGGCCTCAGGATTTAATCTGGGGAACTCAAGGCCTTTGTCTAGGCCTGGATTGTTTCCTCTTAGGCTGAGCATGAGGTGGCTGGGACATAAAGAGTTGAACAAGTGGCCTGAAACTGCAGTCTGTTGATGCATGGTGTCCTGTGGTTTACTCTTTGCTTTGTCCTCTTTTTGGATAAGATCCTGCTGGTAGTGGGCACTGTAGACTCTAGCTTTTTTCACCTCTCTGACCTGACATAAGTATCAAGTCGTAATCAGGGATAGACACGGTATCTCTAGTTTTTATTCTCGAGTTTTACAAGCCCCGTCTTTCCTCCTCCCTCCTTCACCGTTCTACACCTTTTATTCCTGATCCCTCCTCTTCCTCTTTGTTCTCTGCTTCCTTCCGGCCCCCTCCCTCTCCCATCCTTGGCTTCACCCGGCATGGTCCTAGTGCTGCACTTAGGTACCATGCATGATGACACTACATCTCCCCTCTTCTTAATGTGTGCAGTGTTCGCACATGTTAGCAGTTCTTCAATGAGCCGAGTGGGTCGTCAAATGGTTCTCTGTGGCTGGGTGGAGGGTGCGGTTCTCTTGACTCTTGTGAACTTGATGAGGCCTCCGTGCCATGTTGTGAAACTTCCGTCTGGATGTTGACTGCTGTATTGCATTTCTTGAAGTTTGACACGTTTCGTGTGATTTCTTTGTCCTTAGATGCAGCGGTGACCATGGTTTCTTTGCGCATCGTTACACGTAGAGGTTGGTCACGATATCTGCTGTCTGTTTTTTGTCTTTGTTATCATCGGGCTAGCACCCAGTCTCCTTTCTGGATGTCGGAGTTTCTGGCATTTTGGCGACTATCTGCATATTCTTTCATTTTTTGCCTCTTGGTCTTGTCTATTTCTGCTAGTGCGGTCTGAGCATGTTGGTGAGGGCTTGAACGCACAGTGGTGTCCATGATACGTTTTCTGGTACGTGGTGTCCTGTCCAGTATTAGGGTAGCTGGACATTTATTGGTGGTGCTGTGGGGCGTGGTCCAATATGCTCGTAGCACTTTATTCAGGGCAAGTTGAACATCTCACCTGGTCATTTCTGCTTTCTGGAGGGTCTTCTTTAGTGTGGCCATAAATCCCTCCACCATCCCATTGGCTTGAGGCCACATGGGAGTGATGATCCGGTGTCTGAAATTGAGGTGGCTTGCGAATTTTGCAAAGTCATGTCCATTGAGTGGAGGGCCATCATCAGTTTTCACTACTTTGGGAATTACCCATGCGGCAAATGTTTCGGCCAGGACTGGTATGATGGTGGTCGTTCTTGTCGACGATACTTGTTGTGCGACGTGGAATCTTGAATATTCATCCATTATGACGATGATGTACTTGCCGTATTTTAAAGGGCCAAAGAAGTCAATGGCTACCTTTTGCCACACGCTGTCTGGGAGATCGGACATCTGTAGTGGGGGACGTGGTTCTTCTTGCCCTAGCAGTTGACATTGGGGATAGTCTCGAAGCGCGACTTTGACCATTTGATCAAGTGAGGTATCGCTTGTTTGGTTGCCACTTTGCCTCTGTGTCCTTCATGCGCAAAGTTGACAACACCTTGTCATCGTTGTTGGGGAATGAAAATCCTTTTGTCTCGTAGTAATAATCCATTGTCACTGATTGTGATTTCAACTTTAACGTGTCGGAAGGACACCAGGTCATGTGGGTTCACTCCTTTGTCATTTGATGTTTCATCAAGATGTCTCCAGGAGTTTGTTTGAATGTGATGCATTATGTTTTGAAGCATAGCATCTTTGGCTGTAGCTTCTGTGATCGCTTCCAGTGGGACGGCTGGTGGTCTTGCTTGATCAATGAAGAAGTCAATGTATTCTTCAGCAATGTGAGTGTCTCATGTGTGATGTGGTCCTGGGATGCCTTGACATGCAGTCAGCTGGATTTTCCACCTTCCCTGGCTTGTGGAAAATCATGTATGTATATTCTTGTAGGCAAATGCCCCAGCGCTTAATCCGAGGTGGCATTTTCGCTTGGGGATTTCCAAATATTGTTATGAGAGCTTGATGGTCTGTGATTAAAGTGAAGTGCTTCCCATAGATAAAAATGTGGAAGTGCTTGCACGCCCAGGCAACTGCCAGGCTTTCTTTCTCCGACTGTGAATATGCTTTTTCAGTGTCCATTTGGCTGCGGCTGGCATGGGCTACGATGTGTTGTTGGTCGCCTTTATCTTCATACGGAGCTAAGAAGGCTCCGAGTCCCACTGGGCTGGCATTTAGGGTGATTTCAATTTTCTGCGAGGTTTGAAGTATGCTAGGTGGATGGCAGAACCCACGGCTGTCTTGATTTTGTTGAACGCCTCCTTGCATTTTGCTGACCATCGGAAAGCTTGACCTTGTTTTGTGAGTTCACGCAGGGGATAACTACTAGTGTGTAATCCTTTATGTATCGGGAACAATAGCTGGCCATGCCTAGAAAAGATCGTATGTCACTGACGTCTTGTGGGCAAGGGGTGTCAGCTAGTGCAGTCACCTTTTCAGGGTCAGGTCGCATTCCTTTGCTGGAGAAAATATGGCTGTAGAATTTCAGCGTGTGTGAGAAGTTGGCCTGGCATATGCTGTCCTCTAGTTATAGGGGACACCTTGTACCAGTCCAATTCGACTCTTATGGTGATAGGTTAAAGACAACCTTTAAAGAAAGCTATCCTAGTGGTAGCTGTGGAGAGCAGCCTTCAGGCTAAGTCTTGAAGGAGTGTTAAGCTTATTGTTTTACCATAGATAACCTCTTGAATAACCAAATGAAAGAGTAGTCCACACAGGTATATATATAAAATATATGTATTTATTCTAGGAATAGCCCCACTAGTCTCTTCATGAGGCTAGAGGTGAAGATACAATTCAAACAAGCATTGAAAGTTACAATAAATAGCACTGGAATCATTGGGCCCCAGGGGGGGACCAAACCATATATCAAAAAAGTGGTATAAGAACCATGACAATTCTACAGACAATGCCTAGGGCATTTAGGGTCGCTGGCCCATTGTGAAACCACCCAAGGTAGTGAGGCAGGGGACCCACGGGAGACGCGTGCAGTGGCTAAAGCTACTGTCGGGATCTCCATTAAAGCCTATGGAGAATGTCACGGTTGAATTTTACAAGATTAAAAACACTTCTAGCAGGAGTTCAAGTTCAATACTTTAGAGTTAAGCTTTTGAAGGGCCCACACCCACGAGAGTACCGAGGTACCACTGTTACCTGCCCCAGGGAAGCCGGGTGCATAGTTCGTTTTCGATGTCGGGTCGCGGTCTGATTTTCAATGGCAAAACGTGAAGAACTGTTGCTAGCAAGAAGCGTCGTCGTTGTCGTGAAGAATGAAAATGTAGATCTTGAAGAGAAGGACCTGAAAGCAGAGGGGACAGAGTCTGGGTCACGGCACAGTGACCAGGGGGCTCAAGAGAAGGAGCCCTTCAATGTTGGGTGCTTCCAGGTGGAAGAGGTGTAGCTTGGATCGTCAGCCAGGAGGTGTCAAGGAAGGCCAGCTTCTGGAGGGCGAGTGTCCCATGAAGGATGAGGGTCGCTGCAATGTTAGTGTCTAGATTGGATCCACTAAGCCTTGGTAACCGCAACCCACACAAGAAACTAAACTGCTACTGGTGCAGACCCACGAGGTCTGAGCGAGGTCTCCAGCAAGGAGACGGAAGAGCAGGCCTGAAGCAACCAGGGGAACTCTTGGAATCGAAGATTGACCTCTGCTAGGGCCCACAAGTTGAGAGACAAGGGACTGCGGGAGGCAGCAATTTGGAGTGTGTAAAGATGCGCCCACGGGTCGCCGGAGTGGGCTAGGGCGTCAATCTTTGGCACAGATGATGCTAAGAGGTTGGCTCAATAATGGGCCAAAGCACTACTTCCCCACTTGTCGGGGTCGGGTGCTGTACAAGAGGTGGCTGGTGTCCTGGGGTATTGGGGATCTCGGCACCCACGGGGTCCACCGTGCTGAGCTTTGCTGTGCACACTCACTGGCCTCTAGGATGCTTGGAAACTGACCTCAAGGTAGGAAAGAGTCGTCGATGTCCGTAGGAGCAGCGAGGTTCCAACCGGGTCACTTGCAGTGTTTCAGGTGCCTGCCAAGCAGGGGGTAACTCCTTTACCCCAAGGGAGATTTCTTCATTCAGCTGTGCAGCAGCAAGTCGAAGTTCAAGTCTGTGAAGTTCAAGAATAATCTGAGACTCTGGGGACCCTGTATTCACCTTTATCCAAAGATTAGGGGAGTGTCCAGATCAGAGCCCACCAATGAGAGGTCAGGCGGGAAAAGGGTGGCTACACCCTCTCCCCTTTGTGTGTTTCCCACCAGGGCAGGGGACAGGATGCCCCTGAACCGGTTCCAGGCGGTGTATGCAGAATGTAGGCACTGGAGAAGCCTACGTGCAAGTCTGAAAGACATCCTATGGTGCACCCACCCAGTTCCAATCCACATAGTCTGTCTGGGGAGGTGGGAGCACCTCCCTGCAACAAGATCCCTATTGTCCAGCTGCCGTGGCTGGAGTTCTACCCAGCAAAAGGCAGCCAGAGTCATGTGGGTGGCGGGTAGCATCCATTTTGTACTACGTGTGCACTTTTAAATTGGTGTCTAAATTCTGCCGCTTTTCCCATATCGCCCCTCCAGCAGGGGGGAATAATGCCCTCAGTCCCATGGCTGGATTGGGGGTATGATTCCTACATGTTTGACACCAAACACGATATGGTTCTGTGTAGCCATTCTCAAGTTATCACGCTATCGCGATATACTTATAATGAGGTTAAGAGTATATGGTATGGCTACACTACAAACAACCCAGCAATGATTTTACGAAGGTTGCAGAGGGGCCCTACTCAGTTAGGGGTCCCCCCTCACACATATCTCAGCACCCTGCCTTGTAGGATTAGCAAGGCCTGCTTTAGGGGTGACCCATGAGGAAATATGTGTTGTATTAAGTGGAATACAGGATACCTATATCCCTGTAAGGAGTGCAAGCACCACCTTACCCAGACTACAGTAGTGGTCTGGTGGTGTCATTTGGTATGGCTGTCCCAGGGGTGGCACAATAGGTGCTGCAGCCCCTGGTAGGCCTCTGAGGGACCCATGCCCTGGGTACCTAGGGTACCATCTACAAGGGGCTGACAGGGTGTCCTCAGTATCCAATTGGAAGGTACCTAGGGTACTCACATCAGGTTTAGGGAGGAAGCAGATTGGCTGGGGTCCTGGATAGCAGGATCCCAGCCAGACTAGTCAAAAACCATCCAAATACCAGGCAAAAAGTTGGGGGCAACCATATAGTCAGATTCCACCTTCCTATAGCGTGGATTTGTGAAACTCACAGTTTTCTCGATTGAGTGTAAGGTTGGCGTCTAGGAGGGCGTGGCACACTCGATCCAGAGTTCTGTCATGTTCCTTGAGGGTGTTGCCGAACACCAGGAAGTCATCACTCTACTTAAATGAGTTAGGAATGGGATGAATGACTTGCCTTACTGCTTCTTGGAATATTTCTGCTGCTGATGAACTGCCAAAGTTGAGGCATTTGTATCGGAAGAGCCTTGATGAGTTGAGAATGTGAGAATGTGGTGATATAGCTGGATTTCTCGTGAAGCTCGAGCTGATGGTAGCCTTTGTTTGAATCGAGTTTGGAAATTGCTTTTGCCCCATTTAGCCTGGTGATCATGTCGTTAATGTGGGGCCCAGATATCGTTCTCATTCTATGGCTGTATTTGGGGCTCTCATGTCCACGCAGAGACGCATTTTGTTGCTTGACCCACGTTTGGGTACTACCACCACAGGGGATACCGACGGAATTGGTCCGGTTGACCTCTCGATAATGCCAGCTCACAATAGGTCTTTTAACTCTTTGTCTAAAGCTTGTTGGAGGTGAAATGGCACTTTCCAATGATGTTGAACCACGGGTGTTACTTGTTCGTTGATGTGTAGTCGGACTTTAAAATGGGCTAGTTTTCCTAGTAAGGTAAACAGCTTTGGAAACATGCTGATGATGTCTGGTGTATCATCTACTTTGTATATTATCTCCACTAGTTTCAGGTGTTCTGCAATGGGCAAGCTAAGAAGGCAGTCAGCTGCTTCGGGTCCTTCTATGACATGAATCTGCGCATGGACCGTTCTGTCTTACTATGTCAAGGATGTGCGAAATTGTCCTCGGCACGGTAACGGTTCTTTGGACATCCATGTGTAGACGCACACAGCAGCTTCTGCAGTTTGGGTTTTGGGTTAATTTTCCTGTATTCAGTAGCACATATGTAGTTGAGGGATGCTCCTGTGTCTAGGACGAATTGTGCAGGATGGTTTCCCATTTGAATGTGTAGCCTTGGATATTTCTTTAATCTGTCAAAGTCTGCTACCATGCACACGTATTCATCACTGTCTTGAGAGATGGGGGTGAGGGCTGATGATTACCTCGATAGCGAACGTCGAGATCGGTATGTGAGATGAGATCGTGTGCTGGATCATGACGAGCTGATTGATTCTTCTCGCCTGTCGCGTACTGCTCTTGCATAGTGACGAGGTCCAGAGTTGTTTTGGGTTTGTTCTAGTTCCTTCTGAGATGCTCTGCACACCAGTTCAAAGTGGTTTACTTTCCCACAGCAGTGACATTGCTGCCCCTTGGCAGGGCAGGGGCCTGTGTGAGGGTATTCTTCCCCGCAGCGATAGCATTGTAGTTGCTGTTTGTGGCTGCTTCCGCTCCTGTTCGAGCTGTGGGTCTGGCTTGTGGGTTTGGAGGTTCTTCTGTGATCTGACTGGCATCGTGGTTTTGCCTGAGATTGAAGTTGGAATGCCTGTTTGCGTTTTTCTATTTTGCCTGCTTCCATCTTCTTGGCATGTTCTTCAGCCTGATCATTGATTCTTTTTTTTATTAAACTTTTTATTAAATCAAATCACAGAGTCATTCTTGCAGATCAAATACATATCAATTAGAGGGTATAGCATCTTAACACGCACCAGTTACAGATCATAACCAACAAGAATTTCATTGTTCTGTCCTTCTGTGCATTGCCATATCTTCTGTCGGTGTGCGCAAATCTCGCCCCTGAACGAGTTCCATCCCTTCCATTTCCGATCCCATTTCTTAGGACATTCCTGCATTTTATAGACCTCTTTCTCTGCTATCATGCAGCGATCCATTTCCGCCACCCAGCCAACTGTTAAGGGCCATGTGGCGGAACCCCGGGACATTGCAATAGCTCTCTTTACTAATAGGTACCCCAGTGCCACCCATTGTTGTTCTATTTCAGTGAGATCTGTGGCCTCCCATATGTTCAGGATCCCCAACCCTGGCATCAGATTGATTTGTTTTCCTAACATGTCCCTCATTTTTTGGGTTGCACTATCCCATAGGGGGCGTATCACGGGGCAGGTCCAGAGGACATGGTAAAAAGTGCCATCCAGACCACATCCTCTGAGACACAGTGCGTCCGTCCTGCAACCTATCTTAGCAAGGAGTACCCCTGAGAGATAAGAGCGATGTAAAATTTTTAGTTGGATAAGACGAAAGCGATGATTTATCGTCGTCTCTCTAGGGGACATTAATGCCGTCTGCCAATCTTCATCGTTTATGGGCCCTAAAGCTACCTACCACTGGCTCCGGAGAGTCTGGAAAGAATCAGGCAAATTATTACAGAGCTTACGATATGTGCAGGACACCGCCTTCTTTAGGAGTGGTTCGGAAAGTAGGCAGTCTTCTAAAGAAGAAGAGTCTGGTATGGAGGACAAATCAGGGATAGTAGTGTGAAGGGCATGTCGTATTTGCAAATATCGAAAAATTTCGCCTGGAGCAAGGTTATATTTAGTTTGCAGCTCTTTAAAGGTGAGGAGTTTGCCCCTATGGATCAAGTCACCAAAGTTTGTTATTCCGATAATGTCCCATTTATCGAAGCCCACATGGTGGCAGAGTAGCCCTAGTTTCTGAGTGGACCAGAGCGGCGTAGATTTCGTGAGTTTATCTGCCCATCCTAAAAGTTTAGTTGCTTGGTGTCAGATGGCCACTGTCTGCGACATAGGTCCGAGATACCGGCCCTTTCGGACCTTACTATAGAGGGCGCCTAGATCGCCCTCACTCCCCGTCTGGTACTTCTCCAGGTGAAAGGCCGGATGCGATGGGGAGCAGTGAAGCCAGTGGTTCGTGGCTACCAGCTGTGTGGCCCAGTAGTACAGGCGGAGGTCAGGAAGAGTGATCCCTCCATCATACCACCCCTTTATCAGCTTGCGGAGGGCAATGCGAGGTGCCCTGCCGTCCCACAACAGAGTCCGGATCTCTCCCTCTATAGCGGTGAAGTATGTGTAGGCAATGGAGAATGGGCAGTTCTGGAGGGCATATAAAAATCTAGGGAGTGCAAGCATTTTAAATAAGGCTGCTCTGCACAGGAGGGATAAGGGCAGTGTTCTCCAATGTTGGACATCGTCTTGTAGTCTTCAGAGGGGGCCAAGAAGATTCCGATCATAGAATATTTTAGGGTCGGAAGTAATATAAATCCCTAAGTATTTAAAACCTTCGGTAGTTACCTCAATTTCATATCCACGCAGTAATTTGGGTGGGGGGCCATGTAGGACATACAATACCGACTTCGACCAGTTAATAGTATACCCTGCATATTTACCAAAGTTGGTGATTACATTAAATAGGCTGTTAAGTGAGGCTCGTGGAGATGCCAAATAAATCAAAATATCGTCCGCATACAGCGATATTTTATCCACTATATCCTCACTCCATCGCAAGCCACGTATGGAAACATCACGCCGAATCCAGTGCGCAAGTGACGCCAGAGTCAATGCAAACAGGAGGGGGGACAGGAGGCACCCGTCTCTAGTCCCCCTCTGCAAATCAAACGCGTGCGATGTATGGTAGTTCACTCGAATTTGGGCCTGTAGAGCGGTATATAAAAGTTCCACCCATTGACGAAACCTAGGACCGAAGCCGAACCTCGTTAGGACCTCAAATAGATAGGGCCACTCTATTGAATCAAACGCCATTGCGGCGTCTAATGATAGTATAACCGCATCTTCTTGCAAATATGGTTGTCGGCTAAGGACGTTATGCACTCGACGAATATTGAGGGCCGTGTTACTGCTCGGTATAAAACCGGATTGGTCATCATGAACCAAGGAAGGGAGGACTGTAATCAAACGTGATGCAAGGAGTTTAGCTAGTACCTTGGCCTCCAAGCTGATTAAAGAGATGGGTCTATAGGAGCTACAATTTGTCGCTGGTTTACCGGGTTTATGTATGACGACAATAGATGCCAGCCTTTGATCCAGGGGAAGGACACCTTGCTCCAGGCTTTCGTAATACACATTTTTAAGGTGTGGAGCTATTTTGGGGGCCATACCCTTTAGGAATTTGATTGAGATCCCATTGGGCCCCATTGCTTTCCCGGAGTTTATAGCAAATATAGATTTACAAATTTCTTCTGCGGTTATGCCAGCCTCCACGGCCTCTCTGTCGCTATCTGAGATTGTGGGGAGAGTCATTTCTTCCAAAAGCTGATGGGAGTCGTTAGCGGAGGTGGTAGTTTTTGAGGAATATACCGTCTCCAGGTGGTCTGCGAATGCATTTGCCACCTCCTGTGGGTCTGTGACTATCCTCCCATCTTCGAGCGAGAGTTCTGGGACCCACCTGGCCGCTTGATCCCGACGCTCCAACCACGTCAACATCTTACCGGCTCGTTCACCTAGCTCATACACTCTTTAGCGTGTATGGAGGATTCTAGCCTGAGCTTTTTCCCAAACGAGAGAGTTATACTCTATTTGTCTGTTTCGGAGAGCAAGGGCCATATGCTCAGAGGGCGAGGTGTTATGTGCAGTTTCAAGGTCTAGCAAGTCGCTTTGTAATTGAGTCAGGTGTGCATTCTGGTTCCTAATGTATCCTACCTTTAATGCTAGTGCACGTCCTTTGATCACTGTCTTATAAGCCTCCCAGATGGTGTTGGCAGAGTCAACAGAGCCAACGTTCTCATTAAAATAATACTCTGTGTCTTTGGTCAGGTCGTCCCTAATATCTGGAATCGTAAGGAGACACGGGTTAATAATTATGGGGCCACGATCATTGTGGCGATGAAACATAAGGTCAGTCACGAGGGGTGAGTGATCAGAGATACCGCATGGGAGGCCGTGGGGGTGCTGAAACAGTCTGATGTCTGCCAGTGATGTAAAAAAATAGTCAATGGGAGACATGCTTTTATGCGCATTAGAATAATGCGTAAAACAGATTGCACTGGGGTTCAATGTTCGCCAAATGTCAGTGAGACCTAATGCATGAGCGAAGTCGGCCATATATGTGGGTTGTCGCGGAGACTGTCTTTGGGGGTGTCTATCTAGTGTCTCGTCCATTACCATGTTCTTGCCCTCCCTTCATAGTCATCCAGGAGCTTTTCCATCTTCTTTTGCTGGTCTTGAAGCTGAGTTACTTGCCACTGTAGAGTAGAGGTGTCGGATACTAAGGCTTTTGTGATGACTTCTACATCCTTTACTCTCGAGTCCATTTTCTTTAGATCTGCACGAAGGAGTGTGACTTCTATATTCACAGAGTCAATTTGGGTTTCCAGCGACGTTCGCACCCCTGCGATAGCTTCCATGACGTCCTCGAGAGTGAGAGTTTTGAACGAGAAGTGGGGCTGTGAAGTCTTGGGGTCTTCCCCTGGCGTTGATTCGGAGTCCTCCCCATGCCTAGACCAGTCAAACTTAGCCAACTGTTTTTGAGTCTGAGATTTGTGCCCCTTGTACGTGGCCATATTGGTAAATAGGATGGAAGGAAGCCCAGGAATCCCTGAAGATATGCAAAGCGGTCAGTGGGACCCACCTGTACTACCCGCCGCCTGCACGGAGGAAAGGTGAGCCTCCGTTGGCCTGTTGGAGTTCCAGGTGAGTCAGCCAGAGAGGGAAGGCGTATGCTGACTTTCTCGGCAAACAAATAGGAGTCCAACAATATCTTTATGGCACGTGGTCCTCGGGGGAGTGTGCTGTCATTGCTAGTGTGGTGGGGGATACGGTGCAGAGCAGTCCTGCAAAGGGAGATCACCCTTCTATTTGTGGTCAGTGCACAGTGATGGCTGAGGGTCTATAGTGGTGTACAGCACCCTGTTATGCTGTCCATTGAATTGAAAAATTGAGGAGAGCCCAAGCGGGATACGGTACAGCACAGCACACGGTTGGGGGGAAGCCAGGTGGGTTGGGTCACAAATGTCCTTCAAGTCGGCCTCAGTCGCGCCCAATTTACACTGTATAAAGCAGTGGTTTGTGTCTTGCGTACTCACAATGGGTGTGACGCTCTTGGGGCGATTCTCCCACCTATGTTGATGGCGCTGAGATTTCGGGCTACGCGTGCATCCCAGGGTGGCCTCACTCTCGGGACACACACACAACCGGTATTGCAGAGTTCAGTAGGCCCCAAAACACTGGCCTCAATTCCGGGATTGTTCGATGTCCATGCTCCTCCTCCCTTCGCTGGCGCCGCGGTGTAGGGCTCCCCGACACAGCGTATAGCAGACTCAATCTGCAGCGGGTGGAGCTCCCACAGCAAGGAAAGGTGTCATACTAGACCCATCCATGACGACCTCTGTCCGCTCAGGGGTCCAGGCCCAACACCCAGATGAGTAGACCCGAAGCCGGGGCCTCGATTTTGTGCTGGGTCGCGCCGCTCTATGCAATCACCATCCGGCGGCCGGGGCGTCTAGTGTGCAAGTTCACCCACCTCATGGTTCGATCTGTGCAGTGTCTAGCTCACGCCTACGGGCGCCTGTGATGTGCCTTCGCCTCAGGGGTGAGCCAGTGCTCCAGCGAGAAGGCCGCAAAGCCGGGGCACTCGCCTCGCTAGGCAGCCGATTTCCACTCTGTCTACGCTGCTGGCGCTGACTACGCTCACCGTCCTCTCAGGTGGTGCACGATTGATGTTGCCTCACAGGTGGAGCTCAGAGATCCTATGCCCGTACATTAGCAGTGTGGCATCCCTGCGTTGGCCACCAACGAAGGTCCGTCATCATCCGCCGCTCCCTAGGATCCGTTCGGCATTTTGTAGGACCCCCGGCCACTCACTCCGGGGTTGCTTCCGCATCTCAGCAACAGATGAGCTCGATCTCTGTGTAGCGTCTATCCGCTGGATCGGTATGAGAAGCGATTCCCGTGATGTAGGGGGAATCTATCGTGCTGTGAACGGATAAATGACGGATAACAAGGCGAGGGCTGCGGAAGAAGTGCAGATATTTTTTGTCTCTTCGCAGCAGGCGTAATCCCGGGGTAATCCCAGCGCGGTTCTTCCCACTGGACTATTCAGTGGGAAGAACCGTGCTGGGATTACCCCGGGATTACGCTTCTTTATTGTGAAGTATTACTGAATATAAGACGTCAATAATAACATGATGTGCCTTTATTTGGAATTTTAAGCCTTGAAAAAGCCCTTGCCAACTCTAGCCACTGGATGAAACACGTGTCGGCTGTTAGCTCTGTTCAGTGTGAAGAAAGAAACAACACAATAAATAAACAAAAAAGGATAGGACTTGATTGTTGGAATATCTGAAAAAGAGCGTTTTATGTTGTAACAAATAAAACAAAAACCTGTACTTATTTAAATACTCTGACCATTCTTACTTCAAAGTAACAAAAGGAGGAGGTTCTGACTCATAACTTTACGTATGTACTTTCTTCTGAGGCTATAGAGGTCCAGTGTCTCGAGTCAACCTTCTTAAGAAATAAACTATATATATTGGGCAATCCTCTCTGGAATTGGGACCTCTGGACCCTAGCAACTTTGTACCTACATCTGTGTTACATGTCTTCTGTACTAAAGCCACCTGATGGGTTGTTTGTTTTCAAAAGCCTGTTTTATTAACACCACCAATACCACCACCACCATCAATACCACCACGTCCACCAGTACGGCCACCACCAATACCACCACCACCAATACCACCACCACTGCCATCAACACCACCAATACCACCACCAGCACCACCAATACTACTACCACTAATACCACCACCGCCATCAATACCACCACCTCCACCACCACCAATACCAACACCAATACCACCACCAATACCACCACCACCACCAATACCACCACCACCGATACCATCACCAATACTAATACCAAAGCCAATGCTAATACCACCACCAATGCCTATACCACCACCACCAATTCCACCAACACCAATATCATCACTAATGCCACCATTACCACCACAAATACCACCACACATACCACCACCACCAATACCACCACCAATACCACCACCACCACCGCCACCAATATCACCTCAACCAATACCACCACCAGCACCAATACCAGTAGTGGCTCCTGGAGGAAGTGCTGCGGGGCCGTGGGGCGAGGTGGGGGTAGTAAACCATGGCATACAGCTTAACGGAGGTAAGTACATAAATAAATAATTAAAACGAATTACTTTGCGCACGCCTCATCGCCATTTGGCGTTGCAGCATGAGCAATGTAATTAATTGTATTTATTTATGTACTTACCTCGGTTCGGCCGTATACCGTAGCTTACTACCACCCACCCTCCCCCTCCCCCGCCTCACCACCCACAGCACTCCCTCCAGGAGCCGCAACTGACCAATACCACCAACACCAATACCACCACCACCACCATCAATACCACCACCACCAATACTACCACCACCAATACCACCACCAAAACCACCACAAGTACCACCACCTCCCCCACCATCAATACCACCACCAATACCACCACCAACACCACTACCAATACCACCACCACCAATACTACCACCACCAATACCACCACTAATACCACCACCATAAGTAACACCACATCCTCCAATACCACCACCACCAATACCACCACCTCCAATACCGCCAATACCACCACCACCAATACCATTACAACCACCAATACCACCACCACCAATCCAATATCACCACCACCAATACCACCACCACCAATACCACCACCACCACCAATACCACCACCAATACCACCACCAATACCATCACCATCACCAATACCACCGCCGCCATCAATACCACCACCACCAATACCAACACCAATACCACCACCAATACCACCACCACCACCAATACCACCACCGCCAATACCACCACCTCAGCGCCTCTCGCTCACGAGTAATAACAAGGCCACACTGCACACTCAAATCACAGAGAGGGCAGGAAATACCCCCTCCCGTTCTTCCTTCTGAGCCACGACAGTGTAATCACAGAGCGAAAGGTGTTGGAGTGCTTTGTCAGTGTTTATAGCTCAGGTCATATGTAACTCTCACTTCACACTTTGTGTAATTTACAACACTTACACATCTTCTTCACTGCACTATTTATCACTACTTTGAAGACGTCACAGGTCGGTCTCTTTCTCATATATTTTAGGGACATACCCTAGACTTGGTTTTTTCAAATATTAGGTGCACTACCGTGGAGACCCCGCTGCCGCTGGTCTGGTCAGACCATTTTCTGATTCCCTTTTTAATTACACTGCCATATATTAAACACGTTAAGAATAATCGAACTATTTTAAAGAGAAACTGGAAGAACCTCTCGGTGGCATCAGTTAGCCCCATTCTGCAGGACAATTACCCCTGTCTTTCGGCTGACCCCAATGCTGATGCAGAGGCTATACACCAATGGATTGCGGATGCGGTGGAGCAAATTGCACCGGTTAGGGTAGTGAAACCTTCTAGAGGCTCCCCCTCCGCTCCTTGGTTTTCCAATGACCTGAAAGAACATAAAAGTAGATGTAAAAAATTGGAACGCAAATGGAGACTGACCTATTGCGTTCTAGCAAAGGAATCCTATAAAAAGGTATTAAAAGAGTTCCATAAGGCTTTAAAAGCAGCCAGACGGGACTATTTGGTCTCATGTATTCAGAATGCAGACCACTCTTGCAGTGAAGTTTTTAAAGTAGTTCAAACCTTTTTTAATCCTAAAGCAATAGAAACGGAAGTGATGCCGTCCCTAGCCTTATGTGAAAAAATCGCCAACCACTTTCAAGATAAAATTTTAAAGGTTTATGATTCTTTTACAACTTCTATTGCAACTTTGAAAGCAGATATATCTCCTGGGGCAGGGCTGATTGCTCCTTTTATTAACTTCACACCGATCTCCCATCAGGAGGCGCTAGCTGAAATTCAAAAATGTCGCTCAGGCGCTCCAGATGACCCATGCCCGTCTAAATTATGGAAAATTTTAGCTCTACCCTTGGCAGATGGGCTTTGCCACCTATGGAACACCTCTCTGAATACAGGCATTTTTCCCGACAAATGGAAACATGCCACACTTCTCCCCTTGAGAAAGAAACCGAATGGGGACCCAGGTGACCTTGGCAATTTGAGACCCATCTCTCTGCTCCCCGCTCCAGGTAAAATGCTGGAGAAACTGGTTCAGCGCCAATTGACCACTTTTATCGATCAGAACAACTCCCTTCATGACACTCAATCAGGCTTTCGAGCAGGCCGTAGTACGGAGACCGCTCTCCTTGAGGTGGCAGAGTCTGTTAGATGGTCACTGGATGCAGGAGCATCAGCATTGCTGGTGCTCCTGGATTTATCCGCCGCTTTTGATACGGTGGACCATGCTATATTGGTCCAGCGACTCCTGTGTGCAGGCTTTGGCGGGAAGGTATTAAGGTGGTTATCTTCCTACCTGACTGGTCGCACACAGAGAGTTGCTCTTCAACCTTTTGAAGCTAAACCAAAACAGCTTAGCTGCGGCGTCCCCCAGGGATCTGCTTTAAGCCCCTTACTTTTTAATCTTTACCTCGCTCCACTGTTCTCCCTTATCTCCAACTGGGGGGTGAAAGCAATCTCCTATGCTGATGACACCCAGTTGGTTTTTCCATTTAAGGAACGTTCAGTGGATGCTTTTAAGAACTTTAAGGGCTGTCTGCGCGACATAGCGCTGTGGATGAATACAAATAAATTAAAACTTAATGCTGGGAAAACTGAAGTGCTGTTTTTTGGCAAGGGCCACATACCAGATCCAGAGTTGTGGTGGCCGCCTGAATTGGGCACACCACCCACTCCTTCCTGTCACATCCGTAATTTGGGAGTGAAATGGGAGGCGGACCTTTCCTTTTCAGCCCAGATACAGCAGGTGTCGTCCATCTGTTTTAGTAAATTAAAAAACCTTCGGAAAGTTTTACATTTTGTACCGGAGGAATGCCGCAAAACCATAGTACATGCCATAGTTACATCTAGGCTTGACTATGCGAATAGCCTCTATCTTGGCCTGCCCAAATATGCCATTGGTCGCCTTCAGATTGTACAGAATGCGGCTGCGAGATTGGTTCGGCGAATCCCTTTCCGCCACCATGTCTCTCCGCATCTACAGAAGCTTCACTGGCTCCCCGTGGAGAAAAGAATTAAATTTAAGACTCTGACACTGGCATTCCGGGCCATTAATGGAAAATGCCCTGGTTATTTGAAAGAAAGATTCTGTCCATACAGGCAAAACCGGGCACTGCGTTCAAATTCGCAAAACTTGCTATGCACCCCCCGCTTTGTGAAGGCTCGGTTGGGCGGCAGAGCCTTCTCGGTTGGTGCGGCCTCAATGTGGAATGCCCTTCCAGGCTTCTTACGACAGATCAATACGGAGGCTGGTTTTAGAAAAGCCTTAAAAACATGGCTTTTCACGTCAGTCTGATATGGTGAAATCATGTCTACTGTCTTCTTTGGCCTTATTTCTGTCTGATGTGTTCAGCGCCGGGACACCCCTGTTTGGGGTAGCTGTCGCGCTTTATAAGCTTCCGTATTATTATTATATATTTACAATCTAACAAGCGGTCGAGAAGGCCCTTTATTGCTATGCAATAGGTCTCCCATTTGCGAGGGTTTAAGCTATTAGTCTTGTAAATGACAATGCCTTTTATTTATGTTTTAAAACCCTAAACATAATAGAAAGGCGTTGTCATTTACAATGCCAATAGCTCAAACCAGCATGAATGCGAGACCTATTACAATGCAAATGCTTATTCTATATTTGTATTACCCTTTTCCCTAATGCCTGGGGTCATACATTGTCAGGGTGAGTTATAGTTCGATCCACGGGCATTTAATCCCTTCTTGTGTGTCTGAAGACGGTGTAACCATCGTTGTTCTCTTCTGAATAGGACAGTAGTGCGCCACGTCGGGTCTGCCTCTGTGACATAAAATGGACTGTCACTGTGGACTGAGATTTACCTTCTATAATACTAACCGGTCGGAGATCGGCCACGAACGCAGCCTATGATACATGCCTTCCTTATTCTCTTCTCTTTTCCCATTGATACTTACAGCACGTAACGGTACAGGTTACCGTGCAATAGCCTATGAAACCTATTCTCTGAAATAATTAGGTAAGACTATGTAAATACCTATCGCTCGATAAAATGTGCATGTTCAATGTCATACTATCACTGATTGACGATATAGAACAAATGTGATACTAATTACTAACAGGGACATGTGACTTGAACAATGTCACCTATGCACCACAAAAATAAAAATATGCTTATGAAAAACATGATAGGCACGATGACCTTGAAATTAACAATGGCGCCTGACTGTGATATTATATTTTCGTCGCTCATTCCTGTATGACCAGTGAGTCTGTACTTAATGTATGTTTACAAACTAGAAACCTATAGTTGGACATCATTTAATGTTTTTTTCTTTGTCTGTCTATGTATCGTGTGTGTCTCTCTCTTCTCCTTCTAGGTCAAACTAACAGTGATAACTGTCATGAGCAGGTCCCACCCTAAACAGGAGAAAGGGGGACTGTTCAATCATAAATCATGATTGGGGTTACTCAACAAAAACATTTACTTTTTCTGGTCCTGATGAAGCGCCAGAAATCAATCTTACCATTTTTGACCACGAAACATTTCGACCTTTTAGTTACTTAAAAGTCGTTATTACCCCACTAGTAGCAACAACCTATGGGTTTTTTTCTCTGACAGGGGAACCAGCATATTAAAAACATTTGGGATATCCCCTAGTCAGTTTTAATATTTAATCTCACACTCACTTTTCACCACCCCACTAAGAACACACTCTCACACTCATCAAACAGCAAAATAAAAAGATCTCGATTAAAGTGACCCTTCGGGGGACCCGTAGGACATTTCAGCATCGGCCCAACGCGGAGCACCGCCCAATGATGAAGCATGACATCCCTTGGGATGTGTGAGGGCAAGAAGAGACAAACTCGTTAACTGTCTCAATTTGATCAGCATAGTACCTAGATACTCTCTCCTCTTTCTTTTCTCGACAGACACTAACTGTGTCTCATTAGGAACAGTAACCCCACTTTTGGATTGATATACTAAGTTACACCTTACGTTAAATTAATATTGTTTCTGTACTACTAATGAGTGATACTGTTTCTAACATTTGTGAGTGTCTGTATGGGTGAGTGAGTAGCTGTGTGAGTGGCTCTATGAGTGGGTGTGTAAGTGCCGTATGAGTGACTGAGTGGTTGTGTGAATGTCTCTATGGGTGAGTGACTGAGTGTGCAAGTAGGTGCATGGGTGAGTGAGTGGCTGTTTAAGTGGTTGTATGGGTAAGTGAGTGGGTGTTTGAGTGCTTGTATTGATGTGTGAATGGGTATGTAAGTGGTTGTGTGGGTGAGTGAGTAGCTCTGTTTGTAGCTGTATGGGTGAGTGAGTGGTTGTGTGAGTGGCTGTATAAGTGAGTGAGTGGTTCTGTTAGCGTCTCTATGGATGAGTGAGTGGGTGTGAGTGGTGGTATGGGTCTATGACTGGGTATGTGAGTGGCAATGAACAATATAGGCAGATGGACCACCTATAGAAAAGTGTATAAGAAGCAAATAAGTGAGCTAGAACACTTTGGCCCTGATTTTGATGTTGGCTGCAAAGCCTCCGACCAACATCAACGATCAACGGTTTCAATTCCGACCGCCTAATTTCAATCTAGGCGGTCAGAATTGAAACTGACCGGGCATTCCGGCTGACTTCCGACGGGCTCAGGGAGCACGTCAGCCAGTCGGAACCGGCACGTAATCCCTATACAATGGCATTTCTGCCATCGGGATTACACTGTTGGTTTCCAACAGGCTTTCCATGTTGGGCTTTCCGACATGGAAAGTCTGTCAGAAAGTGACTTTGGGGGGCTCTAACAGGGCCCACTTCTCCCAGGGCCCTCTGGTTGAGGGACGAGGGTCACCTATGGTGCCCCCTGTTAATCCCTGCACCGCGTGGCAGGCACCTTGATGTGCCTGCCACATGGTACAGGGATTAACTGAATCTCCCATTTCTCTATGGGAGCTTGTGCTACAACTGGTTTACCGCCGCAGCACAAGCTCCCATAGAGAAATGGGAGTATGTGACAGCATCATGTGTGGTCACATTGTAATATTGCGGTCGGGACCTCAGACTGGATGTCGGTCAGTCCCGAACCCGCCTAATGATGTCAGCCGGAGGCAACTCCGACCGACATCATAATCAGGGCCTTAGTAGGTTTAAAAGAGTATGAATTTCAAATTTTGGCATTGGTGACATCCTCCAGCTCACCCCTGGATCCTCTACCTCATAAGGTTTGGAAGGAACAGGCGAGAGAACTCTTCCATTGCTCTGTCAAATCTGCTGCTAATCCTTGCAAAATTGTGCAGTTCCATCAGCTTGGAAAAGGGCACTTGTCACAACCTTATTTAAAAAGCCATTGCTGGATCCTGAAGCCCTAAGCAACTACGGGCCCATATTCCTTTTACCATACCCTGTAAAGATCTTGGAACGCTTTGTCAGTAAAACGTTCTCTCAATATTTGGAAGCCAACCAAATTCTGGGAGAAGAGCAATTAGGTTTTCAACCAGGCCATGGGACTGAAATAACTTTACTTACCACCATGGATGAGCTTAGAATGTGAGTAGACAATGGTCAATCTATAGTACTGATCCTATTTGATCTGGCTGCCGCTTTTAATACCATAAACCACAACACACTTTTAACTAGACTGACCTCTATTGGTGTCAGTGGTACGGTAGCAAAGTGGCTTCATTCCTATTTGTCGGATAGACAGCAGGCAGTGTCCCTTCCACCTTTTCGCTTCAAAGTTACAACTGTTAAACACGGCATTCTACAGGGGTCATCAGTCAGTGCAATACTCATATACTTATATTGTATATGAGTTCCCTGATCTCACTTATCAAGTCGCATAATGTCAGTTTGGTTAATTATGCTGTCGTGCTCCTCCACTCCTTGGGATCAGATCGATGCTCAATATGGTCCACCTCTCGATAGCTTCAAGTCTGAGGGCTATTATAGCGCAGATCAGTGAAGCGATCGAGCGAGGGAA
The DNA here is from genome assembly GCF_964204655.1 of Triturus cristatus. Taxonomy (NCBI): domain Eukaryota; kingdom Metazoa; phylum Chordata; class Amphibia; order Caudata; family Salamandridae; genus Triturus; species Triturus cristatus. Next base: position 1,457,883,342 of record NC_140591.1, read on the forward strand.
GGAAAGGGAGGGGACAGCGGGGAAGGAGACCTGAAACGACACAAGAAAACAACAGTGTTATAATCCTAGCATCCTCACTAATCTCTTTCTACCCTGACCCTGGATGCCTGTGTTCGTGTTTAAGGGTAATCACCTGTAAAGAAAAAGAAGTGTATGTGTGGCTCCTGGGTGTGGCTCACGCTCTCTGCCCTAGAACCGGAGACCAGTTAAACCAGGCCTCTAGAACTCCACTGCATACATAAAACGCTAAGATGGAGAAAACAGCGTTAGTACCAGGTTGTAGCTGCGTAACCCTGGCCCCTGTGTGACACGTGCTCTTTATCTGACCTACCCAGATTTATCTCTGATCTTACATCACAGGGGTTGTATGAGATTACGTCATCTCATCCACAATCCCCTGTTAAGAAAGCACAACACAAATTATGATTAGGTATCACTCATCCATGGAGATGAAATGGGACCACGCCCATTGGTTGATGGACAATACAGGCAGAACACACAAACAGTCTTGGTTCGTACCCAATTAGGTTTGTTTCTCTATCACAATGTTTTAGACAGCGACAGACATATATAGTTTCCTAGGAACTGGCACTGGTATTCCTTCTACTCGCACGAGCCGACAAACGTGTGGCTCCCCAACGAGGAGGAACACCTAGTGCACAAAACAGAATAGTAGGTAATGAACGAGCCGCTTTTCCTGAAGCTCTCGAGTCTCACACTCTCTCCATTGTTGCAAGATAATTAAATGTCTCCCCCACGACCTTTATAAGTCAGGGGTGGCCTTTAGAGAGAATACCACTGGTGCACTGCACCCTTACCGTACTGGATCTAAACTGCCACCTGGACCAGTACTTCCCGGCAACACCTCACCGGATCTTTGCGAAAGGCAGCTCCGCAAATATCACCAGATATCCGCTTTTAAGCACAGGAATAAACAAAGCGGGAAAGCAACCAACTCTCCCGTCTCAGGATTCTTTGCGTACTCAGAATAATCGGCACCGCCGTCAGGGCGGAAGCGCTCTATGAAGCCTTATGCTCCTGCGCGCTGCCGTCACCTTGCCGCTCCTGCTCCTGGGAAATGTAGTTTGTTCGGCTGCCTACGCCGTACCGCTGCGTTATCGTCTTTCGCCCGTGGACTTGCCAAGACGGCCGACAAGGTAATACGGATCCTGACATATGCAGACAATACTCAACTAATCCTGTCACTGGAAGGAAATCAAAGCACGACACTCGATGCCGTGCATGAATGATATTGTCGGCTGGCTCAAATCTAACTCTTTGAAGTTTAATGGAGATAAGACAGAGTTCCTTTGCTGCTCAGCAACTAAGTCCCCTGCTCTACTTCCTTCTATCCTCTGACCAGTTCCATCCGATGGGGTCTCCATACTGTCAGAGACTGTCAAAAATGTAGGTATTATTTCTCACAAAAACTGAGCTTGGAATCCCATGTGATCAAGACTTCAGGGTCCTGCTTCTCCTTAATCAGAGAACTATGTAAGCTTATCATATTACTGCCTCCTTCATCTAGAGTGCTAGTAGTCCGAGGTGTAATCTTAAACCAGCTGGATCACTGTAATACTTTGCTGTTAGGAGCTCTGGAATACCTTCTCAATTGGCTATACAGAGTTCAAACAATGGCCACTAAATTGACCTTGAATATATCTGGAAGGTACTCTGTATCATTGGCTCTGAAGGATTTACATTGGTTGCCATTGAGACAAAGAATTTTGTTTAAAGTCCTCTGTATTACTTATAAATCTCTTCATGGAATAGGTCAGATCCCCCTACAAAATAAAATAAAATTGTATGCACCGGGTAGGAGCTTATGCTCCTCCTCAGCTAACTTGGCCAATGTGTCCAAATCTAGACAAACTAGACAAGGGGGAGGAGCCTTAATGATTGTAGTAGCTCAATTATGGAATCACCTTCCAGACATCTTTAGATTTTCTGAAAGCCATGCAATAGTGTAGAATACTGTTTTAGCAAGTTTAATCTTGCTTATATTGTATGGAACCTTTTATCCTCCTGCCTACCTGTAATTCAGTATCGTCAGGATTTCTGTTAGGTGGCAGATGTTTCTTATAAATGATATAAATAAATCATGAGTAAATAAATCTCCACTAAACATGGCAACTTCCTCTAAGCTATATGAAGTAACTGCTTCTTTGTATGGTGGAGATATCGTCTTATTGGCTGGTATGAGGAATGCATTGCAAAAATCGATGGGAAATTCCTTGGAGTCCCTTTTGATAAGCTGCCCAGCGTTGTACCACACGGCGGGAAGAGCACTTTATGTGAGGTTTGTTAATGTGGTTGTGAGTTGTGTACAGTAATATACTATCTATAATAATAGTTAAAAAAACAATATGGCAGTTGCGCACCCGTCTGGACGCGATGAGTCTCGTTCTAGCGTGGTTTTGACAGAACTCAAACAGGTATATAGACACTTTAAAGGTTTTGTTTCAGGTAAGTGGTTCACTAATAAAGTAATCAAAGAAGTATAATTATAGAGGGAAAACGTTCTGAAGGTCATTTTAATACTTTTTTGGGAGTTGCGATGCCCTCGTGCACCGTGCTGGCACATACTTCTGGATCCACTCTGGGGACGCCACTCCAATGTTATTTTTGCAGTAGTAAAACACATATATAGACACTTTAAAAGTTTTGTTTGCAGTGCGAGGTTTAGCATTTGAGTTTCAAAACTAGTATAGTTATAGTGGAAATCCATTTTGAAGGACATTGTAACACATACTGGGGAGTCTTAACAGTGCTGCAACGTAAGCACAAAGGAGTAGCGCATCCCATGTGACTCAGAAACCAATGGATCTTATTGGTTGAACACCTTTTTTGGTGTGTCTGATAGGTTTCACACCTTTCGAATTGATTACATGACGTTACTTCGCATGCGTTTAGTACGCATGCCATTACTACGCGGTCGTTAGTACGACCGTGTTTTTAGTTCGCATTCCTTTCCTACGCAATTCGGAACAACGAATTACAGTAGGGGGTGCTGGATGTTGGAATAGTATAATTTACTATTCCAACTCCAGTCTATGCGGACACTAGGGAAGGTGTTGGATTTGAAATCTCCCCCCCCCTAACGCAAGTCGCTGTTCCGACTTGCGTAGTAAAGGTTTTCTAAGTAACAACGCGTGCGTACTAACGTCCGCGTAGTAACGGCATGCGAAGTAACGCCTGCTAAGTAAACGCCGTTTATCTTCGAATTTGCTCTGAGAGTTTCTTTTTTTGGGTGTTTGTGATTCTTTCTTACAGAGTTGAAGCTGGCAACTGGTGGTCCATCAACTATGGAAGATATTGATGACATTTTTGTGATGAAGAACTAGCAAAGAAAAAGAACAGAAAGTGATGCTCCTAAAGTTACGTGCACCCTTTGCCAAAAAACTTTGTCACGCGGCTCTGAGAGGAAGTACTCATGTGTGACATCTTCCATAATAAAACACCTACGGCCCATCCACACAACCCGCCTCCTCAGTGAGGAAAGAGAAAGGAGAGTGCGAGAAGCAAGTGGAGATTCTGCACAAGCAAGCACTTCATCAGCTACTGTGTTGCTGACTGAACCACCTCTGTCTGTTCCGGAGTTTTCCGCTATTGGCCAGCATCGTTTAAAATGCAAAAAAAAATTGTGTGTAGGGGAGCAATCAATCCCTGCGATTCTGCAAAGTATCAACCATCCCAAATGTTAGGTTTTTTTCCCCCTCTGAGTTGCCGGTGCAGGTTTTTTTGTTTTATCAGAATGCTCCGTGTTTGAATGTTTTTGGGCACAAGCTTTAAAAAAAACGCACCAAAAAAATAAAATTGTTAGAAAATACAAAAAACTGAACTAAATTTCATATACGTAAAAAATAGTGCTTGTTAGAACCACCTATTCTGGTTCAAGAAAGAAGAATTACATGCCATATGTATGTTTGTATTAGTGTGAATATGTCTTGTTCTCTGTTTTAGTTCGTGAGTTTGAGTATAGATAATTGACTGGGAATGTGAGTAACTGTGTGACTGAGTGGGTGTGAGAGTGGCTGCATGGGTGTGCTACAGCAGTGTATGAATGCCTGTGTGAGTGACTACGTGACTGGCTATATGTGTGTGTGAGAGGGTACATGAGTGCCTGTATGGGTGTGTAAGTGGGTGCTGAGTGGCTGCATGAGTGAGTGACAGGTTGGATGACAGCGTGTATGGATAAAGAGTATGTGCATGAGTGCCTAAATGAGTGAGTGAGAGGTGCGTGAGTGACTGTGTGAGTAAGAGGCTCCATGAGTAGCTATACAGATGAGTGAGTGGGTGGAAGAGTGGCTGTATGGATGGAATTTGTTCAAGCACTAGTCTTCATAATATAGTTTTACTTAATAAGAGGAGTGGCACTTACTTTGAATGTATAGGTTTCCGCCTACATTGGGATACAGTGGTGCTTACCTTTTTTTTTTAACCTTTTTATTGAACGATTGAACATTACAGCAGGTGGAGAGTTCAAAATCGGGTAATAACAAGATTGTACAATAGGCCCCGCAGTTCAGTGGTGCTTACTTGAATTTCACAATCACATTTCTGGAGTAATAAAGTCTTCCTTTGCACACCATCAGTCTCTGATCCTTGGAAAAATTCTGTTTTTGATTCATGTGTATATTTGTGCATGTTATCTAGGAATGTGCCTGTATGCACCTTGATATGTGAGGATTCCAGCAGATCATTAGGAAAGGGGGATGGCACACGGAGCAGTAACTTAACCCATTAAATATACTAATTCAATCAAGCTCTCACTGAAGTGACAGATGTTTTTGTAGATCATTTCTACATCCGAATTATTTCAAACAGGGGCTTGATCAACAGAGAGTGAGCACTGGCTCAGACATTCTTCTGTCGTTATATCCTTGAAGCAAATGAACTGTCAAGGGATTGCTGAATAAAATATAATGCATTGCTGTGATGTAGATGCTATGCAACAAGGCCCGCAGTAATGGTTTAGGTAGAAATAAAGCCAGAACATAACATGTGACTTGAATAAATGGTTTATACCAACATTATATCAATATAATGGTTGATTTCTAGATAAAAGAATATTGGCTGAATATCTTCACTTAACTTTGGGAATGCTGGCCATCAAAATTCCATGCCTATAATTTTGAAGAAAAAAAATTATGCTTTCAATGCTAAAATGTTGGGAGTAAACTACTTCCTCATCCAACAAAATAGAATATTACTGTTGGATGAGGTGCCACATGTTATCTGCCTTTCAGCAATCTAAATAATTAAGAATAGCCACTGGGAGTATGGAGAATTCAGAGCTATCCAAGAGAGAAATGGATATATACCTGTTTAAGAACATGCTAGTCTTCAGTTCTGTGAGAAATCATGTAAACATAAAGCAATCCATGGAAATGTTGTCTTTTGCTCACATTTCCTGGAGACTTTTGCACTTTTTTGACTTTAGGTTGACTTTCTGTCTCACATTTCATGGAGACTTTCTATTTTTTGCAACTTTAAAGCATCCGAAAGCAAAGCCTTGTTTCTTGATTTGCATGCAGGCTATCATATAAGGGCTCATGTTAGAAATGGGGTTTCTGGTTGTCAGAGTATGCACCATGTACAAGCAGGAATCACCACTCATGTCAGGGTAAGCTAGATACACACTATGAGTTCAATGTAGCTTAGGATGCGTAACGCTATACAACGAAAGTGTTACAGGGAAGGTGATGCATCGGTTCCTTACACGCAAGAACGGTGATGCGTCAGGTCCCTACTGATGCGTAGGGGTTGTGTTGGTTCTTCTCTGCGAGGGGAGGTGATGCGTCGGTTTCTTACTGCGCTGCCATGGCCTTGCGGCACGCAAAGCCGTGATGCGATGAAGATCCGGTACAATGCGACAAAGATGGGGTCTTCTTCTTGATGTGACACGATGCGTGCACGCCCGATGGCCGTGCCGCGACTCAACGATACTTCTGAGCTGCGACAGGCCCTGCGACACGCTTCCCGGGGATGCGGTGGCATCTGATGCGACGTCGATCCTCTACTCCGGCGATGCGAGACGCTTCGGCGGCCCTGTGGTGACTCAACGATTCTTCTGAGCCGCGATAGGCCCTGTGACACGCTTCCCAGTGATGCAGTGGCGTCTGATGCGACGTAGATCCTCTTCTCCGGTGGTGCGAGGCACTTCGGCAATGATGCGTCAACTGTAGCATTGGCGACACGCTTCTCCGTTGATGCAGCGGCGTCTGATGTGACGTCGATCCTCTTCTTTGGCGAAGCGACGATTGCGGCAGCGACACACTTCTTCTTCGTGAGTTGCGCTTCCAGTTCTATGCCACACGCAGTCCTTCAGAAAGCCTCGCACAGCAGCAGGCCCTTTCAAAAGAACTCTTAGGGAGCTGGTGGGTGAAGTCTGTTGTCCCTGAGACTTCAGCAGGAGGCAAGCTCTCTCTCAGCCCTTGGAGATCCTTTACGAGTTGATGAAAGTACACACAAAGTTCCTCTCTCCTTTCTGTGACAGTTTAGGCAACCATTGCAGGCCAATCCCCCAAGCAGCACTTCAGCTTAGGGATAGTCACTCCTCAGTCTCTCTGGTTCCTCTCCTCAGCAAAGGTTTCTTCTTGTTTCCCAAAGTGATCTAAAGTTCTTGGGTTTGGGTCCCAATATTTATACTCAGTTTCTCTTTGTTCTCTGAAGGCAGAGAGGCCTTTGCCTACTCCAAACCAGTTCTGGTCAGTCCTGGAGCACTTTGTTGACAAGACACCTTCTTTCCTTTCGCTGTGCAGGGCAGAGACATCAGACGCACCACAGGAGGTGGAGCCAGCATTGTGGAGGGAAGGCACAGCCCTATTCAGGTCCCAGGTGCAACTCCTCCCACCCATCTACATGCAGATCTTTCTTTCAGCCCTGTGCTGACTCACCCTGTCTCCTGGAATCCCCCAGCCCCTGTCACTCAAACTCCAGACAAGGAATACACAACCTAGCAGAGGCAGGCTTGGATGGTTAGACAAGAAAATGCCTACTTTCTAAAAGTGGTATTTTCAAACACGGAAGGTTAAAGCCAACTTAACTAAAAGATGTATTTTATCATTCTGAGTTCAGGCATACTAAACTTGAATTTCTACCATGTTACCTGAGTCAGTTAGGATTATAAGATGTAATAATCAAACTGCCCATTCTGGCCTATGGGGAACAGGTAGCCTTGCAATAGTGAAAAACGAAAATGGCTGTAATTTACTATTAGGACATGCCACAAGAAGAGGTCTTCGGGTATGGGGCCCGATTTGGGAAACTGATGAGATTTAGTGATGTATTTCTTTGAATTGTTTACCCTGTATTTTGAAATGTATAGCTGGTTTTGTAATGTGGAATTTGCAGCGATTAATCGGTTCTTTCCCTCTGCTTGTATGATTATTTCTTTTTTCTATTTTTTTCTCAGTGTAATCATGCTTCTCTTGATTTCCCTGTGCAAACCAATAAAAAATAAATAAAAAAAAAGGACATGCCACACACACCAGGGCATGTCCCACCTTATACTTACAATGCACCATGCCCTTGGGCCTCCCATAGTGGTGACTAATATGCAGAAAAGGGAATGTTTAGGGACTGGCAAGTGGGTGCACTTGCCCAGTCAGCATGGCAGCACCAGACTGCACACAGGCTCTGCAATGGCAGACCTGTGACACACTTTTACAGGCTGCTTCTGTGGGTGGCACAACCAGTGCTGCAAGCCCACCAGCAGCATTTGGTTTACAAGCCCTGGGCACACTCAGTGCACTGTACTAGGGTCTGACAAGTAAACCAAACCAGCCAATCATAATGTCACTAATCCATACATCAATTTACAATAGGGAGAGCATATGCACTTTAGCACTGATCAGCAGTGGTAAAGTGCCCAGAGTCATAAAACAGTCAATAACAGGTCAGGCAAAATATAGGAGGAAGGCAAAAAGTTCAGGGATGACCCTGCAAAAATGGCCAAGTCCAAAACCACTCATGTATAAACCACTGTCACCATGTTTAGGGGAGAAGCTCATGCACTTTAGCACTGGTTAGCATTGGTAAAGGGCTCATAGTCCTAAGGCCAACAAAAAGATACAGCAAAAAGTGGAGGTAGGCAGAAAAACGTTTGAGAAGGAAGACCACCATGAGGATGACAGGCCTAACTCTCACACTCTCCATATTTAGTGTAAATTGCAGCAGCATTGACCAATTAGAAACACTTATATGCACACACAGTAAAAACTGATCTTAGTTTTTATTGGAATGTTGAGTCTTTAAAGAGTAAATGAGTCTAATAATCCAATTACTATTGCAAAAATTGAACTGTTAAACAATTATAAGAAACAAATGTGAGAGTCGACCACCAAATATATATGAAACAAACACCACAAGACCTTGAAGCTCAACAAAGTATGACATGCATTTGTTTAAAAACGGACTCAGGATTTTCAGCCCCCGGTACTGTGCTGATAACCTGAAAGTTTTTGGATCATGAGGAATCTCCTTAACAGGTACAAAATTGATCATCAATGTTGTGTATATATCCATTTTACAAAATGAAATGAAGTTTTACCATGTGTAAAAAACAAGTGTATTGTCTTTCTCCCAACCCTATGGAGTTACCTTGTCATGGTGATTGGGCTTAACTGCAATTTCAGTTTGAAATCGCTGGACCAAAAACTCCTTACTTGAAATAAGCAAAACAAATTTTTATAAATATCCAGGCCATCATGAAACGATGGTCAGTAGTCTGATAGGACTGGTACAAGGTCTTACAGGCCCAATTGGAATTACAAGCCTTGCAAGAACACTGTGGATTAAATATGTTTCACCTATATACTTTTCTGGCTGAAATCAGGTGAAGTGTCAGCTGAAATAACAGGCAAAACATTGAGAATTTGTGTCAAAACACTGATTTCTGCATGTAATTGCCCTGGAAAGATGTTTTGGTAATTCTGCCCCCATGACTTATTGTTGCCTGCACTTGGGGCAGTTGCAAGGGGATTATCAGGTGTTTCCAGACGAATCTCAATTGCAACTTATAGTCATCAGAAATTCCAGTGCAAACATTTAGCCATTCATTATGTGAACCACTAATCTGATGGCACTGATAATAGGAATTACCTATGTCATTGCAATGAGAGGTCCCTGGAAAATGCAGTGGGCCCTCTTTTATTTGCCTGTGCACTTCACCGGCTGAAAGCAGGCACAGTGTCCAAGCACAATAGCAGGTAAACCCTTTGATAATAGGTGCAGAAACATTAATTCACACATTTCCTTACAGTATGTTGCATTGGGCATGTCCTCCTGGAGTTACCAATGCCTGCACCATCTGCAGTTTCATGGGGTAATCATGCATTTACTCTACCTGACAATGATCAGAAATTCCAGTGCTTAACTCATTTCAAGTTTGAGGATTTATTGTCCATATAGTGAACAAGAATAGCATGTGTGCAAAGGGAGTTCAGATTCTGACAGGGCTTCAGGACCACAGAAGTAGTTGGAATGTGCTACAGAATTGAACTTGACAATGTAACATCCTGGGCAATGAGACAATAGTCTCCATTGACAGAAGAGAGGGAATGAGGTGCTTACTCGTCTAACCTAGGAAATGAGAAAAATGTTTCTGGGACAGAAATACCATGGAATGAGCCAAATTAAGCAGTTTGTGAAAAGATGCAATCGAAATACTTTGAGCATCATTCGTGTCTGAGTTAATGCTTATAGGGGCATATGTATCAAGCCCTATTCCCATTCACAAACGGACCGTTTCTCGGCCAGTTTGTGAACGAGAAAAAGCCTTTTGGGATGTATCATCCCAAAAGGCCATCGCAAATAGGGGAATCTCAAAATTTGCGATTCCCTATTTTGCGAATGCATTTAAGGATTTGTAAATTGCCCTTCCTTATTCTGGAAGCACCCGAAATTAGCAAATTGCCTTTAAGGAATCGCAAATTACCATCAACTTCCAGTTGGTGGTAATTTGCGATTTCCTAGAAAAATGCACTTTTTGCATTTTTCAAAGTGCCATGTGGCACACATACATGCCCTTGGGGCATGTATGTGCGCCACATGCATTTTTCAGGGGTGCAACAGGGTGTCCTTTTGACACCCTTTCACCCTTGAAATTGCATTCGCAATTTTCGAGTACCTAATGGGTACTCGCAAATTGCGAATGTCTTCCCATTCATTCCTATGAGCCTCCAGGCCCATTGGAATGAATTGGAAGGTATTCCTTAACCCCTTCCGTGCTCCCGTCAGCCAACGGCCGTCGCAAGCACTACCTCGCTAGTGCTGCGCACGTCCGTTGCCCGACGCACCCCACCCACTTTTTCAAACCGCCGCGCCGCGGCGGAATTCGCGCCGCAGTTAAGTGGTTAATTGCGGATCGCAATTTGCAATTCGCAATTAAGGAATATGTAGGAATCATAATTTTTATTGTGAAACCTACATACATTTCATTTTGTGAGTCCTTAATAGCGATTCGCTAAAATTCGCTATCAAGGACTCGCGAAAACGTTTTTTGATACATATGCCCCATAGTTTGTTGCCCAACTGTGTGCTTCCAGTCTTCTGGAAAACAGCAGTCACATGTTAGGGAATGGGATCATAAATGACACCTATTAGCAATTATTTATCCCACATCTCATGTCACTGCCTCCTGTCTCACAGCTGATTCACCCAGCATATGGCTGTGGTAAACTTGCCAGGGATTAAGTATCTTTTGTTTTTATGTAAACCCAATGAGGCAAGAGAAGAATGCCTATATCTCCAGAGTCCCTGAATGGAACACAATCAATTGATGTGATTGGCAGATGCATGATAAGTAGACTTTGTTCTAGCATTTGTGTGCACCATATAATATCACTCATTAAGAGGAGTGTCACTTACTCTCATATATAGGTGTATGCCTACATTGGGATACAGTGGCCTTCACTTTCATTTCACATTTCTGGAGTTATAAAAATTACTTTGCAGGCCATCAGTCACTGATCCTCGAACTGTTGTTCTGTTTTTGATTCATGCAGATATGTTTGGACATGATCAAGGAATGTGCCCATATGTGCCTTGTGGAATGAGGATTCCAGCAGGTAACCCCTAAGGTAGTCCCTAGGTAGCCATAGATCAGGGTGAATTGTGATTAAAAGGTTGGACAAGTACTTTTAAAGTTTGCATGTCCTAAATTTTTGTTTCACTACAGAGAGGCCTACCTGCACTCAGTTTCCCTACTCCCATCGGGAGTAGGGATGCAACGGGTTCCTCCCAAACATGTGAACAATGTATGCCAGCGTTGGCAAACTGACCGGGGGTAGGCGACAGTGTGGTTGGTGTGCAGATGCACTGATCCCTCAATATCTGGTGGTTAAGTAGTCCCCAGTGCCTCTGGCACCCCTCATGTTAATGCCTAGACTAAAATACACTGGTTGGGTCAGGAGGCATGAGGGTGTACATGCTGCCAGCAGCACAGCTAAGGAATGGAAGCATGTAGTGGGTGCCAGCACAGCCCCTTCAGTTCTTAAACTCCTCTGCAGGAGCTAGTCCCACAGTCACCATATTGTTTTGCCCCCAACTCTTGTGTCCCGCGGACAGCATGTTTATGAAAACAGGATAGCCATGATACGCGGGAGCCTCCTTTCTGTTAGTGTGAAATTAATCGGGTTGTGTCTGTGACCATGCTGTACAACAGCCTTTCCCATCCCCAAGGCTGAAGGTGCTGTGAAGGGGACATGTAGTCATGAGAATTGACAGCAATTGCAGTGTAACATAACTGCAGCCCCTACCACCAGAGGGAGCAGCGCTGGATCCGTTATGGAGGGAAAAGACATAGCTAACTACAGCACCAAAGAAGAATGACTAAAGGCCAACATACGAACACAGCGACAGAGTGTTTTAAAGAATATCATCCGCAGTTTGTGGGGTTACCTTAGGTGGCGTAGTGGAGCCAGGAGGGAAAGAATGGATGCCAGAGATCCCTCATCGCCAGAAGATTTGGAGCCCTCGCCATCAGTGTCTGAGGGCAGAGTGGGATCCCGACATCTGCAATGCCCTTCTTCTCTCCTGTATGGCTTGCTCCAGGTCAGGGGAACAGGGGATCTGGGGGTCAGTCTGCGATATTCGACCCCTGCACCTCTGTGGACCCCACCAGAGGGCTGCGAGGTGGTTCCTGTGGTCCCATGTCTCTCTACCAACTCCAGGCCTCTTTGGGGTCAGAGAAGAAATGTGACTTGCGGTCTGCCTGGATTCTGAGGCGTGTCAGAAACAGGAGTGAGTATTTGAAATTGGGGTCCCTCAGTCTGTATTTCACTTCGAGGAAAGTGTGCCATTGGCGTTGGGCTGCCAGTTTATAATCTGGGAATACCATCACTTTCATGTTGTCAACTACCATGTTGTCTAGCTTTATGGTCTCTCGCAGGATAAGGTCTCGGTCTTTGTAATGTAGGAGCGTGGCCACAAGCGGTCTGGGTGGGGTACGGGGGGGCCTTCGCACCAGTACCCAGTGTGCATGCTCAATCAAGACGGGCAAGAGGGCAGAAGTGGGGGTAAAGCTGCGGAACCATGACTCAAGATAGGACACTGCATTCTAACCCCCTACATTCTCAGGTGGGCCCACCACACGGACATTGTTTCTTCGAGAGTGCCCTTCGGTGTCCTCTACCCTTCTCCTCCAGTGTGCAAACCCACTCTCATAAGGTGTGCAACTGAGATGGCGCTTCCCAGGTCTGCGGTTGGATTGTCGACAATAATTGCTTTGTATTGTGGATTCTGTCAGTGAGCTTACGATGTTCGTCCGGCAGCAGGAAGAGATCCGTTGCTACTGTGTCTCTTTTATTCTCCAGGGACACATGAGACCGATCTAAAGTCGCTAACAGCATGTCTAGCTTACCATCCAACGAGGTAGGTCCAATACAATGCTTTGCGGAATCCACGGCTTGCGGAACAGGTGTCAGCGGCGCAGAGTGGGCTGGGTTAAATATTGAAGACTCCTCATGACTGCCATTGGGTCACATACCCCGTCCAGGTGGTGAGGGAGGCTGACCCCTAGAATGGGCTCATTTGTGAGCGCCATTAGGCAAGGTTGCATCTCGCAGCACGAGCAGACCAGCAGTTCGATCAGGTTGTTGGTGAGCGGCCGGGCATCTCAGATGTCACACCAATGGCCAAGAAGGGGTCCGTGCCCTTCAAAGGATGGTGGCTCACCAGGCTTATTCCCAGCACCTCGATGCGGCATTCCAACAGGGTCTTGCCAATGGAATTTCTGTCCCCCGAAGTATTCAAGTCTTGTGTGTCTCTCTTAGTAGGATAGCCCCTCCGCCCTCTGTGTGAGAGCGGGAGGGGGCTTTTGGCCAGTGTTGTGGGTCTCGTGGGGGGCCAAAGTTCACCCTGTGCACCTTTCTTCTAGTGCACAGTGATGCAAGATCCACCTCACGCTCCCCAGGCTCCCGTGGGTGGCCCCTACTTCTGCGATAAGCTCACGGGAATGCACAGTGGCATGCACCAGAGCCTGTCTCACCCTAGTCTAGGCCAGTACTTCCTATCTAGCCACCCGGTCCATCCAGGGCCTGAAGGCACTGTCACTTTCTCAGCTTCTCAGCCACCAGTGCTGCAGCCTAGAATCATGGAGGTCCTTATCATTCCATCACCTCTGGTGTCGGACGCCAGGCCAGCTCTACCCCGTTTCTGCTATGCAGCAGTGCTATCAGGGGTCCCACCCAGAGTCCCGCCGTTCTCCCAGCCGGACTGTCCTCACTGTCATCCACCATCTGACTTTCGCAGCATGGTTAGGGCTGCTTCCGCGGTGTTCAAGTTCTCTGGCCCTGCTCAATGGGGCCCTGGGGAGCCGACTCAGTTGTCACACCGCCTTTCTTTAGGGTGCCCGCTGATACCCCTGCGGCCCTCCACTCAGTGCAGGAGACAAGGCAGTCTGCCGGCATGACCCAAAGCCGTCCCCGCGGCCATGCCTCAGCGCGCCTCAAGGCGGGCTGTGGTCTAAACCTCCCTTCGCGGCCGCCACTGCCCCACTCCTGCCTCCCCGGCATCGTCATTGCCTCCAGTAGCACTTTCAGATGGAGATAGGGGTTGATGGCAGCCAGGACCAGGTGAATGGTGTCGGATGACGGGGTCGCCGTGCGTAGTTCCGTTAGAGGTCCACCATCTTGGCCATCCAGGCCACGCTCCCATCTTTTCTACCTACTTCATGAACCAGCATGAAAGCATTTCTGTTGAAATCTATAGTACGGTCCATGCATATATCCAGAAACTGCTTCCAGCTGCCTAGTTTGATTATTCCAGCCAGAGACATCTTAAGGCATGGGCAAAGTGGGCTCTGGCCCAGGGCCCCAGACTTTCACGGGGCCCCCAGATAGAGCCAGCTATGTTCTGCAGAGTCTTGCCCTCATGACCTTGAATAATTTTTAAACAGACTGTTGTAAATTGCGTTTTTCTATCATTCATTTTTAATGTGTGAGAGTCTATTACAGACATTTTGCAGACAAAATGTGTTTGTTTCATGTAACATCCATATAAAAAGTTTATTTTAGATCAATACAGGACCTCAAATATGAGAAATGGGAGGGGTGTCACAGAGATTATTTGCAGTAATATTAGCGAGCAGCGGTTGTGTTACATACTGAAAACACACATCACTGTCCCTGAATATCAGATGTACACACGTTTAGAATTTGACCAAAGAGGGCATGAAAGAGCTGAGACAGGATCATAAAATCAAAGCTGGTCCGAACAGGGGCCCCCAAAATTCATTTGGCCCATGGCCCCCAAAATCCTTAAAACGTCCCTGATTCCAGCAGTTGTTCCAACTAACTAGGCTGTGACATCTTCCTGGGAAAGTTTAAATAGTGTGAAGGAGAAACCTTACAAATTTGAATATTTGGCATAATTGATCAAAATATATGGGAAATTCCTCAACTTTCTAAAGTGTCAAATCAGGAACTTTGCTCTATTCTGGGGTGGTAATAAAAGCTCCGCACCCCACCCTACTTTTATTAGTGAAAAGAAGTCAAAACCTGAATATCTACTAAAATAATCAAAAAGTAATATTATGTAACAGATGAACAAGAAAAAAACATATGTATATACAGTCTGTTACGTGACTGGTACAATGGCGGACCGATGCGAGATCGTGTCCTACAGCATTTGTGCGCCACCTAAATACAGTTACTGGCCCATCAGAATGATGATGTTCCCAGTAATTTTGCGCGTCTGTTTAATTTCACCCAGAAATCAGCAGAACCTCGAGGTGAAAGGGCCAAAAGGAAGAATTACTGGAAATCGAACCTACAATTACCGATTCCACCAATTTGTTATTTCGAAGAGGACCCTCACGGGCCAATGAGTAAAGAGTGCATTTTTCCTACCCCGGGACCCGGAGTTATAGAACACTCATCCATAAAAACCTCAGGGATTTGAAAATGATAGCCCGTTCCAGGGCCACTCGTAATGAGGGCGAAAGTGGGGCAAGCTAAACTTGCTGCCAACAGTTATCCAGTAAATAAACGTGTCCCAAACAAATGATCGATTTGAGCTTCTGATCAGCAACATGCTATATTTACAGCTAGGGCCCTATCAAAAATAGAAACAACACAATTGGAATGGAATCCTGCCATCTGCTGGACAAATCGTGTATAAAAATGAACACGCTCTAATTCATGGTGACAAATAAAATAATCGTGTGGCCTTTTTCCTCAAATACCATGCGTACTGTGGTGTAGTATGAATTTGTCAAACTGTCCATTTTGCAAGGATGAGGTTTCTTCAATGCTTTTATTGGGTGGTTACATTTTTGCTAAAACCAGGGACACTTCTAAGAATCGACTATCGGTTTGAAATACTACATATTTTTTGTGATGCTAAAGAGGAACTGATATGAAATGTCTGACAGAGAGGGAGCAGGAAAGCGCCATATTTACAGAGATATGGAACTCTCCTCCTCTTTCGCTAGTGCTGACGCAGCTCTGGGCCATGCACAAACCATTGCACAATAGTGCAGAGGCGTCTACGTGAGTCTAGCATAGATTTTGAACTGAAAAGCTACCCTTCCAGTACAAAATACTGTGCCTATACTGACTCTTAAACTTTTCCCACTTTGCATGTGTGCTGTACAGTGCAGCACAGATGGAAATTGGGAAAAGTTGGGAGAAATATAAGCATTTCTCCTATTTATAATACCTGCTTTCAAGTGGAGTTCATTTGGGCATAAAACCCTGTCTACTACTGTTAGTAGATAGGGTTTTGCATCAAAAACAATGGGAAGTTGCACAGGAACGCCAGTGTACCACCTATGGAATGCCCCTTGATGCAGGGTAACAAAATGAATCGCTTCATGCTGCTTTGGGTTAATTTTTCGTACAAAGTAACGCAAATACAAATGTACATTGGTTTGCAAATTCTTAAAAGGATTTTGCGTCTGGTCTGCATTATAAAAGTAATGTAAACTCGACGCAAAGTCTATGTTAATCCGTAATACACGCAAAGCAAATTTATGGTAACCTCTTCCCTCCACATGGATATGAATAAACTCAGGGCATGATTCAGAAAGGTAAACTTGTACTTTGAGTAAGTTTACGATTTTTTGCAATTCACAAAGCAATTTTAAGAGCAGTATCTTTATGACTGCGGAGCCTCCGCACTTAGGGCAGAGATTCTGCACACAAATACCACTCATAGAATTGCAGAAAATCATATACTTGCACAAAAGTGTAAGTTTACCTTTGTGAAACAGGCCCTCTGTATTTTGTTTCAACTAGGTTTCTTTTTTTTTTTGACCATCAGAAGGCCTATACCAGCCATTATTATTGAATAGTTGTACCATATGTCTCCAAAATCTCAGATTGTGCAAATAGGTGACCTTGTTTATTGTCCACCATTGTTGAACAATATAGTTTGTTCCGGCCATAGACAGAGGAGGGACTTGTGTTGTTGTTTCATTGGGTTGAAGCACGTCTTTGCACCCTAGGTTTGTACCTTCCTGATTTTTGTTTTGGGAATTCCTGTGTGCGGGCTGACCCAATAATATAATAGTTAGAGTACTGGTAATTTAAGGTAATTAATGAACTTAAATACTGTAGGTTTTCAAAACGAGTTTCGGTTTTCTAAATCTGTACATTTATTCTTACTACATATACATGTTGTTATTACAAATCGGTTGCACGCTATTGATCGTAGTTTGCTACTTTCGTGCATGTGAGGCTTGGGGAAATTTAAGTCTGGATGATCATTTGGAAACCAGACTTTATTTATATACAATGTACATAATTATTTTTCCAGAAAGTTATTTAGAAAGGCAAGGGAATGTGGCGTGGATCAGAGAAAGTGAAAAAGAAATACATGCATAACTCAGTGGCATTTTAAGGCTGACTTAGGAGCATTTTGTTTTTTTTATTTCAATAATATTTTTATTGAGATTTTTGCCATAAAAAAGAAAACAAAAACAGAAACACACAAAACTAAACAATTAGTCATACAGAAACATAGAACATGCACAAAGTCTGTGAATTCTACAATCTACGGTACCTTCCGCTTCCCTCTGTTTCTTTTATAGTCTGCCCTTCCCCTCTGTTCTAGTAAGGGGTCTCGGGTGTGAAGGAGGGATAAAGGGGCCTGAGCTGCGGTAAGTGTATAGGAGCATAGAGAGAGAGAGAGCATGGTAGTTTTGTTCTAAAAGCTAGGAGGCAGGTGTCGATCGCGCCTTTTTCGTGGAGGTTCATACGGGCCTAGGTACTTGTCCATAGATGTCCACATCCCTCTGTTGGGCTGTCTCCACGGTGAGTCTCGTAGGGACATCGCGCCTGCACCTCTAAGGTATGTTACCCAGTTGAGCCACCCTTTGAACGATGCCTTGGATGTGACCTTCCCCTTATTTAGAGTCATTTTAACCCCGGCAGTTAACAAAAGGTAGAGTAGATCGCAAGCTCTTTGTTATAGTGGTTTTGTCGTGATAGGGGTAGTTACCAGGGTTGCAAACTCTGGTTTAAGGGAACACCCTAGCATGTCTGTTAGAAAGGCAAAGATTTTCCCCCAGTAGGCTTTAACTTTAGGGCAGTAAAAGATGAGGTGTGCCAGATCTCCCTTCCTGCTATTACAGTTCCAGCATAGGTCATTTGTGTTTATTCCCAGTTTCGCAAGGCGAGCAGGAGTCCAGTGTAGTTTGCGTAAGATCCTGAATTTTGTCTGAACTAGTACCGGGGTTACTTTACTGTGTGTGGGGGAGGACCATAGTATTTGGCTTTCCTTTTTGCTTAGAGTGTTACCTCGCTGTGACTCCCAGTAAGTTTGTGCTTTAACGTTGAGTCTCAAAGTGTTTGGGCGCAGTAGTCTATAGATGTGTGACACTTGGTGGCCCGTTTTGTTAAGGCTGGACATGTACTGGAAGATTGAGGGCATGGCATTAGACAGTCTCGCTCTGGTCAGTGCCGCTTTGATCTTTAGGAAGTTATATAATTCAATATCCGGTAGGGTGTGTTTGTTTTTAAGCGAGCTGAAAGTGATGGGCATCCCTTCATCCTCGAGCTGGATGGGAAGGGATATTCCTGCTCCACCCATGTCTTCATATAGAGTGTTTTGCCTTTGTATTTTATTTTATTATTTGTCCATATTGATTCCCATCTCAAGTTTGTTATTCTATGTTCTAACTTCTGATCAACCTTCAGTAGGGCGTTTCTGGTGTTTGTAAGTATAGTGTTCATTAGAGTGTTGTGTCTGTTGGTTGTTAGAAGTGCTAGTGGCTCTAGGTTGTTTAGCATGGTTCTTTCTACTTTCAGCCACGCCACTGTGTATTTCTGGTCTGGTAGAATCCAGTAGCTACCCTGTTTTGCTAGGAAGGCCATTTGAAAAGTCTTGAAGTCTGCCAGGTTTAAGCCCCCCAGAGTTTTCGTCAATCTTAGTTTTTTAAGACTCATCCTTGGTTTTCTGTCTCGCCAGATAAAGTTATTTAACATCTTGTCTATTTTGTGGTGGAAATCGACAGTGAGGGTTAGAGGGAGCATGTTAGTAAGGTAGTTGATCATAGGTGTGACCATCATTTTGATTGTTTCAATCCTCCCCCACCATGTGATAAATTTCGGTGACCATCCCTCAAGGAGCTTCTTTATCTTGTTCAAAAGCATTTTCTCATTGTATTCTAGCGTGTTTTTAAGATCTTTGTCGAAATAGACGCGGAGGTATTTGATGAACCCGGTTTGCCAAGTGAGGCCCGAGTCTCCCAATATGTCTCTAGTGGTATGCAAGTTGAGAGGTTTACATTCCGACTTATCTCTGTTGAGTTTATAGCCGGAGTAAGCCGAATATCTATTTATGGAGTCCATAAGGGCCATGATGGAGGTTTCAGGGATTTCAGTGACGACAAGAATGTCATCTGCATATGCCGCTAGTTTCGTTGTAGTATCCTTGATGGCAAAACCCTTCATCAAATTGTTGGACTCAATATCCTTGATTGTGGTTCTAGTGCAAGTAGGAATAGTGAGGCGGATAGTGGGCATCCTTGTCTTGTACCTCTGTGGAGTCTAAAAGGTTCGGAGATGGCTCCGTTGAACACTATGCGGGCCGTAGGTTTGTCAGATAGTGCCATAACTTTCTTTATGAAAGCACTACCTAGGTTGAAACTCCGCATGCAGTGTTCTAGAAAATGCTATGATACCCTGTCGAAAGCCTTCTCTGCGTCGAGTGTGATAGCCACTGCTGGGTTGGATTGCTTGTCTGCTCTGTCGATAATGTGGCATAAGAGTCTGGTGTTGTCGTGTGACATGCGTGTCTTGAGGAGGTCCACTTGTGTGTTCCTTATAAGGTGTGGGAGTATCCCATTAAGCCTCACTGCCAGGATTTTTGCATATATCTTGCAGTCCACGTTAATCAGGGATATAGGCCTATAATTTTGTGGGAACTGAGTGTTTTTGCCCTCCTTGGGCTTAACTATAATATTCGCTTCGGACATTGTTTGAGAGATCGTCCCTGTCCCTTCGCAATGGTTGAAAACTTTTTTCAACATTGGCTGTAGTAGCGTGATAAATGTTTTATAGAAGGTGGCTGTATAACCATCTGGTCCGGGAGCCTTATTAGTTTTAAGAGACTTAATTGCCATTTCTAATTTGGTTGTGCTAATCTCTTTCTCCAAACTGAGTGCGTCTTCCGGTGTTATTTTTGGGAGGTTTAAGCTGTTAAGGTATTCGAAGCTGCCCTTTTCATCTAATGTTTGGTCCTTATTATAGAGCTCCTGGTAAAAACCACTAAATGTGCGTAGGATTTCTTTAGGTTGTGTGTGTGTGATGTTATGGGAGTCTGTGATCGCGGAGATGGTGTGTTGTCTTTGTTTGTGTTTTAGGTAGGATGCCAGGATTTTTTCCGATTTGTTGGCTTCGCACAGGTTAATTGCCTTGTATATGTTTACCCACAGACCTGCTCTCTCGCTTAGAATTCTGTTGAATTTGTATTTCTTCCTTGCAAGTTCTGTGAGGACCCCTACGTTCTTTGTGTCTGAAATGTGTGATGATTCTAGTTTTTGAATATCTAGCTCTAGTTGGTTTAATTGGGCCTTGGCATTCTTGTTCATCCTGCCTTTGATGTACATGATGGTTCCCCTAATTGTGGTTCTCAGGGCGTACCAAATGATTTTGGGGTCCGAATCTGCTGTGTCGTTAAACTTAATGCATTACTTTATGGCCTGTTCTATTCTGGTTCTATTACTTTGTTCTTTTAAAACATCGCTGTTGAATCTCCATCTACGGGGGTGATCTTCCTTATGGCGGCCATTTAGTAGTAGGCTGATACAGGAACGGTCTGAGATTGTTCTCGTGGCTATGTCCGTGTTCTCTATTAGGTGGGTGTGTGAGCCAGAGATCAGTATGTAGTCAATTCTGCCATATGAGTTGTGTGGGTTTAAGTAGAAGGTGTAATCTCTCGTGTCCGGGTGTTGAAGTCTCCAGGTGTCTTTCAAGTTGTAACAGAAGGGGGATGGGAGCACACTGCTACCTCCCAGCACAGTTCGCCCCTTTGCATCCTGGTACATGCAGTTCAATTTAAATGCTTACTTGAAATTTTGCAGAGTGTCTCACCAAAGTTGGGGCAGGTTAGTGCTGTTAATCTCTAGACACATGTGTTTCTGGATTTCATCCTTCTTCAGTAGAGATAAAACGAAATTCTTCTGGGGTTTGCTGAGAAAGCTGCCACAATCCTCTCAGGTCTCTGTACCTCTCCCTGGCGCACAGGTGCCTCCCATGAGCTCATCAGCCCAGTGGCTCAAGGGAGCCTTTTTGAAACAGAAGGGGGATGGGAGCACACTGCTACCTCCCAGCACAGTTCTCCCCTTTGCATCCTGGTACATGCAGTTCAATTTAAATGCTTACTTGAAATTTTGCAGAGTGTCTCACCAAAGTTGGTGCAGGTTAGTGCTGTTAATCTCTAGACACATGTGTTTCTGGATTTCATCCTTCTTCAGTAGAGATAAAACCAAATTCTTCTGGGGTTTGCTGAGAAAGCTGCCACAATCCTCTCAGGTCTCTGTACCTCTCCCTGGCGCACAGGTGCCTCCCATGAGCTCGTCAGCCCAGTGGCTCAAGGGAGCCTTTTTGAAACAGAAGGGGGATGGGAGCACACTGCTACCTCCCAGCACAGTTCGCCCCTTTGCATCCTGGTACATGCAGTTAAATTTAAATGCTTACTTGAAATTTTGCAGAGTGTCTCACCAAAGTTGGTGCAGGTTAGTGCTGTTAATCTCTAGACACATGTGTTTCTGGATTTCATCCTTCTTCAGTAGAGATAAAACGAAATTCTTCTGGGGTTTGCTGAGAAAGCTGCCACAATCCTCTCAGGTCTCTGTACCTCTCCCTAGCGCACAGGTGCCTCCCATGAGCTCGTCAGCCCAGTGGCTCAAGGGAGCCTTTTTGAAACAGAAGGGGGATGGGAGCACACTGCTACCTCCCAGCACAGTTCGCCCCTTTGCATCCTGGTACATGCAGTTCAATTTAAATGCTTTCTTGAAATTTTGCAGAGTGTCTCAACAAAGTTGGTGCAGGTTAGTGCTGTTAATCTCTAGACACATGTGTTTCTGGATTTCATCCTTCTTCAGTAGAGATAAAACAAAATTCTTCTTTGGTTTACTGAGAAAGCTGCCACAATCCTCTCAGGTCTCTGTACCTCTCCCTGGCGCACAGGTGCCTCCCATGAGCTCGTCAGCCCAGTGGCTCAAGGCAGCCTTTTTGAAACAGAAGGGGGATGGGAGAACACTGCTACCTCCCAGCACAGTTCGCCCCTTTGCATCCTGGTACATGCAGTTCAATTTAAATGCTTACTTGAAATTTTGCAGAGTGTCTCACCAAAGTTGGTGCAGGTTAGTGCTGTTAATCTCTAGACACATGTGTTTCTGGATTTCATCCTTCTTCAGTAGAGATAAAACGAAATTCTTCTGGGGTTTGCTGAGAAAGCTGCCACAATCCTCTCAGGTCTCTGTACCTCTCCCTGGCGCACAGGTGCTTCCCATGAGCTCGTCAGCCCAGTGGCTCAAGGGGGCCTTTTTGAAACAGAAGGGGGATGGGAGCACACTGCTACCTCCCAGCACAGTTCGCCCCTTTGCATCCTGGTAAATGCAGTTCAATTTAAATGCTTACTTGAAATTTTGCAGAGTGTCTCACCAAAGTTGGTGCAGGTTAGTGCTGTTAATCTCTCGACAGATGTGTTTCTGGATTTCATCCTTCTTCAGTAGAGATAAAACGAAATTCTTCTGGGGTGTGCTGAGAAAGCTGCCACAATCCTCTCAGGTCTCTGTACCTCTCCCTGGCGCACAGGTGCCTCCCATGAGCTCGTCAGCCCCGTGGCTCAAGGGAGCCTTTTTGAAACAGAAGGGGGATGGGAGCACACTGCTACCTCCCAGCACAGTTCGCCCCTTTGCATCCTGGTACATGCAGTTCAATTTAAATGCTTACTTGAAATTTTGCAGAGTGTCTCACCAAAGTTGGTGCAGGTTAGTGCTGTTAATCTCTAGACACATGTGTTTCTGGATTTCATCCTTCTTCAGTAGAGATAAAACGAAATTCTTCTGGGGTTTGCTGAGAAAGCTGCCACAATCCTCTCAGGTCTCTGTACCTCTCCCTGGCGCACAGGTGCCTCCCATGAGCTCGTCAGCCCAGTGGCTCAAGGGAGCCTTTTTGAAACAGAAGGGGGATGGGAGCACACTGCTACCTCCCAGCACAGTTCGCCCCTTTGCATCCTGGTACATGCAGTTCAATTTAAATGCTTACTTGAAATTTTGCAGAGTGTCTCACCAAAGTTGGTGCAGGTTAGTGCTGTTAATCTCTAGACACATGTGTTTCTGGATTTCATCCTTCTTCAGTAGAGATAAAACGAAATTCTTCGGCGGTTTGCTGAGAAAGCTGCCACAATCCTCTCAGGTCTCTGTACCTCTCCCTGGCGCACAGGTGCCTCCCATGAGCTCGTCAGCCCAGTGGCTCAAGGGAGCCTTTTTGAAACAGAAGGGGGATGGGAGCACACTGCTACCTCCCAGAACAGTTCGCCCCTTTGCAACCTGGTACATGCAGTTCAATTTAAATGCTTACTTGAAATTTTGCAGAGTGTCTCACCAAGGTTGGTGCAGGTTAGTGCTGTTAATCTCTAGACACATGTGTTTCTGGATTTCATCCTTCTTCAGTAGAGATAAAACGAAATTCTTCTGGGGTTTGCTGAGAAAGCTGCCACAATCCTCTCAGGTCTCTGTACCTCTCCCTGGCGCACAGGTGCCTCCCATGAGCTCTTCAGCCCAGTGGCTCAAGGGAGCCTTTTTGAAACAGAAGGGGGATGGGAGCACACTGCTACCTCCCAGCACAGTTCGCCCCTTTGCATCCTGGTACATGCAGTTCAATTTAAATGCTTACTTGAAATTTTGCAGAGTGTCTCACCAAAGTTGGTGCAGGTTAGTACTGTTAATCTCTAGACACATGTGTTTCTGGATTTCATCCTTCTTCAGTAGAGATAAAACGAAATTCTTCTGGGGTTTTCTGAGAAAGCTGCCACAATCCTCTCAGGTCTCTGTACCTCTCCCTAGCGCACAGGTGCCTCCCATGAGCTCGTCAGCCCAGTGGCTCAAGGGAGCCTTTTTGAAACAGAAGGGGGATGGGAGCACACTGCTACCTCCCAGTATAGTTCGCCCCTTTGCATCCTGGTACATGCAGTTCAATTTAAATGCTTACTTGAAATTTTGCAGAGTGTCTCACCAAAGTTGGTGCAGGTTAGTGCTGTTAATCTCTAGACACATGTGTTTCTGGATTTCATCCTTCTTCAGTAGAGATAAAACGAAATTCTTCTGGGGTTTGCTGAGAAAGCTGCCACAATCCTCTCAGGTCTCTGTACCTCTCCCTGGCGCACAGGTGCCTCCCATGAGCTCGTCAGCCCAGTGGCTCAAGGGAGCCTTTTTGAAACAGAAGGGGGATGGGAGCACACTGCTACCTCCCAGCACAGTTCGCCCCTTTGCATCCTGGTACATGCAGTTCAATTTAAATGCTTACTTGAAATTTTGCAGAGTGTCTCACCAAAGTTGGTGCAGGTTAGTGCTGTTAATCTCTAGACACATGTGTTTCTGGATTTCATCCTTCTTCAGTAGAGATAAAACGAAATTATTCTGGGGTTTGCTGAGAAAGCTGCCACAGTCCTCAGGTCTCTGTACCTCTCCCTGGCGCACATGTGCCTCCCATGAGCTCGTCAGCCCAGTGGCTCAAGGGAGCCTTTTTGAAACAGAAGGGGGATGGGAGCACACTGCTACCTCCCAGCACAGTTCGCCCCTTTGCATCCTGGTACATGCAGTTCAATTTAAATGCTTAGTTGAAATTTTGCAGAGTGTCTCACCAAAGTTGGTGCAGGTTAGTGCTGTTAATCTCTAGACACATGTGTTTCTGGATTTCATCCTTCTTCAGTAGAGATAAAATGAAATTCTTCTGAGTTTTGCTGAGAAAGCTGCCACAATCCTCTCAGGTCTCTGTACCTCTCCCTGGCGCACAGGTGCCTCCCATGAGCTCGTCAGCCCAGTGGCTCAAGGGAGCCTT
This sequence comes from Triturus cristatus, assembly GCF_964204655.1. Classification (NCBI taxonomy): domain Eukaryota; kingdom Metazoa; phylum Chordata; class Amphibia; order Caudata; family Salamandridae; genus Triturus; species Triturus cristatus. The sequence goes on from NC_140591.1 coordinate 1,457,908,358, forward strand.
TTTGAAACAGAAGGGGGATGGGAGCACACTGCTACCTCCCAGCACAGTTCGCCCCTTTGCATCCTGGTACATGCAGTTCAATTTAAATGCTTAGTTGAAATTTTGCAGAGTGTCTCACCAAAGTTGGTGCAGGTTAGTGCTGTTAATCTCTAGACACATGTGTTTCTGGATTTCATCCTTCTTCAGTAGAGATAAAACAAAATTCTTCTGGGGTTTGCTGAGAAAGCTGCCACAATCCTCTCAGGTCTCTGTACCTCTCCCTGGCACACAGGTGCCTCCCATGAGCTCGTCAGCCCTGAAGAAGGATGAAATCCAGAAACACATGTGTCTAGAGAATAACAGCACTAACCTGCATCAACTTTGGTGAGACACTCTGCAAAATTTCAAGTAAGCATTTAAATTGAAGTGCATGTACCAGGATGCAAAGGGGCGAACTGTGCTGGGAGGTAGCAGTGTGCTCCCATCCCCCTTCTGTTTCAAAAAGGCTCCCTTGAGCCACTGGGCTGACGAGCTCATGGGAGGCACCTGTGCGCCAGGGAGAGGTACAGAGACCTGAGAGGATTGTGGCAGCTTTCTCAGCAACCCCCAGAAGAATTTCATTTTATCTCTACTGAAGAAGGATGAAATCCAGAAACACATGTGTCTAGAGATTAACAGCACTAACCTGCACCAACTTTGGTGAGACACTCTGCAAAATTTCAAGTAAGCATTAAATTGAACTGCATGTACCAGGTTGCAAAGGGGCGAACTGTGCTGGGAGGTAGCAGTGTGCTCCCATCCCCCTTCTGTTTCAAAAAGGCTCCCTTGAGCCACTGGGCTGACGAGCTCATGGGAGGCACCTGTGCGCCAGGGAGAGGTACAGAGACCTGAGAGGATTGTGGCAGCTTTCTCAGCAAACCCCAGTAGAATTTCGTTTTATCTCTACTGAAGAAGGATGAAATCCAGAAACACATGTGTCTAGAGATTAACAGCACTAACCTGCACCAACGTTGGTGAGACACTCTGCAAAATTTCAAGTAAGCATTTAAATTGAACTGCATGTACCAGGATGCAAAGGGGCGAACTGTGCTGGGAGGTAGCAGTGTGCTCCCATCCCCCTTCTGTTTCAAAAAGGCTCCCTTGAGCCACTGGGCTGAAGAGCTCATGGGAGGCACATGTGCGCCAGGGAGAGGTACAGAGACCTGAGGATTGTGGCAGCTTTCTCAGCAAACCCCAGAAGAATTTCGTTTTATCTCTACTGAAGAAGGATGAAATCCAGAAACACATGTGTCTAGAGATTAACAGCACTAACCTGCACCAACTTTGGTGAGACACTCTGCAAAATTTCAAGTAAGCATTTAAATTAAACTGCATGTACCAGGATGCAAAGGGGCGAACTGTGCTGGGAGGTAGCAGTGTGCTCCCATCCCCCTTCTGTTTCAAAAAGGCTCCCTTGAGCCACTGGGCTGACGAGCTCATGGGAGGCACCTGTGCGTCAGGGAGAGGTACAGAGACCTGAGAGGATTGTGGCAGCTTTCTCAGCAAACCCCAGAAGAATTTCGTTTTAGCTCTACTGAAGAAGGATGAAATTCAGAAATACATGTGTCTAGAGATTAACAGCACTAACCTGCACCAACTTTTGTGAGACACTCTGCAAAATTTCAAGTAAGTATTTAAATTGAACTGCATGTACCAGGATGCAAAGGGGCGAACTGTTCTGGGAGGTAGAAGTGTGCTCCCATCCCCCTTCCGTCTTTCAAGTTGTACTTGGTACATACATTTTTAAGTACTTTATGTCCCCCGGAGGTAGTGTGTGGCAATGTGATTGTCTGTCTAAGGTGTAGTCTAGTGCCATATTGAAGTCGCCTGCCAGCACTGTTAGCTCATTTTGTGGGAGTGCTTCCATCCTCTCTGAGACGTTATCCCAGAAGGTGGTATCGTCCGTGTTAGGACCATATATATTGAGTACATGAAATTTTTTGTCTCCCCTTTTCAGGTGTGTCAATAGGATTCTTCTCTCTAGCTCGCATTTGTGGTCTTCTATGCTTATCTTGGAGCTCCTATTTATCAAGGTGATCACTCCACGTTTTTTCCCTACGGTCTGAGAGCACACCATTTGCCCTACCCATCTTGCCCTAATCCGTTCTGTGTCTTCCTGTGATAGCCTAGTTTCCTGGAGGAGAAATACGTCCGCTTTAGTTTTAGCTAAGTAGTCAAGTACTTTTTTCCTTTTGACTGGGTGGTTAAGGCCTTTGACATTTAAGGATACTATCTTCAGGTTGGTTGAGAGTGATAGTGCATTATTTTGTTTGGGGGTCATTATGTGAAGCTAAGCTGTGGTTGTAAAGATCGACCCTGACCCCTTTCCTTATGATAGTACTCACGTTGGCTCCTGGTGTTTCGTGAGTGTTGTCCCTTTCTCAGATCTCTCCCTGTGAAGATATCCGCTTTTACCCGTGCTCTGATCGTTTCCACAATGTGCGTAATTGTGTAGGTGGGAAGATTGGGAGACAAGAGGGTACATGGTGTAGATGCTACATTTGAGTGCCTGACAAACAGTGCTAGTACTAACATGACATACAAAAAACTAAACCCCCCCCCGCAAAATCCCTCCCTCCCACCCCCCCCCCCCCCGTGTCCTACATCTTGAATTTTGGACGTGTGACAGCAAAGCTCCCACTCCATTTCCCCTGGGATGTTATTTCTATAATGCTTATCACCTTCGCGTCCCCAGTTACTTGCATCTTATTTGCTCTATTTGCACCCTAGTTGGACTGCAGGTCTGTGCCATAACATTGTCTTTAAAAAAGGATATTATTGTTCTAGTACTCGCTTCTAGTCATTAAAAACGCTTGACTGCGACGGTGGTTTCGGGGGTTTGTTCCTTCAAGGCGCAAAACAGCTCCCAGTTCGCAGTCTTTCCTGAAGGTCGATCCAGGAAGATGGTTCTTGAAGTAGCAGAGTGATTAGAAATAATAATCTGATTGAGGTAGATAGTGAGGATGAGGTAGGTGGTTGTATATGTATTAGTGTCTGCGGTTATAAGGTGAAAGTAGCTTCACACGCTCTCTCCTAATTCTGGTGAGGCTCTTCTCTTGTTCGCGTTTGCTTGCAATAGCTCCATTTCTTGTGTAGACGGCCCTCGTAAGTAGTTGGATAGATCATTGGGGTCTTCGAGGATGTGCATTCTGCCCCTATCTGTGATTTTGAATTTCGTAGGACCTATGAAAGAGAAGAGGACGTTTTCCTTTCTCAGCTTTTCCCTTTGTACAAGAAACCATTTTCTTATGTCCACTGTGTGTTTCGAGTAGTCCTGAGTGAGGATTATTTTTTGACCGTTCCACATCAAGTTCTCTTTTTTCCTGGCAAATGCAAATATGGCTTCCGTATGCTGGAGTCTCAATGGTTTGCATATTATGGGAAGCGGCGCAGCCATATTCGTTGGTCTATAGGCCGGAACTCCGTAGGCTTTGTCTAGCTCCAGAGGCATATCGAACTTCAGGTTGGTAAGTTTAGGGATCATATCCTGTAGGAAGGCCATGCATGAACCGTTTTTCTCTTCTTCTCCTTCGGCGATTCCTAGGATCCTGATGTTCCCCCTTCTATTGCGGTCATCCAGCTCAGCTGTTTGTTTTAGTAGTATTGCTTTTGTTTTTGAGAGTTCTTGCAGAGCCTTGTTGGATTTTTGTTCATTGTCTTCCACATCGCTGACCCTCTGTTCTACTTCCGCTAGTCTATTATTTGCTGCGTGTATGCCTGCTCTAACTGCAGCCAATTCCAGCTGTATAGCATCCGTGGTTTGCTTGGTTGATTTCGCTAGATCATGTACATCTGCCAATTTTTTTAGGATCATGTCCAGCGTGCTGTTAATGTCTGGTCTTTGTTTGATAGGGGATTCCAGATTCTCACTCTTATGTTTTTTTGGCTTGTTGCGTGAGCTTCCCATCGTTACCAGCCATCGCTGCTCGTCCCCTCTTCTCCTGCTGTAGGGTGAGCCTTCCTCTGACCTTCCGCTCTATGATTGATTCTCTTATGGGTCTTCTTTGTTGATAAGTGTCTTTAGATTCCTCCTTTTTATTTTTTTGGGTTTTCGGCTGAGCTGGCTATTCCACGTTATGCATCCCGCTGAGTTTCATCGTCCTGCAATTATTCTTATTGTGTTTGGTTCCCTGTAAGTGGTGTCTTTTGGTGCTGTGGTGTATTGTCCTTCGTTCTGGGTCTCTCGTGGGTTCTCTTGGACTGCGTTCTGGGTCTCTCCTGGACTCTCTTGGGCTGCGTTCCCCTTTCAGTTGTTACACTGGGCTTTAGCTGGTGGTGTGATATTCCGCAGATCACACTGTAGTCTGGTGCGAGTAAAAAATGCGGAGCGGATCGGGCTATGCGGCTATGCCTTTGAATCCTTTTTTTTTTCCCCTTTAGGTTATCTTGTTGTTTCCCAGAGATTCGTACCTGCGCAAGGCTTGGGGACGTTAAGTTGGACCCTCCGCTCCTAGTTAGTATTTCGTCGCTCCCCACGTTATGCTGGTCGAGCACGTTGTCCCTTGCTTAACTTTGTTGCTGTTGTAGTGCGATCCAAAGATGGCGGCGCCCAGCCGGTAGTTTCAGTTTCACTCAAGGAGAGTTGGAGCGTTAGGCGTGCCTCTGATCTTCCACTAGGCTTCGGGATGCAATAATGTCTCAGTTTGTGATATAAGACCCCCCTATATGCGAGGCTTCTTCCTCTCTCCCCCGCCATCTGAGCAAGACTTTGCATTGTTCTCCGAACCTATCGCATTGTTATTGTTTCCCCAAAATGGCGGCCCCCATCAACCAGTGTCAGTTTCGGTTTCTCGCCAGATATTTTATCGGACCTCCGTTTGTCTCTAAGTCAGCGCTGTCAATTCCGCAAAATCATATGGAGTTTCCGCAGCACTGACCTTACGTGAGAGTGAACGGGTTGGTTGCAGGGCTCACCGTGTGCGTGGCTGAATATGGGTTTTGCCTCGGGGTAGTTCAGCTTGCAGCCACCATCTTGGGTCCTCTTACCTTCTCTGGTCAGGGTCTTTTCCTCTTGGATTTTCCTCCTCCCTCGTTGCTTGCTCGATTAATTTAAGCGGCGCAGCAGTCTCTATGCTTGTTCCGACGTCCTCTGGTGCCACTGCTTTTCTGTTTCTCTCAGCACATGTAAGTTCTTTTGTGATGCTCGCTCCCAGGATCGACGGAGCTATGGAGTCAGGCGCCTGTACCCATTGCTGTCCAAACCACGTCCCCCATTCAACTAGGTTTCATGTAATCCAGAAGCTTAAAACGTTTGAATCCATATTTCACTATTCCACAAACAATACATATTCATCACTCAATTCATGATTGTTTCAGAATGTTTCACAGCCAAAGTTTAGATTAGCAGGTCGCTGGAAGTTCTGATGGTGCTGGTAATGGGTAATTGCAAAGTCCATGGTAATTCCTCAGAACCACACTCTCCAGGTGAAACTCAGGGCAAAAATGCTGAAATACCAGCGGAATCAAACCAAAAATAATCGAGTCCCCTAATAATTTCTCATTTCTAAGGGTAGCCTCAGTTTCACATTTGCAGTTCCTGTAACCTCTACCCCATCTCCCCACAAGTTACCGGTACCTCAGGATTGGTAGCCTCAGGAGCGGAGTTAACAGAAGGGGAGCCTCGTTCTGAGGTTTCAGGTGAGTATTTAAAGCACTTTTAGTGGAACATATTTGCAGAAGCGAACAGAACACTTTTGCTGTGCTTTACACTATGCTTTACTGGGATACAAGTGTTTGGGTGCAGTCTGAGTAATGTCTTTATTTCCTGTGTCCAGCATGTTGACTGGCTAGGCCTACACACAATATCTACTTGTATGTATTTCTTACTTACTTGGCTGGTGCACATGACCTTATCCGTGCAAATATTGCTACGCCGTTATGTCTCAAATAAGTACTTAATATGTCCTCCTCACCACAGTTCTTAGATCATGATAGTGAGTCTTGTGCAGGAAAGAGGCGACCATCTTTGCCCTATAAATGCAACAAAAGCATTTACTCTCTCTGTTATGTTCTAACTAAGCCACAGCTTGGGTGCATGAGGGCTCTAGAATGTGTTGGTGGAGTGTGATGAGTTGCTTGTTGGTGAGCGATCAGTTAGCATGGTGGCATTTGAGGAAGTGAGTGGTTAGTTGCTGAGAGTGTCTCTCCTGCTCCTCTCTTCATCCTTTTTAATTAAATAAACCCGTATCCCACACTTGTAGGTGGCCACTCATCTTCTTCACTCCTTGAGCATTGCATGAGGACATAAGTATCTGACCTCTCACCTGGAAGACTTGTTGATCTGTTTCCTGTGTGCATACACAGAATAGGATACTGTAAGATTTGGTGTATTTAGCTAAATTCAATGATGATGTTTTGTTTTACATAGTAGAATTGTTTGAATGTTCTATTTATTAAGAGGTTCTGCTTTTTCTATTTAGTCACCAACATAAACCACTCTGTATTTCCTTTTTTTCCTTGTTTTTCAGGATGGCCATTTCCAGTAAGGCTAATATCCCAGAGACCTGGCATTCCATGAAAGCTCTTACTGCGACACACAGGGCTATGTGCAACTCCAGCTAATGCTGTACTTGTGGGGGTGTACACTGGTCCTTCACACTTTCTCAGTGCCCCTTTTTAGTTCACTGTCAAGATCAGCAAGGGTACTGCTCCCCAGGGAACGCCCCCCCCCCATCTAAAATGATCATTGAGACCGTCCCATTCTCTAGATTAAAGGAGAAATTGTTTATGGGGGGCTATTGCCTAAATGGGTACATCAAAGAGCAGGCCTTGGGGTTGTCATCATCAACAGTACCACTGCAGGTAAACCCACAGGCACCCGCACTGCATAACCGCAGGGCTTGCACAAAGGGGGTTGTCCCGACTTGGCGATGGGGTGCAGGACCTGTGGCTACCCTGCGGACGACCATTCACTGTAGGGAATGGCAAAGTGCCAGGTGACAATCCAAAACAGAAATTCACTGAAAGCAATACAGTGAAAGGTTAGCTACGATTCAGTGAACCCAAAACTGAAAAAGCCCTGGAATTCGCCAGTTATGATATGCAATGCACAGAATGCACACCATAACTCACACCACATAACATTATAATTTCAATAAAGAACAAGAAAATGAAGATGCAGATCTCATGAGCAGACAAAGGTTACATGATCTTATTTGTTAGTCGATAAAGCATGTCAGATAAAACAGAAATAAACAGCCAATTCTTTTTTTTGTGACTGTGGAAAACATAATAATGAGATTCATAAACAACTTGGACAGAAGCCCAGTGTTTACAGAGCTGCAGAGCTTCGCGCATTGGCTCTCAGCCTGGCACAGCCTCTCACTATTAGTCAATTATTTTGTATACTAGATTCTTTGTTCTGACGCCCCGTCTGTGTGAATTGATGGCATTAATCCGTTGTAGATACGCTAGATGGTTGAATGCCGGAATCCCGCATGCATTTAGCCCACATGATTTTACAACGCCAGCATTAGAACAAAAGCGTTGTTATGACGGGTTCCTTTAGCACCGAGCCATTACAACGACTTTCCTTAGTGGGGGGGGGCTGGACTTTGGAATAGTATAATTTACTACTGAACCTCAAGTCTGTGCAACAGCAGAAAAGGTGTTGGACTTTAAATCCAACACCACTCCACCAATGCACCCCCTAACGCAAGTCGTAATAACGACTTGCATGTTAAACAAATGCATGGTAACGACGCGTTTGTTCTATTGCCGGCGTTATAAAGGGACAGCGTGATTCTGGCTTCGTAGTAAAGGATGTTTCCCACTCTAAATATCTCTGTTTGTCTCATGCTTATTATGGGAAATATTGGGTATATGGAAAGAGAAAAACCTCTGTAGAGAAAATGCAACAATAATTTAACATAATATAGAGAGTGCTTGCCCTGTAGCCCACATAGGAACAAAAACCATGTACACTAACCAGATGATTGACCAAGGTCAGCTTAGAATCACTAAATGCCCATAGGTTCTGCCAAATATCAGTGGTATCTGCAGAAGCTATTGTAATGTTCTGGCACAGAACTAAAAACCAAACTCAAAAAGGGAGTTAGGAAAGAGGAGGTTTGGTGCAAAGTACTCCAATACCAGAAAAGCACTCTCATTCCAGACTAGGAGCCACATGTTAACGTCTGTTCAAAACTAGTGCTTCCCACAACGGCCTTTAAGCATTTCTAGGACAAAGCAGCTTCACCTTTGATTTCATAGTGTCCAAGGAGTGTGACCCCCTGTGCCCTTAAGGAGCCATGATATACATTCTTTATACGTAGTGCACAGCTACTCATTCTTTGGCAATCACCCAAACTCCATTGCATTGTTTACTTGCATGGACACCGCAGGTTTCAGCCATCAATAGCCCGCGTCCACCCAATCAAAAAAATTGACTCCGTAGGCAGGTGAAATGGCCTGATACGCACTCTGCAGCCTCAGTAACTAATTTGCAAACAATTTCTCTCTTCTTCAACCATGCTTCTTGGCCTACTGGTTTCCTGGATCTGCATTTGTCTTCAACCGAATTAATAGCAATCCTTTCCTCAACACATTCATTAAAACTAACAGACGTAAACTATTCCTGATAAATGTCTCATTTTCCAGTGGATTTTGAGTGTTGTTTGGAGACTGAGTTTGCCCTCATTGCTAACAGCACCAAACACAACTGGGTTCAGTAGGACAAATTCACTCCATAGCTCTTGGATAATAGCAAATCACTCTCATGGAAAGCATCTCTCTTTCAAAACATACATAGCTAAGTAAACCAGATTAACTACTCCTACTATATAAAATGAGGCTCTACCTTCTCAAAAAGGCATTATTATAAGCAGCCAAACCATAGTCCAGCCACACCTGGATTGGGGTAACACTGACATTCGTTACTTTCTCCTAGCAGAAATACATAGCTAACGTCTTGAGAAAAAATCACTGGCTCCCCCACCTGGTCTACTGCACCTGCAAGATCTATTGTATCTCCTACAGAGCAGTAACCCTCAACATACCAGATTGAAAAGCAAGAATTGCACAAAGATTAGAAAAAAACCTTTCTCTTTTTTTTTAAAAAACATTTTATTTATTGATTTTTCCAAAAGAAACAAAGAAAATATATAATAATACAGAAATAAAAGAAGACAAAGTTGTGTATTGTCGTCACAGCGTGTCAAATGTCTTGTCTTTCCATTGTTGAAATCAACGTCAACAACCACAGAGAAAAAAAAATACATTACAATAATGGAGCATATGTATTCTACAGTGGAATACAGTGCACAGAGTATCTCACATAATATAACATTCTAGTCAGTGACTACAAGTGAATAGGATCCATAAAGAAGCATATTTATAACCATATACCGGGTCCTGGTTGTCTAATTTGAGCGGAAAATGCATGCCCTCGCATCACCCCACATATCACCCATGCCCCCCCCGTTGCGTCATCTAAAGAATGAATCTGCAGGTAGTCTTTAAGTGGTTGCCAGATATCACGAGGGCGGGAGGCAAGAGGCAGCAGGGTAGCACAAGTGTCACTTGTTGTATTACAATAAATAAGGTCCCGAACCCAATCTTGGATAGTTGGCATTCGGGCACTACCCCAGTGCCGGGATATTTGACGTTTAGCTAGGAGGAGCGCAATGCTTCTCTTTAGGGGTTTGACATAACCTAACAATGCCATCAGTGGGGAGGGTCGTAGTGTGCATTCATTCTTGAGTTATATATGGTGAAAAACATTCACCCAATAATCCCGGAGGGGCGCGCAATCCCAAGCGGGGTGCGCGAAATCTGCATCTGGCATCGCGCATATGATTCATGAATTCAAGACAGTGAGGCTGATTCTAGCCATCAATTTAGGAGTAATATATGCTCTATGGAGATATTTAAAATGTATTATTTTATGCCTATAGTTATTTGATACATATCGAGTTTGAGCACAGCAGTAGGACCATATTGCATCTGTCAGAGTTTCACCAAAATCTAGTTCCCAAGCCTTCCTAGACTTGAGTCCCACTGGTGGTCGCATAGATAGTGATACATGATAGAGGCAGGAAATAAGGTGTGTGCTATCAGTGGACTCAATGACTAGCGTGAGAGGGGGAAAAGTCAGCTGGTTCTGCAGCAGCATCAGGCAAAACACTCTCCAGGGCGCTATGCACTCAATGTAATAGAAATCTATCCATGTAGGTAGCGGCACCCCTTGCTGCCAAGTCAGAGACAGTGCACAGTCAAGAGTCTCGAAACAGGTCTCCCACAGTACTAAGCCTCAACTCGTCTAGCGTCCGTTTAGTAAGAGTTTCGGTGGTAGGGGGTAAACATAAATTATTGGTCAATGGTGTATGAGGGGAGTATAAGATGTCATATTGCAAATACCGACGCAGTTTGGCCCACACCCAGCAAGTTGTGGATACTGTCCGTATTTCCGGAAGGGCAGCGTGGGAGTCCTCGCGGTAGAATCGACGAGAGTGCATTTGGTTGCGCCTGGGCTTGTTCGAGTCTGAGATACTGTATGCGAGCATCGGGGTGGTACCAAAAATACGGGAAATGTACCTGAGCTACCAGATAGTAGAGGTAGAAATCCGGAACACTAAAACCTCCCCGCTCGTTCGGCATCGTGAGAGTATCCCATTCAATTCTGGGTTGTTTGCCCTCCCACACCAGTCGGAGTAAGAGCGTAAAGGGGTAAAAAAAAGCAGCTGTCAAGCAATTAGAATATTTATAAATAGATATAGCAGGCTTGGGAGTACAACCATTTTAATTATGGCTATCCGGCTGGCTATAGAAAGAGGGAGTTTAATCCAACGGTCAACCTGCGACATAAGGTGGTCAATAGCCGGTCCGTAGTTGATGTGGATGACTTCGTCCGCGCTGCAATGTAAATAAATGCCAAGATATTTAGGGGGAGAGGTACACCAGCGCAAAGGGAACTCCATGTCAACGTCTACATGGCTCCGCTCGCCCCCATCGTCAGAACCTACGGACTCAACATTGTGTCATACGCAGACGACACCCAACTCATCCTCTCCCTATCCAACGAACCCAATACCGCCAGACACAGTTTTCGAGAAGGCATGGAAGCCGTCGCCAAATGGATGGAAAACAGCTGCCTACAACTAAACACCAACAAAACAGAAGTACTAATCATGGGCCCAAACCCCGACGCATGGAACGACACCTGGTGGCCCCCGTCCGCGGAAGCCCGCCCACCCCCATGGACCACGCACCCAACCTGGGAATCATCCTGGACTCCGAGCTCAAAATGGACGGCCCGATCAACTCTGTCTTGTCCTCCTGCTTCCACACCCTCCACCTCCTACGTAAAACCTTCAAATGGATCCCCCTCGAACACAGAAAGACCGTCACTCACGCCCTGGTCACCAGCAGACTCGACTACGGCAACGCACTTTATGCCGGAATAAACAAAAACCTCACCTGCAAGCTACAGAACATCCAGAACGCCGCCGCAAGACTGGTCCTCGACCTGCCAAGACACTGCCACATCTCCCAGCACCTGCGCACACTCCACTGGCTCCGCATCGAAGCTAGAGTCACTTCAAGATGCTCACCCATGCCCACAAGACCCTCCACGACACCGGACCAGCATACCTGAATAGTCGACTCAAATTCAACGCACCCCAGAGGAACCGACGATCTGCCCAGCTCTCCTACGCTGTGGTCCCCCGCACCAGAAAGACCAGATTGGGAGGCTGCACCTTCTCCTTCCTCGCAGCCCGAGCCTGGAACGCCCTGCCGCTCCACCTCAGACAGACAACATCGCTCCCCATCTTCGCAAGAAACCTCAAAACGTGGCTCTTCGACAAACCCCCGCCTTGATGGACTGGAGCCTGCTAACCCCCCCCCAGTAACTTGAGCCCCTCACGGGTGAGTAGTCGCGCTTAACAAATACCTGATTGATTGAATGTCCACTTGGGTGGTTGCAGGTGTCAGCTGAAAAATCTCCGACTTTGACCAATTTATAACTAGGCCTGAGTGTCACGTCCCGGCGTAGTTAGTGGTGGGATTCACATTAGCGGTGAGCGTGCGTGAGCGAGTACATGTGTTTTATGTGCAGAAAACTACATCTCCCAGAATCCAGCAGGAGGCGTCACCAGCCTCCTCTAGGAACTGCCTTTATAAGCTCCGCCCTGAGGCTGCTCGGGGCTTGTCAATCCTGCAATTTGCATTAAACCAGCTTGACCTGCCTTCATCGTTGAAGAATCTACGAGTCCCTCTGAATTCTCTACGAACCTTTCTACACTCCGTGGCTGCTTAACGAGAACCTGACATCGAGAATTACACCACGCGCATTGCCTGCGCGATTGCAAGCCGGTACGAGGATCACGAACGCGAGACCTTACTCACTTGCGCTGCTGCGCGTTCCAAAGCCGTTGCTGGGCTCCCGACTCCGCAGCATACCCCGTGAGCGCTGAAGCGCGCCTTGAATATTTTACTGTTCGCACTTTGTCGAGTCTTTACTAAGTTTGCCCTCTTGCCTAAAAAGGGGGTTCCTCGGCGAGCCGTTTGAAAGGCTCGGATCCCGTTTCCATGACAACACTCTACGCCCCGAAGTGGGGAAGTTACGAGTCGTTTTAAAAGGCTCGTCTTATTTTGTTTGTGTTGGCATTTTCACTCGCCGTATCAGAGAACAGAATACCACTTCTTCTCATGCTTTATTGCACGTTTGGAATTGCTGCTTGGTGTGCAAGGATTTGCATTCTCAGCTCCACTGCCACTGTGGGGGTTCCGCCTCAAATCAATCTACTCACAGCGCCTGGAGTCTCCTGCTCGAGCGACTCACCTTGCTGCACAGCTAAGTACTTTTCCATTACATATTGATGGGGAGTTGGCTCACCCACAGGCTCTCATGATTGGCTTAACAACGATCCAAGAAGTGGTGTAATAGTAACCTGTGCTAGCGTAACCCTGAACTAATCACTGTAAGTGTATGTCTGCTTGTCAGTAACCACATCTCCCTTAATACTGGCTGCAGTTGGTACATGTGTTGTGTTTATTTCTCACTGCAGGGAACACGGGGCTAGACAGCTGGAGACCCAGAATTGGACCCTGGTCCGTCACCTACCCTCAGAGAGTGATTTTGCCTCCGCACCTTTATTGTTTCTTTTGTCCCTTTTTTCCCTCTCCCCTGTTGGGGAGTATTCCGATGAGTGATATATATATATATGCTACCGGGCTGCTCCGTAGTGGGGACAGGGTTAACTAACATCCATCATCGCTCCCGCTGTATCCGGCTTGGCAGGTTAGTGGTTCTCTGTCTGCATTCTGACAGATTGACAAGCCCACGGTTACTTACAGCCTGAGCGATGGATACTTCTACCGTCCTCACTTCGGTGCTAGAAACTATGGCCGCCTTACGTCTCGAAGTAGACGCCTTTAGAGGAGAAAACCTTTTGTTACGGAATGAGATGGGTACCATGAGACGGGAGGTAGCTGGGCTTTCGCGAGCCAGCCCTACGGGTGGAAGGGGGGGAGGCTCCTACATTAGAGACTGGACACTGCCACCACCCGCCACCACTCATGCTCCTTATACTGGTTCTATCCCCAAGCCCAGACTAGGGGAGTACAGGGTGCAGAATCCCCTTCAGTGCATCTGATTCAACCGGTCCATCTACCCCTTGCACCCTCTGAGAGATTCTTTGGAGATCCTAAGAAATTCAGTATATTCCTGAGTCAATGTAAGCTGCATTTCATGTGCAAACCCGTAGTGTTCCCCACTGACCAGGCCAAGACGGCCTTTATTATGTCTTACCTGGGAGGCAATGCGGCTAGTTGGTCCCTTCCCTTAATAGAGAGAGATGACCCGGTTCTGTACAATTTCACAGATTTTTGCACGGAGATGAGCAAGCTATTTGACAGGAAGGCGCACCATCTATCTCTGGACCGAGAGTTCCTCACTCTTAAACAGGGTTCACAAGACCTTCTCACTTATATCACTAACTTCAACCGACTTCTCGTTGAAACTAATTGGCCGGCGGAAAAAAGAACTTCCATGTTTTACCAAGGACTCAAAGGAGAACTGAAAGATGTTTTAGCACAGGTAGTGCACATGCCAGACACATGCGAGGAACTAATTGATTTCACCGTTCAGTTAGATCATCGACTCCAAGAACGGAAGGGAGACCGTTACCGAACAGAGACACGATCCTATCTTCCCCGTCCTAAGCCCATAATTGAAGAACGCTCATCCGCCCCTGATGGAACAGAACCCATGCAAGTGGGTGGAATTCGAGGACCTCTTAGCCAAGAAGAACGAGACAAAAGAAGAAAACAGAGGCTGTGCATGTACTGTGGTAAACCCGGACATTTCATTAAGGAATGCAAGACAAGGTGTCGACTTATAAATAAGGGCAGTCCAGGTACCCAGAACCTACCGGTTGTCGACTACACTTCAGGGGACTTGGGAAACTAAAGCTCTCAAGCAAGACCGAGATCCCTTGTTTGAGGCCCTGGGAGGAAGCGGTTTCTTCAGCGGTGGCTAATACCGCACTAACCGTTGTAGCTCACATAAACCTGTGTGTGACCCTGGAACTACCCTCTGGAGACAATATAATGGTACATGCCTTGCTGGATTGTGGGGCTACAGGCAATTTCATCGACCAACAGTACGCCCAGAGCATAGGTATCCCGTGTGAAAAGAAAAAGAATCCAGAACCCGTTAAGGCAGTGGATGGTTCTGCCTTGACGTCAGGAATGATACGTTTCCATACCCACAAAGTCCTGATGCAAGTAGGGGTACATCACTTTGAGTACATCCAATTCGACCCGATTGATGCTCCCCACTTCAAACTCATTCTAGGGATGCCATGGCTAACGTATCATGATCCCTTAGTACAATGGGCGGCTCGTACAGTATCGATGAACTCCGTTTTCTGCAAGCAACATTGTACAAAAGACATGATTAAACCAACGGAAGCAGCCCGAAATCCTGCGGGGTTGCTCACTATGGGAGTAAGCAGTAAGACGTTGTGCTGCGCCTCTACGTTGCCGGAAGAATACCGACAGTTTCATTCTGTTTTCAGCCAGCAAGAAGCAGGGAAGCTACCCCCGCATCACAGTGATGACTGCGTAATAGACCTAGAACCAGGAGCCCTAATACCCTGCAGCCGAGTGTATGCACTTACCGAAGCAGAAACAACATATTTGCGACAATACCTTACCGACTTATTGGCCACCGGTTTCATTCGCCCTTCTTCCTCCCCTGCCTCTTCACCGCTCTTTTTCATCCCTAAGAAGGAAGGAGGTTTAAGGGCTTGTATAGACTATAGGGCCATCAATAGAGTGACCATAAAAAATAGATACCCCCTACCTTTGATACCTGTTTTATTGGATCAACTGAAAGGAGCCAAAATCTACACGAAGCTAGACCTAAGGGGGGCATACCATCTAGTGCGGGTGCGCAGCGGGGACGAATGGAAGACGGCCTTCCGGACAAAGTTTGGGCTTTATGAGTACCAGGTTATGCCCTTCGGGCTCTGCAACGCACCCGCCACCTTCCAGTGCTTCATGGATGAGGTACTACGAGGACTATTGGATGTATCCTGTATTGTCTACATAGATGATATTCTTATTTACTCTTCCTCTATGGAAGAACATGTACGCCATGTCTCAGAGGTGCTGGAACGACTACAACGCTTCGCCCTATACGCCAAATTGGAGAAATGTCTCTTTCATGGACTGAAGTGGAATTTTTAGGGTACATTATAGGACCCGACGGGTTGTCTATGGACAACAAAAAGATCCAAGCCATAGTCCAGTGGGAATCTCCGTCCAATGTAAAGGCCCTCCAGAGCTTTATAGGGTTTGCCAATTTTTATAGGAGGTTCATAAAGGAGTTCTCCCGTATCATCCAGCCCTTGACCCACTTACTAAAGAAGGGAGTTAAGTTCCTTTGGACCGCTGCAGCGGAACAGGCTTTCCAGACCCTCAAAAAACACTTTACCGAAGCTCCTGTACTGAGACATCCTGACACCACTCTTCCGTTTGTGCTTGAGACGGATGCATCCCATTAAAGGCATTCTCTCCCAACGACACCCCAGTACGGGGCAACTACATCCTGTAGCTTATTTCTCAAAAAAGCTAACCTCATGCGAGGTAAACTACAGTATCATGGACAAAGAATTGTTGGCTATAAAGAGAGCATGTGAAGAGTGGAGACACTATCTCCTAGGGGCCAAGCACACCGTGGAGATATTTACGGACCACCGTAATTTGCTATTTCTAAAAACTGCAAGGGCGTTGACACCTAGACAACTCCGTTGGTCGTTGTTCTTTTCAGATTTCGACTTTGTCATCAAATACCGGCCAGGACCTCAAAATGGCAAAGCAGATGCCTTTTCCAGACCAGCCTCCATCCCCGATACTAACCAAGTTCCAGAGCATGACCCGCCTATGATCTTGCAGGGGGCCTCTTTCCCTGACTCATACTTGGCCTCCACCACCACCCATGAGTTTTTGAACGAGGTAAAGAGACAACTAGGAGATATCAACTTCCAGGCGTGGATCAACAAAGACCCGTAACAACTTACTGTATCATGGCGATAAGTTGTATATTCCGAATGGCCCCTTGCAACTACAAACCCTGCGATGGATTCATGACTCAACATTGGGTGGCCATCTCGGTATACGAAAAACTGTGCAAGCAATGAAACGATATTTCTGGTGGGAGGCCTTGCCAGCAGATACCGCTACCTATGTCTCCGAGTGTGCCATTTGTACCCAAGGAAAAGCACAACATAAAAAACCAAGCGGTCTGCTGCAACTCATCCCCATACCTTCAACACCCTGGCATACGCTATCCATGGACTTCATAGTGGACATGCCTACCAGTATGGGCCATAACACTATACTGGTCGTAGTCGATCATTTGACCAAAATGGGACATTTTATAGCATTAACTAAATTACCCTCATCAGCAGAACTGGCCCAGGTGTTTTTGCAACATATCGTGCGTTCTCACGGAATCCCGGCAGTGCTCATCACAGACAGGGGGACCCAGTTCACTTCAAGATTCTGGAAAGCGTTATGTGACATTATGAAGATAGACGCTCGCCTCTCGTCTAGCTACCATCCGCAGACAGATGGCAAAACAGAGAGGCTGAATCAAACGCTAGAACAATACCTAAGATGTTTCACGTTGCAACATGAGGAGGAATGGACTAGGCTTCTGTGGATGGCGGAATTCGCTTATAATAACGCCGAACATTCCTCTCTAGGGTGTTCACCTTTCTTTTGCCTAACTGGTTACCATCCCAACATGTTACCCTTTGAGGGGACCGCACAGTCCAAACACCCTACCATACACGTGCACCATGCACATCTCCGTAGAGTATTACAAGAGGCTAAAACACAGCTCAGTAAGGCTCAACTCCGTGACAAAAGATATGCAGATAAAGGACGTACCCCAGAGCCTACCTATGGGGTGGGGGACAAGGTATGGCTTAACACCAGACACCTGAGACTGAAAGGAAATACGAGACTAAAACCAAAGTTTGTAGGACCATATGTGGTAGATAAAATAATTAACCCTGTGGCTGTTAGGCTGAAACTCCCTCCTCCCTGGCACATCCATCCAGTCTTTCATGTGTCTTTGTTACGACCCTGTCTTCCCCAGACCAGATTGCTTAAAAAACCCCAGCCACTAAACGTTGAGGGGGAATACGAAGTAAAGCGTATCCTTGACTCCAAACTAATCCGGGGGAGGGTTCATTATCTGATTGATTGGAAGGGATATGGACTGGAGGACCACTCCTGGGAACCCAAGAGTAACCTACATTGCCCAGATCTGCTCCAACTCTTTCACAGGCAGTTTCTGTCTAAGCCTGGCGGACCGTCGGGGCGCCGGTCATTGAGAGGGGGTCCTGTCACGTCCCGGCGTAGTTAGCGGTGGGATTCACATTAGCGGTGAGCGTGCGTGAGCGAGTACATGTGTTTTATGTGCAGAAAACTACATCTCCCAGAATCCAGCAGGAGGCGTCACCAGCCTCCTCTAGGAACTGCCTTTATAAGCTCCGCCCTGAGGCTGCTCGGGGCTTGTCAATCCTGCAATTTGCATTAAACCAGCTTGACCTGCCTTCATCGTTGAATCTACGAGTCCCTCTGAATTCTCTACGAACCTTTCTACACTCCGTGGCTGCTTAACGAGAACCTGACATCGAGAATTACACCACGCGCATTGCCTGCGCGATTGCAAGCCAGTACGAGGATCACGAACGCAAGACCTTACTCGCTTGCGCTGCTGCACGTTCCAAAGCCGTTGCTGGGCTCCCGACTCCGCAGCATACCCCGTGAGCGCTGAAGCGCGCCTTGAATATTTTACTGTTTGCACTTTGTCGAGTCTTTACTAAGTTTGCCCTCTTGCCTAAAAAGGGGGTTCCTCGGCGAGCCGTTTGAAAGGCTCGGATCCCGTTTCCATGACAACACTCTACGCCCCGAAGTGGGGAAGTTACGAGTCGTTTTAAAAGGCTCGTCTTATTTTGTTTGTGTTGGCATTTTCACTCGCCGTATCAGAGAACAGAATACCACTTCTTCTCACGCTTTATTGCACGTTTGGAATTGCTGCTTGGTGTGCAAGGATTAAGCTGCATTCTCAGCTCCACTGCCACTGTGGGGGTTCCGCCTCAAATCAATCTACTCACAGCGCCTGGAGTCTCCTGCTCGAGCGACTCACCTTGCTGCACAGCTAAGTACTTTTCCATTACATATTGATGGGGAGTTGGCTCACCCACAGGCTCTCATGATTGGCTTAACAACGATCCAAGAAGTGGTGTGATAGTAACCTGTGCTAGCGTAACCCTGAACTAATCACTGTAAGTGTATGTCTGCTTGTCAGTAACCATATCTCCTTTAATACTGGCTGCAGTTGGTACATGTGTTGTGTTTATTTCTCACTGCAGGGAACACGGGGCTAGACAGCTGGAGACCCAGAATTGGACCCTGGTCCGTCACCTACCCTCAGAGAGTGATTTTGCCTCCGCACCTTTATTGTTTCTTTTGTCCCTTTTTTCCCTTTCCCCTGTTGGGGAGTATTCCGATGAGTGATATATATATATGCTCCCGGGCTGCTCCGTAGTGGGGACAGGGTTAACTAACGTCCATCATCGCTCCCGCTGTATCCGGCTTGGCAGGTTAGTGGTTCTCTGTCTGCATTCTGGCACTGAGTGTACACCAAAACGGACTATCTCTCTTAGTAATGGAGGAGGTTTTCTGCTGGGTATCGAACGAATAACAATACATCATCCGCGTAGAAGGAGACAATGAGTGGACCAGTATGTAATTGCAAGCCCCTGTGGAAATGACGCTCCTGTATATGGTGGGCTAATGGGTCCATGGCTATAATAAACAGTAGTGGTGATAGTGGGCACCCCTGTCGAGTGTCGAGTGCCGCATGACAAAGAAAATGGCTCTGTAAGTATCCCGTTTACTCTTAGCCGAGCAACTAGATTAGAGAATAGAAGGCGAATCAAGCTAAAAAAAACAATGGGAATACCTAGTTTCTGCATTGCTGCACATAAGAAAGACCATTGAATCGAATGCCTTCTCGACATCTAGCGACAATAAGGTTAACAAGGGGGACCCGATTAAGGTAGCTTAGGACCACGGGTATATCAATTAATTTAAAGAACAATGGTCCTTCGCCTAAATTCAATTAAAAAAGAAAGAAGTATTGCAACATAGACTACAATGAGACCTATGTGTCTTTTTCCTAAGTCCAGCCGGACAAAGGAACATTTATTCTAAGGTATTCATAGAGATAAGGAAATAAAGAGTAAATAAACAAGGGCACAATCCTGTACCAAGTTTTCAAAAGGGGGAGACAAGGAAGTCAGATTTGAAAGAAAGAAAATAACAGGCAAAACGTTTGTCGGAGCAAACAGAGGGCTTACAAATCAATAAACAATTCCAGTAAGCACAACCAAACAGAAACCACCAAACATTTTCACAGTGGATAAAAATTGTGGTACTGTAATAGAAAGTCGACGACGTTTCGATCCCAAGCTCCTAATAATGTGGGATCATCATCAGGACTAGAGTTTGAGAGGAAATTGCCTGGTATGCATAGGCAATGCCTAAGGTATCGACGAGAGGAGAATTCTCGCAAACGTGCTCAAATGAGCAGGGACATCAATGGCAGTCGGTGGACACGTTTAAAAGTGGAAAGGTTCAAATAGAGAGGGCGCGGTTAATCCCGGGTGTAGTAACCAATTTCTGCGTCTTTAATTAGGATATGCAGAGCTGCTATGGTTGGCTCTGCAGGCGATAGTGCAGGAAAACGTCCAAGGGTAACAACGAAAACGCCAGCTACAATGGCTGTCCGTTTACATGGAAACGAGCTCAACAGAGTCTCAGAGGGACGTGTAGTGGCGTCCGGTCCTCATTGAGCGTGTAGTGGCGTCCGGTCCTCATTGAGGACCGGACGCCACTACACGTCCCTCTGAGACTCTGTTGAGCTCGTTTCCATGTAAACGGACAGCCATTGTAGCTGGCGTTTTCGTTGTTACCCTTGGACGTTTTCCTGCACTATCGCCTGCAGAGCCAACCATAGCAGCTCTGCATATCCTAATTAAAGACGCAGAAATTGGTTACTACACCCGGGATTAACCGCGCCCTCTCTATTTGAACCTTTCCACTTTTAAACGTGTCCACCGACTGCCATTGATGTCCCTGCTCATTTGAGCACGTTTGCGAGAATTCTCCTCTCGTCGATACCTTAGGCATTGCCTATGCATACCAGGCAATTTCCTCTCAAACTCTAGTCCTGATGATGATCCCACATTATTAGGAGCTTGGGATCGAAACGTCGTCGACTTTCTATTACAGTACCACAATTTTTATCCACTGTGAAAATGTTTGGTGGTTTCTGTTTGGTTGTGCTTACTGGAATTGTTTATTGATTTGTAAGCCCTCTGTTTGCTCCGACAAACGTTTTGCCTGTTATTTTCTTTCTTTCAAATCTGACTTCCTTGTCTCCCCCTTTTGAAAACTTGGTACAGGATTGTGCCCTTGTTTATTTACTCTTTATTTCCTTATCTCTATGAATACCTTAGAATAAATGTTCCTTTGTCCGGCTGGACTTAGGAAAAAGACACATAGGTCTCATTGTAGTCTATGTTGCAATACTTCTTTCTTTTTTAATTGAATTTAGGCGAAGGACCATTGTTCTTTAAATTAATTTCTCGACATCTAGCAACACGACAGCTGCTGGGAGCGTAGGTTCCATCTGGTTAATCACCGAGAATACTGTACGCAAGTTGCTAGTCGTGGATCTACCGGGAATAAACCCCACATGGAAGGGGCACAAAATTTGGTATCAACCAATAGTGAGAGGCGAGTGGCTAGGATTTTAGCAAGAATTTTATAGTCATGGTTTAACAGCAATAGCGGTCTGTACAACTGGCATTGGGTAGGGATTTGCCCGGCTAAAGAAGTAGCGTTACTATGGCTTCTCGCATAGTCGGAGGGAGAGAGAAAATAACCTTTCTCATGGTATTTAGCTAGGTTCTGAAAAATCATACCAACACTAATCCTATTCACTCTGTCATTCCTCACATCAGAAAGAGGCAATAAGCTGACCTCTGGAGTGCACATTGTATATTAGTAACCATCTGGAGCCTCAGACCTCTCTTGATAGAAACCCTACCCTATTGCTAACCTTGTTTTTGCGTACAGCAATGTATTACTCTCTAGCTGAGTTCACACTATAAAAATATCAGTCCACATATACATTTGTATAAGCTGGCCTATGGTCTTTCTCAGAAGCACTTAAAGTCTTCTGTTTCCTCATGTAGGAATCATGCTATGCACAGTACTCTTAGATGCAGTAGTCCTTCTGCACCTCTGCTTAAAAGCTTGAGTGAAGGGGGCATGGCAAAGATGGTGGAGCAGTGAGATGCTCCTCGCCATTGTTCTTGCTAACCGTTAGTTTCTGGGGTGTCTTGTGCCCAGTTCAAGCTCAAATATGCCAGATCCTGCGGTGATGCGGCTGAGGGAACAGTGCTTCCTGCCGCTGGCCATGGAGGAAACAGCAAGATGGGGCTGAATGAGCATGGCTGCCTGTGAGCAGAGACTGCGCCCCGGAGCGCAAGGCCGACATTGCGCAGTGAGAGTTGCCAGAGGCCCATCAGTTGTGGCTTGAGGGCCGACGAACCATATTGGGCAGCTTGTGTTACCAGTGCAGTGCCCGTGCACCCCACTGGCACCACTGAGCGTGAGTATATAGTGCTGGTGGAACAGACATCCTGCGCACAGTCCCACCCAAACTTTAATGGAAAAGAAACAAACAAAAAGTCCAACCAATGAAGAAAACCAACAACAATACACAGCACCAATGAGTCTCTTCAGGCCATCTGCTGGGCGGTGCTGGAGCTCTGGATCACACGGTCAGGAGGCTTTGGTCCGCCTTAGTGATGTAGTTCAGACCTGCCTGGTCTCGCGGTGTGGGAGTCTATTTACATAGTTCCAATAGCAGTGTATCTGCAGATGTGGTGGAGTCCACTTTGGGAGATCTGGTTGCAGGCGCTCAGGCTCCGTTAGTCAGCAAACCTGCAAATACTGAGGAAGACCTTGGTGGATGATGGCCTTCCTTGGAGGGAGGACACTCTATGCTGTCTTTGTCCCACTGCGGGGTTGTGCTGGGGCGATGGAGGTGTAGAGGCTCTCCCTGCTGTCTCAAGCATTTCTTCTTCCCTTCGGAGAGGTCTCTCTCTCCTGGGCTCCTGCCCGTGTGATCGAGCTCACTGGTGCTGCCTTCTGCGCACCTCTGACTTTGCGTGCTCTGTCCACTTTGTGGGTGCCCTCTTCCTGCACTTGGCCTGCGCGCTGTTCTTTGTTGTGGTGGTGGTCATTCACCACTGAGGGTGGATGGTGCAATTTCCTCACTGACTCTGTCGTTAGACGGTCACTGGGGGTTTTGTGCGTGCTGTGCACAGTGGTCCTTGTGGCTTACTAGCTGCGTAGCAGGACTTGCTGTCTTTAGCTGTGCTGCCTGGCTGTAGCTAGACTCCTGGCAACGTTTGTGGTTGGAGCAGCTTTGGGCTTCCTGAGGCTCCTTGTCGGGTTTAACAGTCTCTACCCCTCCAACATGACAGGCCGCTACCGTGGAGGCATGTAGCGCTAACCTGGGGAGTCTTCGCTACAGAGTTGGAGATGGGGAAACAGCCCAAATCGTTCAGGGGTAAATGTGGGTACAAACAAGTTCATGTTTCGGCACTAGACCCTCTGTCCTTTTGGTCTTTTGTATCTTCCCCCTTCATTTTGAGGCTTGTCACTCAGGCAAACGGCAGCCTTGAATGCAAGCTGGTCTGCAAGTTTTTTTTCTTGCTCTTCACACATTCAGGGGAGAGGTCAGCTCTGCATGTCCTCACCGGTTTACTGAGGTGAGGATTTGGGTCCCTACATGCTTGTGACACTTGTGGGGCTGTTTCTTTATGACCTTTGCTCTTTCTGTAATTGGACGTGGCACAGTGCGGGGAACTGGCCACTGAGTAGCGCTGCAGCTACTTTCAAGTCTTTGCAGGCAGGCCACGACTTTTCGACCAGCCAGGCTGTTGCTAGAGAGTCTTTCTCTTCCCCGGTGGCAGTCTCTCTTCACTGACGGACTGCGCGGGGGGGGGGGCTGGAGCTGTAGACAGGGCTTACAACAAAGTGAAGGGACTGCTTTCACTAGTGGTGAGGGGAGGTGGCCACGGCGCACAGGGCAGCTTGGCTTCTCGCACTTGGCCCGTCTGGGCCTTCTCATCACAGTCCCTTGCTAGGTGGCTCTGAAGCTGCCTTTCACGTGCGCAGCAGCATTATTGAAGTTGGGAGCCCCGCTGGGCTGGAGAGGCCGGTGCGGTTCATTTTTTCAGTGCAAGTGCGGCCTCGTTGTCAGCAGGGCCACACCATCGCTTCCCAAGGGCAGACCCCACTACGGGACCAGGTAATTCGTAATGGGGCATGAAACGCTCATGAGGGTGCTGCATTCACTTTGGCCTCAGGGTCCTTGTGCTGACACCTCTATTTAGACCCTCACCTCTGCGGTTAGGCTTACCACTTCTCCTCAGGCAATCTGCGGTCAGGGGTTGCTCTCATGCGGTTCATTATGTACATGCCAATGCCGCATTGTTCACACAGGACATTCAGTGTTGGTGCAGCAGGTGGGGGTTCACACTTTCTCGCCAAGTTAACCCAGGTGCCATGAGCTGGGTGTAACGGTCTAGTCTTTCACCCAAGAGGGACCCATAGCCCGTAAGGGCAATCGCACAATGTAACACTCTCTGTCAGGTGTGGCCAGAGAGCTTAAATAAACAGGCGGAGGTCGCACGGGACTCCCTGCCCATACTGTAGCCCACGAGTATGTATCATCCATGCATGGCTGCTCCCTAGGTGTCCTAGTCACACTGTAGGAGATGTTACACTGGCGATGAGGGTGGGCATCAATACCTGCTCACTGCTATGCCTCCGTTGGTGTGAACCTGGTACCGGCTGAGCCCCTTCGTGGCGCCTGCTCATCACGCCGCAACGCCGAAGACCGGCGCGCTCCAGTCACTTCCTGAAGCACACCTGCAGCCGCAAGTGTGCAGCGAGATCCAGCTGCCGCACTCATCGCATGTCACCGCGGAGGAGATGCGGTGTCACCCTGCCGGCCTCCACGCATCTTCACCTGTCTGCTCACAGTGAGTCTGTGCCCACACGCAGTCTTGACGTCGCGTGCACGCGCGCTCCCTTCAACAGCATCCAGTGCCTGCCACGGCCCTCTGGTTCTCCCGCTTTGCTTTGCGGAGATGAGCCACGCCACCTGCTGGTGGGAAGGAACTACTGCACGCCCCCAACGCGCTGAGTTTGCTGCTGTCACTCGTTTGGCCCTGCACATGCCCAGTGACTCTGGCTGTTGTGCACACGCGTCTGGTGGTGCGTTAGGGGAGGAAATACCAGCCCGTGGGGAGTGATTCTCATCACCCTGATAACCCGGGAGAAGAAAGGAGGAATAGTCAAGAGAGAACAATAGGGAAGGCTCGTTCACGGTAACTAGGCAGATCCAGATAGCTCCTTTCCCAGCTCAGCCTACCCTACGGCAGGAACCACGTTGCTGACGCCTCCAACAGATCACCATGTCAAACCCAGGTGCCGCAGCCGCGCCCGTGGCCCAACAAAACGCGCCCCCTGCTCAACATGTGGCGCAGCCCACGTCACAGCACTCCCAGATTACAGCGTTGCTCCCGTTCAACGAGCAAATCGATCCTCCCACGGCATCACCCAGGTGGATGGTGTGGCTTGGCAGGCTCAACAATTACTTCACCACGACTCGCAAGACAGATGGCGAAGTCAAAAGGTCGCTACTACTCCATTTTGGTGGGGAAGAAATATACAAACTGTTCGCTCACCTCCCGAACACAGGCCCTCCCACTGACTGCGACGCAGCCGTCAGGGTGCTAAATGCCCATTTCGACCCGCAACTTGACCCCGACTATGAGCGATTCAAGCTCCGTCAGGCGTGTCAGAGGGAAGGCAAAACAATGGACGCATTCCACGCTCGCCTGCGAGAACTGGCCAGTACCTGCACGGACTATGACCAGAATAAGGAGGTGAGAGCCCAGGCAATTCAAGGGTGCCGCAACAAACATCTTCGGACCCTCATACTGCGACAGCCAGGAATCACCCTGGAAGACATCCTTATCCTAGCAAGCTCGCACAAACTGTCTGATGCCAGAGCAACAGTCATGGACGCCACACTTGCCCAACAAGCAGAAAAGCCAGCAACGATCAAAACGGAAAGAGCAAATGCCATACGCACCCCATCCAGAGGTACCCGAGGGCGATGGTCAACCAAGAACTCGCGAGGGCCGCGCTGTGGCTACTGTGGGAATGAAGAACACCCACCAGAGGAATGTCCCGCACAGGGTCGGACATGCTCCAAATGCGGTATCCCCAATCACTATGCGAGCGTCTGCCGGGGAGGAGCCCGAAGCAGAGGAGCGCGAAGCAGAGGAGCGCGTGGAAGACGACCACCGTCCAAAGCAGTGCGACAGTTATCGCTCGATGAGGTGGAAAATCCCAAAGCGATGAAGCAACAGCCAGTCGGAAGCAGTATCTAGAAGACTCATCCACTGATGATGAGGCAGAAGCCTATCTGATATCATTCGCAAGTGACCTTAAGAGAATACTGAAACCTCAACCGACGTGCGCCATCGAGATCGCGGAACACCAGTGACGGCCCTAATTGACACAGGAGCATCCATGAACGTCATGGGCTGCCAACAGTACAAACAACTGAAGCCAAAGCCAGCGTAAACCCCGTCAAACGTGAAAATCCTAACATACGGAAGTCAGAAACCATTACCTCTAAAAGAAAAGATGAAGGTGTAGGTCAAGTCCGACACTCACAAAGTCACTACGTCGTTCCACGTCATAGACCGAGAGGCGACATCTTAGTAAGCAGCCACACGGCTGAGGATCTAGGGCTGGTGGCGTTCGCCAGCGCAGGCAAGACATTGCGGAATGATGACATCCTGGAGCTGTTCCCACAACTCTTTAAAGGCCTTTGGTGCATGAAGAGGCCTCTGGTGAAACTACACAGTGATAAGGCTGTGAAACCAGTTGCCTTACGACACCGTCGCATACCTTTTCACCTCCGGCCGCTCGTCGAGCAAGAGTTGCAGAGTCTAGAACAGCAAGGAGTAATAGAAAAGGTCAACGGACCGACGCCATGGGTGTCGCCCATGGTCATTGCTGAGAAACCGAAGCAGCCCGGGAAAATGCGCATCTGTATCGACATGCGCATGCCGAATCAAGCGTGAGCGACATCTCACCCCAGGGGTCGATGACATCCTGGCTGATCTCAACGGCTCCAAATGATTTTCGAAACTCGACCTCAACGCCGGCTACCACCAGCTGAAGTTGGTGGAAGAAATTAGGTACATTACAACTTTCTCAACTCATCTAGGACTACGTCGCTACAAGAGGTTGAATTTTGGTATTTCTTCGGCAGCGGAGATATTCCAAAATGCAGTCAGAGATATGTTATCAGGACTTCAAGGGGTCCTCAACGTCAGTGATGACATACTCATACATTCAGCAACGCTAGAAGAACATCACTGTCGTCTCCAGGCTACCCTACGACGCCTAGTCGACCATGGAGTGACACTCCACCGGGACAAATGCCAATTCTTTCAAAAATGTATTGAGTTCTTTGGCTATGTAATCAGTCAAGACGGCGTACAAGTAGACCCCAGGAAATCGCAAGCCATTCAGCAAGCACCGGCTCCTGACACAGCATCAGAAGTCCGTAGTTTCATGGGCATGGCCACATATTGTAGTCGGTTCATACCCAACCTTGCTACAATAGCCGAACCTCTAAAAGCTCTCACCAAGAAAGATGCTGCATGGAAATGGGGAAAAGAAGAGGACGAAGCGTTCCAAAGAGTAAAGTCGACCCTGTTGAGCAAAACCACCATGGCCTACTTCGACACTGCACGACGGACGTAAGTAATAGTGGACACCAGGCCCGTAGGGCTAGGAGCACTCCTCGTCCATGAGACACAGCCAGGGAAGTGGGCCCCACTAGCGTTCGCAAGCAAAGCGCTCACACCAACCGAAGCTCGTTACTCCCAAATTGAACGAGAAGCGTTAGCCATCAAATGGGATTGTAACCACTTTCACCTCTATATCAGCGGACACCCCTTCAAAGTTGTAACCGACCACCAGCTACTGCTCCCTCTGTTCAGAGGCACCGCTCCGCATCTGCCCCCCAGGATCAAAAGGTGGGAGATCCAATTACAGCATTACCAAATGGAGATAGAGTACCGACCCGGAGCCAAGAATCCGTCCGACTTCCTGTCAAAACAGCCGCCAGAGGAGCTCCCAGAAGAAAATGAACAGGAACAATGTACCGAAGAATACGTGCGCATGCTGTCACAATGGGCCTGTCCATGAGCCCTCACAATAGAAGAGATCAAAGCGGAGACGGATAACGACGCAGTACTTCAGAAAGTATTGGAAGCCCTACGCCGTGGATCATGGGAAGGATTCCTCCAAGGCATCACAGGATGGAACGAAGCAGACCGAACCCGGCTGGGGAAAATGTGGAGAGTCCACGATGAACTAAGCGCTACCGACAGTGGCATGGTGCTACGAGGGTCACGGATCGTCATCCCAGTAGGCCTCCAGGAACGAGCGACAGTTCTGGCACATGAGGGCCATCAAGGGACCGTGAGAATGAAGTCGCGGATGAGGGAAAAGGTGTGGTTCCCTGGCTTAGAAGCGGCCATAGACACCGTTGTTAGGAACTGCCGTGCCTGCCAACTCACCAGCAGCCCAGAAGCGCCAGCGCCGGTGATAACAGAGGATCCAGCTCCCTCTCCGTGGTCATGGGTGAGTCTAGACTTAGGGAGTTTCCCCGACGGAAGAGTGACTGCTGTCCTGGTCGACAGTTACACGAAGTGCCCTCTTGTGGAAGTCATAACATCTACATCCTTCAACTATCTGCAGCCAGTGCTGGAGATGGCGTTCGCCCTGTGATTGCCTCAAGTGGTGAAAACCGACAACGGACCACCGTTCCAAGGAGGAGAGTTCAAGGAACTATTAACACAGCTAGGAGTCAAACACCACCGCATCACCCCGCAATGGTCGCAAGCAAATGGCGAGGCAGAACGGTTCATGCGAACACTAAACAAAATACTCCGAATAGCAGTGGCAGAACAGTCTGATCCTGAAGTGGCCCTTCACCGATTTCTAAAAGAGTACCGAAGGACCCCACACTGCACCACACAACGGTCGCTGTGGGCACTGATGCTGGCCGGGTCCTGGCGAGACACCATTCCAGTGGCAGACGGCTGGGTGCCCGAACCGTACAATCCAGGTGACACACAAACCCGACGAACTGTGACCAACAATAAAGCTAGCCGCCAAAGAAGAGCACGACCCTGAGTCATAGCACCAGGATGCACCGTCCTAGTGCACCACCACCGCAGGGGAGGTCAATTCCACACAATGTATGAGCCAGGACTGTGGACAGTACTGAACATCAACGGGACTGCCGTCACCGCTACAAAAGGAGGGGAGACTATCACAACCGGATGATGCTGAGCTGTCGCCTCCCAGTGGCCTAGGTGATGAGGACCTTACAAATGGCGGTCTGCCACGACGTACAGACGACACTCAAAGCAGGAATCACGACCTGTCACTCCACCCACAGAATGTGGTCAAGATCACATCAGGGAAACTGCGTCAGCAGCCAGCCCGGTGAGAAGCCAATGTGACACGCAGCACCGGTACAATTTGAGACCAAACCCCAGGCCAAATCAAAGACTGGCAGACTTCGCATGTTGACCCATTGTTGAAATTCTGGTTGGACACTGATTTGGGATGGGATGTAACGGTCTAGTCTTTCACCCGAGTGGGACCCTTAGCCCGGAAGGACAATCGCACAATGTAACACTATCTGGCCAGGCGTGGCCAGAGAGCATAAATAAACAGGCAGAGGTCGCACAGGACATCCGGCCCAGACTGTAGCCCACGAGTATGTGTCTTCCTTGCATGGCTGCTCCCTAGCTGTCCTAGTCACACTGTAGGAGACGTTACACTGGGCCCTTACATGTGGTGGTTCGGTTATCGGTGCGGTTCATTGAACTATGCTTTGCCGGAGCCAATGCAGCTTTACTGACGCTCCGGGCATGTTGACCCTCTTCGGCACTGCAAGAACAGATACAGGAAGGGTAGTACTCAAGGCTGGTGCGGCTATGGGTCCGGCCATGCACCTTACATCTCTTGCCTGGGCCACACTTCTTGCTTCAATCTCTTCCCTCTTCACTGGGGGAACCAACGGGCAGTGCAGGGATGAGAATGTTGGTGTGGGTTTCCCTCACACTGGGGCAGGCTTAGTTACAGCTCGCTGTAAGGGGAGCTGTTCCTGCAATCTCTTCGCTCACACAGGCATTTTAGAAGCTCACATCAGGTCGTTCAGTAAGGCGGGTGGCTGCGTTGGCATGAACATGCTGGTGGCTGCAAAGACCTTATCGGTGGATGCCTGTGAACTCGCTAGATGGCGGTCTTCATGTCCTGTCCTGTCCTTCCTTTGTCGCTGTCCTGCTGGCAGCAGGTGTGAGGGTGCCTTAAACGCTGGGTACACCCCTCCCCCCGGAAAAACTGTGAGGCGACCACCTGCTTACATGCAGGGCAGACCCCCCCTCGTCGCCATTGTATTGTTGTGGGCCCTAGACACACATGCTGCATTAAAGGACCACACTGACACGGTAGTGTGGTACTGGAACTGCCCAGGGCATGTGCGCCCAGCCCCTTTTATTTGCAGGGTCACCTGAATAGTGACGTCTGTAATGGGTGGGTGTATAGTGTGGGTGCAAACACAGGCGGAACACTAGAACGTGTCCAGCAGGAAACTACAGTATAGACATTTCTCAATCGCCCCCCATGCAACAGTGAGCTCCCCAACCTGGAGATCACCAACGAGGCTGGGCTCAGTGAGCCTGAGAGACCAAGGGGCACGAGCAATCGGGCCACGCTGGAGGGCCTGGCATAGCGAAGGACCGTGGCCCCATCTGGGGACTGCTTGACCTGTGACCCCACAATCGCTTGCGATATACACTACAGTGAGTTGGACCTTTGATTTGAGGCTACGTGGAGGGGGAGGGGGGCGGTGGGTTGACTCGGTTGATTGTACTTCACCCCGGATTTCCCATGGATACTGGAGTGCCGCCTTGTTTGCAAGCGGTGGTGCCTGTGCCAGCATTGGAGATGTCTTTCATGTCCCCTAAAAAGAAACCCCAGACATGAGGTGCGCTCCTGGCATACCTGGACGCTACCCGCCCTGACACTTAGCAACTGCAGGCTAATACTACTAGGCACGCTGTGGCTTTAACAAAGGCAGACCTCCTGGATAGCCTCTGGTTGTTCAAGACAGAGCTCAGGGATGAGCTTAAGCAGGAATTCACAAAGAGCTGGTGGAGCTCCACACAGACTTGGATAATCAAATCACAGTCCATAGAGGAGACATGGACTCAGTGATACTGAAGTGCACCTGCAGTCCATTGCAATGGCTCATGCAGCCACAGAGGATACCTGCTCGGCCTTTGAGGACCAACTCAGGATGCCCATGGAAAAACCAGAGGACTTAAATAATTGCTCAAGACAGGAGAATCTCCGCCTCAGAGTTTTGAGTGGGGAGATAGTGGATGCCCGCCTGGAGAACTTTATGGTAGGAATGCTCTCCTCTTATTGGGGGGATGCCCACCCGGAAATATTGGTTGATCGGGAACATTGAGTGGTAACCAAGAGACAATCCCAACCACGGTGTCCTAGAGACTTCTTGTGAAGTTTTACTACTTCTCAGAGAAATAGAGGGTTATATAACAGGAAACCTAATGAAGTATCTTTTCAGAACTTCTCCTGCACTTTCTCTCAGGACCTATCCCAGGCTACATTTCAGCGACATGCAGCATTTCAAACCTATCATGAAAAAGCTTAGAGACGATGGCATTCGATACAGGTGGACATACCCTTTGGTCTCTCATTTGAAATCGGCGACAAGCATCATACAGTTATGAAGGTTCGTCGCGCAGCGGCGATTTTGAGCATCACCATGGACACTTCTCCCAGTAGCCCCAGTGTCATCATGTGCAGTCTGTGCACCCAGGAAAATAGAGGGAGGGATCCTGGCGCAATTGATTATGCCTCCCACTGGGCCTCTCGGACGCAGTTAGGCCCTGGGCAAAAGGGTGCCACCTGGGTTCCCCTGGAATGGTGCTTGGGGCCCAGGACTATCCAATGGTGGATCAGGACCTGGTTTTATGGAAAGGTCCTGAGGGATTAAGAATTGCGCTGACTTGATGAATTTAAGCCTGCAGTGGCTCTGCCCTAAAGGGACTTCTACCAGCTGGGCTGTTTCTGTGAAAGTCCACTGCCTGCTGCCTTAATAGATGCTGCATTCCAAGAGTGTTGTCTTGCAGACTAGTGGGTCCCTTTGTTGGTCATGGCGCTGTGTCTCTGGGGTGGATCAGCTGCCTCTTAGCAGTGGAGGCTGGTGAACATCATTAGCTTGCAAATGGCATGGAGCACAGGAGACATGTTCTTGTAGCATTGATTCAGCTGACAGAGGTAGGATAGAGACCCACAAACTCTGCGGCGGTGGATGGACTCGAGCTGAGCTGAAAATTCTGTTTGGCCGAACCAGGACGTGCCATGGAGGAGGACGGTGTTATGGGCGTGCTGTTGTCGCTCTGTCTCCCGCTCTGAGGGGGTGGAGATGGCGTTCCCTTCCATGCTTTCCTAAGTGCATTTGTTGGTTACTGTGTGATATTGTTTTTCTTGTTTTCTTTCCTTTTCATGTTGCATGTTATTGTCAGGGAAGATGGGATAGCGAGGGGGGAGGGAGAGAAACACCAGTTTCACCACATCGATTACTCTTTAGTGCTTTGCGCTGCTCCCATATTTGCATTCCTTTTACTAGTGAGCAGCCATGACCCAAATTATTTCACTTAATGCATGAGGGCTAAATTAACTCAATAAACACATTGCTGGCTGGCATGCATTTGGGAATTCTGCACCTGATGTAATATGCCTTCAGGAAATTCACCTCCGTAAAGTTCAGGGGAGGATGAAACATGGGGCATACCCGTTGGGATTCTATGCAGTGGCTGCCACCAACCATAGGGGGGTGGCTATATATTTGAGACACAATCTTTTTAGGTCTCGCCTGGCGAAAGCAGCGCATGCGCTGCCCTCGCCAGAGAGGACCTTCTGGAATCAATTCTCCCCGTGGGCTCATGCACGCGCCTGCATGGACAAAGATGGCTGCTCTCGCCATCTGTCCAAAGCAGACAGCATGCGTGTGTCCGTGGGACAGAGGACAGTCTGCCGCCATCTTGTTAAACACGCCTGCTTTCTTCAACTCTGGCTCCGTCAAGAGATGTGCACGCGTGTGCATGGCGGCGTGCTTTCGCTTTAAACAGTGCACGCGTGCGTGCAACGGACCCAGAGTTGAAGGAAGCCGGCGCGCAACATCTTCAGTTCAGGCCTTAGCATAACACATACTTTTTCTTCCCCCGTGACATTAAAATACTGGTCATCACGTTAAAAAATAGACCGGGTGGCAACCCTTACGCCTTCCATGGGCCCCAGTTCAGGTTAAAACTGAAGCCGAATGTCAGACTCAAACACCGTTTGTTAATAAGCCAATGATGAGTTAATCATTTGATTGTCTCCAAATCACCAATTGGAGTGAGAAGTAGCCAATTTCGCCATGCATTAACCGTAGCTGTATCATTACGTAATACATTGTTTCAGCTGGTTTGATTTTAATTTGACCTATTCCTTTATTATCTTTTGCCACCTTGTGGAAAGCTTTGGTACTGCTCATTTCTTTTGCTTATTCTAGATTTAGCTCATGTTATTATGTACATTAGCAGAGCATCTCCTGGCTCTATCTGTCTGTGTCTTTCTCTTTCTGTCTGTGTCTTTTCCCATGGCAGCAGCAGTTGTTCTACAGTTCATCTTGGCTGTTGAATATTGCCTAGAAAGGATGCTATCTATTGCGGCCCCAGTGTGACAGGATGCAACATGCAGCAGTGCATTTGTTCCTGTCTCTGCATAGTGGGGTCTACCGCTACAAGACGGAGAAACCTAGTGATATCCTGGCCTGCAATAATAGCCTTGGCTAGTCATTGACCAATCCGTCTTTCCATTTGGCCTTGTGTTGCTGTGTCACTTGAATTAATGTGTTCTCCTCCTGTCTAAAATCCTCCTATGTATTCTTCCTTCTTAATATTGCAGAGCCAGTGTCTGATAGCCAGCGAGCCTAGAGATGCTGTGAAGACACAAAGACCTACACAGCAGAGGCCAAGGAAAGCAATGATGTCTTTATTCGAACGTTCATTTATAGCTTATAATTTATAGCAATTTATTGTAAAAAATGAGAACCATTCCTTTACTCATCATGGTGATCACTTTGTAAAAAATGAGAAATTCCAGGTAAACGTTTTGTGAACGCCATAGGAAGTTATCTCAGCTAAAAACATTTCTTGCCATCTGCCACTGATGAAGCTCATGTTCCTAGGCAATGTGACTGTCATAGAGTGTGTGGGCTGGGAGTTAATCCAGTAAAACAATCAAACATACTTTTCATGCAGTAGAATGGTAAATTTACACAATGTGTTTTCTTCTAGTCTTCGGTGTGGGAAGACTGTGGCATTCATTTTTCTAACTGGTTGCTTCGGCTATTAGCAAACTTTGTTCAGCTATGGAAATTCTGGCCTAGTGGGAACTGGTTTGGTGGTTCTATGGAAAGCACTGTAAACTATTGTAACAACTGGAGTCTATTTACTTCTAATGTTCTCAGGTCACCTTCGAATAGGACGAAAATACTGAATGCCGACCCACCCCTTTAACACTTGGCCCTCACGGTAGCTGAGCAGTGTAGCCCAAGGCTTACTGAGGGACGTGGGGTGTCAGAATCCAGACCTCAGTACAAAACAATAGCAGGATAGAATGTCAAAAATTCTATAGCAATAACACTCAACTAAATGCACATACATGTTGGAGGACACAAAATTAGATGAAATCAGATAACTGTGGTTCTAAAGAAGCGCAAGTCTGGACTCCATACTATGTTATTTTTAAAAGCAGTGACCATTTAAATCCTTTGCCCTGGTGCACAGTGCCATCACCTACAACCATTCCAGAGTGACAGTTGTTAACCAGGAGAAAGAGACAGAGGAGGTAAAGAGACTACCACCCAAGAGCAGCTGGACCGGGAGGTATGCAATACTCAAGTGGCCACCGGGCCACCAATGAGGAGTAGCTGGCTCGCGAGGTGGACAGTTTTGAAGAACAGTTAGACGAAAATGAGGATGTCATCTTGGTTCCAGGTAAAAAAAATGCAAGCCGAATGAATATACCTCAACAGCCCAACTCGGCAACCAATTCCAACTTTCAAACGCATTGAATCTCCCTTCGCTTTCCAACCACATGTTCTAAGCTTCTGTCACTTTCCATATCTCTCGGAATGTGACAAAAGGACCAAGACACAACACCCATCCTTCTACTTATAAACAACACTGAAAATGTCCAATGCAACAAATTATCACATGAATAGGAAAAGGCAAAATATAATAAGAACACATCCTAAAATTATCAATCACAAGTAGGAACAGCAAAAAACTAAAATACATTGACTTGCAGCAAAAGGTTTCAAATGTAAAAGTTTTCAATGCAGTACAAAGACCATGTTTACTAAGAAGTCATGCAATGCAGCACAAAACTAAAGTTTCTGTTCTGCATTTGGGGAAAGGGAGATAGCAGAACAATGGCATATCTACTAAGGTGTGGTGCTTTCCCCCCCTCCCTGTGCTAGCCCACGTTTGACAGCCTTGCACCAATGCAGGCACCATTGCACCATAGTGCAAGGATTTGTATGTTCTCTAAAGGATACATTTTGTACTGGAATGGGTCCCTTCCAGTACAAACACCCTGCTTAAAGGCTTTTCCTCTCTATGTATTTGTGTTATGCAATGCAGCACGCATGCAAAGGAGGACAAGCATTGAAAATGCAATAGGTTTCGCCTTTGATTAAGTTAAAGCCATTTTTTTTGTTAATGGTATTGTATAGAAAAGCGAATGGCTTTAACTTAATCAAAGGCGAGGCCTATTGCATTTGTAATGCTTGTTTATTCTGTGACCCACACCCACGCACACCTACCTCATCTTGGTGGGATCCCACGTGGGCCGTCTCCTCACCATAGCCACAGTGTAGAGCATGTAATTCCTCCCAATACTCTTACCTTATTTACTTCTTCAAGAGACTGGCAGGTATTCCAAACCAACAGAGGTGCATTTGCGTCTGCCATGTCCTCATGTATTCTAAAATTAAGGGAAACTAATACATTTTTTTGGAATGGCACTTCGCCAATTACTCGGTTGCACACACACGTGGACACTTTGTATTTCTCTATTTCTGCGACTTGTTGAACTTACCTTTCCTTAATTATAGAAGACATGAATACATAGCAGGCGCAAATGGAATAGCTTTATGAGATTTGTATTTGGCCCTGAGGAAGGGATCAACATCGAGAGATATGGTATTGAAGGGATTCTGCGCAAACACAGAACTATGCGTAGGATTATAGGGCCGCGGTAGGTAGGGACTGAGTCCTCACACCACCTTAGCACCTATAAGCCCAGGACTGACTAGCTATAGTGCCTCACTTGCCCTCCTACTCAAAGAGCCCTACCCTGCGGACTGCAGAGAGGTATATTGATTAGGAAAATGTAGACTCATTGCTCAACTGCACGACCGTTTGAGTTTTGTAACTGTACTGTCAACTTCCTTTCATTATAGATGCAAAGTGCTCATGAACTTGATGACTGTTGTGTTTGTCCATCTATCAGATTTTCCTAATGCCCTCTACTCATCCATTTATGAAATCCCTAATCTTCTACCCACAAGTTGTGTGGTTTCACATGTGATGGGGCTGATATGGCTTCAGCTACGACAACTTAAGTAACTTTCTCCTCAGTCCTTTTGCTTACTTTATTAAATAACTCTACATTTTGTTGATTGCTGTTTTATCATGATGGTCTCTATCTTGGAGTTTGCACTCGCTCTGTGTTCTCTTTTAATCGAGTTGCCTGTGATGCAGAAGGAGAATCCTTTCGCTGGATTACCAGTAGTATTCAGAATGAGAACGTGTGTTTCCTGTAATCTCTTCCCTTTTATCAGCCAGTCACTACCAGTGCTAAGAAAGCCCTTTAGTAAAAACCCTAAATTAAGGTATGGGCCTCCTGTTTTCTTGTTTTTCAAATCGATCCAAACTACATGTACCAACCTCTGGTCGGGACGATCCTTTTGATTTAGACTAAATGCTTTGGTGATGAATGTGTTGCATAGAATCAGGCTGTGAATGGAATTTTTGTAAGTATGTTTTGTATGAATGAGATATGTCAGGCTGTCCATTTAAAATATTATCCTGATGGGGCTATTTTTGATTTTGTATATATTTCATTTGAATCTTGATATTGAATCACTTTTTTGTATACATCAATCAAGACAAAAATAAATGTTGTTATTATAATTTGTTTGTTCATTTTTCCTGTGTTCCCCCTTTCTGGTCTAGCCTGAGTGACCTTGTGATGTAACGACTGATTAGCGTCCATATTATTTAGAAAGGTAGAGCAAACTTTTTGCACTATTGACCAATTGGGTAAATTAGCAGACATCCCTTTTTCTACACAGGTAAGAAAATAAGTACCAAGAACGGAGAGGAAGGACTGTTGTTTTGGCTCTATGTTAGCAGACAGTGGTTAAAAGTTACAGAAGGCAGGGCAAGGAGAGTAAGTTTACAACTATGACTGGTGGGAGGCTGGGTGCTGCTCAGCCTGATCAAGCCATTGAAAGGGGGTGGGTTGGGTATGGTCATGACCAGTTTTACAATACTGTTTGTGGGGGCAAGGGGTGAATGGAGGATGTTAGAAGACCTTACTAACGTGGGAAGGGAGCAGAGGTATCCTCAAGATCAAGAATTCAGATCAAGTATACATTCCAAGAAGTGTGAGGAAAGACTTCTAAAGAAACTGCTTGATGGCTAAACATGCAAACCTGTCAGAAAGGAACAGGGAGATCAATAACTTTGGTACTAGAAACCTACTGTCAATAGGGTTGAGTTAAAGCATGTTTACTAATTTTATTTATGATAACTATTGGTTTTTGTTGTATGAGCTGGTGTGACACCTAGCGAGAACCACGTACACAGGGCTGTAAGATCTTCCCCAACACCAAATCTTGAGAAACCAGAAGGGTACAAAAATGCCCAGTGTGTGCTCAAGCTGAAAGGAGACTGATCGCAAGTAGATGTGGTTAAAATCTTGCATAAGGTAATAGAGCAGTTCTAATATATCAAAAAAGAATAGTTGGCTTAGTCCAGATTTTTGTGCCCTTTGGATTTAGCCTATTGAATGGCTTTAATGTTTATTTGATGTATTAGTTCCTTTGTCAGCTCATTATTTTTAAATGTGTTTGGTGGAATATCAACTACACTTCTTATAGTTGGTTGTGCAATTGTTCTTTCTTTATCTAGTAAAGAAATAAAGATAACATGAATACCAATGTGGATGTCAATGAATTCTGCTGAACTGCAGTGGCATTCTACCTTGGAGGACACCCCATGAACAGTGTAGGAGAGGACTGGACTTTGCCATTTCATGCATTTCAAGGTCCCCAAGTGAGACCAGCATTTGGCTTTGGATTTGTAACAAGATATTTTATATGGATATTGCATTGAAATAACCACAATAATGCCTCATTACATTTGGGAAATAATTTGACCAATAAGGGTGCATCCAGCATGTTGCAGTTGCCCGTCGTTAAGGACGCTTTTTACAATAAGACTTTGATTCCATCACCTATGTCATCACCTGTGCCTATCCTAGTAATCATCGGAACACCATCAGTTTCAGATTTTTCAGATTCAATTGATGTTATAATGCAAAATGCTTCAACTTCATCTTTAGCATCATCAATGACAGCCTTGACATCATACTCACTTGTGG
The DNA here is from genome assembly GCF_964204655.1 of Triturus cristatus. Lineage (NCBI taxonomy): Eukaryota > Metazoa > Chordata > Amphibia > Caudata > Salamandridae > Triturus > Triturus cristatus. Next base: position 1,457,946,902 of record NC_140591.1, read on the forward strand.
TTTCAACATCCTCGTTTTTGAGAGACTTATGGATTCCTTGTCATTACCTCCATCTATAGAAAACTCATAAACTTTCATTGAAGCTTTTTTTTTAATGCTTTATTTATACCATATGTCATGACAGGCACAATTACACAATGGTCTCAGGACCCAATTGATGGCAGTTACAGAGATCATGCAATGTCTCCATTTATCAGTGATGCAAGGGACGACATTATTTGCCTGTCCGTTGAGCATGAAGTTCTAAATTTCATCAAGAGGAAATCTCATCTGTGCATTGCCTTTTCTAGTGCTACAAGTTTGGCAAGGTTCAGGTAGTCCAAACAACAATGTCAATTTAAAAGAGACAATCAGAAGACAAGTCTTGGAAAAAGCCATCATCCGCCAACTTACAGACTACTTCGAAGAGAACAACCTTCCAATCTTGCTTCCAGCCCAATCACAGCACTGAGACCACCCTGATCGCAGCAACGGATGACATTACACACCTCCTTGACATAGGTGGAACAGCCGCCCTCATCCTCCTTGACCTCTTGGCAGCCTTCAACACCGTTTCCACACCCTCGGCACTACAATCCACCACATCGGCATCCAAGGCAGTGCACTCAACTGGATCGCCTCCTTCCTCTACGGTCAAACACAGAGGATCCATATACCACCCTCCTCCTCCGCACCCTAAGACATCATCTGCGGTGCCCCCCAGGCATCCTCCCTAATCCCCACCTCTTCAGCCCCTACATGACACCTTTCACAGACACCGGCCGCACCCACAGACTCAACATCATCTCGTACGCCGACGACAGCCAGCTCATCCTTTCCCTCACAGAAGACACTGACACCACCAAAGCCAACTTCCATACCACCATGACCGGCATCGCCACCTGAATGAAGGGCAACTGCCTAAAATTCAACTCTGATAAACCAGAGGTCCTCATCTTTGGAAACAAGCCCTCCCCTTAGGATGACACATCGTGGCCCACCGCACTCGGCCCCACACCCAGCCCCTCACCCACCCGCCATGCAAGCATCTTCTGAGTCAACCTGCACAGCCAACTGAACAAGAAGCAGCCAGATCGCTAAGAACCTGGGTGTTTGGTTTGATGGGAATCTTTCCTTCTCCAGTCAGGTGAATCGACTGGCGGGCTGCTGTTTTGGGCTCCTTAGAGTCCTGAGAAGATTTTTTCCACTTCTTCCTCAGACGGCCCGCAAGTCGGTGGTGCGCGCGCTTATCTTGTCCCGCCTGGATTACGCTAATGCGCTCTATGTGGGGATTCCAGCCTACTCCCTTAATAGACTTCAGGTGATTCAGAATGCGGCTGCCCGCCTCCTGGGGGGGATCCCGCCCAGGGACAGTGTTCGGGAGTACCTGCGCTCCCTGCACTGGCTTCCGGTCAAGGCGCGGGTGGTGTTTAAATCCCTCACCATAGCCCATCGCGCACTCCATGGCTTAGGCCCGGGCTACTTGCAGAAACGATTTTCTTTTTATGTTCCTGGGAGGCCTCTGCGTTCCTCTTCCCTTAGACTGGCAAAAATCCCTGGGTTCCAGCGACACCGTTTGGGGGGTGCGTCCCTGATTGTTCTGGCGACTCGTGCCTGGAATGCACTTCCCTTTGCTCTTCAATGTGTGGAAGATATTGCTGTTTTTAAAAAATTGTTAAAAACGTATCTCTTTATTTAAACTTCAGTTTTTTTGCTTTGTTTCCCCTTGCTCGCGCCGGGACACTCCTAGGAGTAGCCGTGCGCGCTATGAATTTAAATAACATACCATAACATAACATAGATCCACGCTGTCTTCTCTGCCTGCTTCCACACCATCAGCATGCTCTGCAAGTTCTTCCAATGGATCCCAGTCTCGACCAGGAAGATAGTCACCCAGGCCCTCGTCTCCAGCCAACTCGACTACTTCAATGCACTCTACGCTGGAACTACCAAAGAGCTTATGAACTGCCTCCAGACCATTCAGAACTCAGAAGCAAGACTCATCCTTGCCCTCCCCAGAAGAACCAGCATCCCCCTCACCTCAGGGCTCTCCACTGGCTCCCTGTCCGGGAAAGAAGCCTCTTCAAGCTCCTCCTTACTAATGCCTACAAAGCCCTCTACAACTCTGGACCCAACTACATCAACAACCGCCTGACGTTCCACCAACCGGCCAGGGAGCTCTGTTCCTCCACCCTTGCCCTGGCCCACATCATTCTCATCCGTCGAAGCCGCTGCGGAGGTGGTTTCTTCTTTTACCTCGCCGCCAAGTCCTGTAACAACCTAAACGTACGCACCTTCCCTTCACTGGAAGATTTCAGGAAGAAGCTCAAGACCTAGTTCTTCGGCCGTCACGGCCATCCGACCGCGGCTCACAGAACCTCAAGTCTAGCTCTACAAGACTTAATGATTGAAGCTGCTACTGTTTGTCGGTCTAACCATTCTTTATTTTTCAGCCTGCTTTGTGCTTTTTAATCCCCTTTGGATTAATATTTGGGCACTTTGTACCAAGCAGCAATAGTTCAAATGGAAATAAGACATTATAGCCTAGCTTTTGTATTTATAATTGAGCATATATATTTATATTTATTGCATAGACTTCATTATCACTATATTATCTACATATATAGTTGAATTTAAGTATTCTTTCAATTAAATATGTTAATTTATTTGAGTATATGTTTTAAAATGCAAATACACAATTACCAATGTTGTTGAAGTATTTGATTTGTTGCAATGCGATAATTCAACTTGATTCGATATATTGTTTAGGGTTTATTGTAGCATGGCTTGATATTTTGATTTCCTAGTTATTATTACTCACCACTCACTTAGGGGAGAGGAGTTGGCCTAACGGCTAGGGCGGTCAACCTCGAATCTGGGGAACCGGGTTCAATTCTCAGCAATGACGCTGAACATCCTGTGGTTCTGGGCAAATCACGTAATCTCCCCGTGCCTAACAAAAATGAATGTGTCCTTATGTTACACAACTGGGGTATGTAAAGTCTCTGATACCCGATTCCGGGTCAAGTTTGTGCTATATAAAACTCCATAAAAAAAAACAACAAAGTTTCATAGAATTTGAAGTCTTGATTTTTTAGTTATCATTTTTAAACTACAAACAATGTCATGCAGAGTATAAGTAGGTGAGAAGCTAGAAAAGGTTGTATTCATTGTTCATTGTAAGAAATTTTCAGCAATGGTTAGAGTATATAAACAGAAACAAAGCATTATTAGATAGAGAGTATGTTTGATCCAGGAACTCGGGGCTGAGGTTCGTACAGTAGCTATAAAACACCTTTCATTGCTGAAAACTACAGAAAAGGCACAGTGAGTCCTCTGCTAGTCTTATCTGCCACCTCGTGAGGACAAAATAATCACTGACGTGCAGCGACAAGAACAGCAGCTGTCTCCTTATTGAACACTGTTTCTGTTGTTCCAAAAAGGTGTTCAGGTGTAGGCCATCTATGAACCTTGAGTAGGTCGTTTTCAGTACTGAAGTTAGCTTATTTAGCTGAGGGAAAAGGGGAGGATTTGAGGATATCAATGCAGAAGACCCCTAAAATACCATCTAATGCTGCAATATTTTCTGTTCTGCCTATTGACAAATATTTTTTTCACTATTTTGTATAATAACTACTATTCATATTGTGTGCACTAGGATAGGATTTTGATTTAAAACATCTTGAAAATATATTCCTAACTTCCTAGTGTTCTTGAGTGTGTCTATTTGTGATAAGAGGGTTTGGGTTCCAATAACTATTCCTGTGAGTCTTGTAGTGCTGATTGTTACCTAATATACACCTTACCCATGTAATGCTCAGTGGGTTGCGGGAGGTTGCAATCCATTAGGTTCTCTGTGTCATATAGGTACATTGACTAAATACTTGGTGCCAGAGGGTCTAGAGAACCCATGCACGGGGGAAATTCATTCATTTAGTTTTAAAAAGCACATTTTCTTTCTCACTGCAAAATTAATATCAATGCAGGCTGACTTCTGCCTACTGAAGCCAACTGATGCCTTGTATGCTACCTAAAACAAATTTAGATCCTGGGTTATTTTCTATTAATTAAAAATGCTGTGGTATAAAATGTGTCCTATTTGGGAGATATGCCAAACTTTTTGCTTACTTCCACAAAGCAGTTTTATCTCACTTTCTGAACTATGCAGACTCCTCATTATTCTGTCAACTGATTTATACTTTGACTTTCCTTTCTTTCCGAATTAGGCAGACTTTATGTCAGTATGTCTGTTGATTTATACTTAGATTTTCTTGCCTTTTGAACTGAGCAAAATCATGGTAGTCCTTTGCTGAACTATAGTGATTCTTGCTATTTATTTTTTATTTATTTTTTATTTATTTATTTGTATTGTTTTATAGAGTGCAAACTTGACCCGTTAGGATATCAGAGTGCTTTACAGGGGATCATAGCAGTGTACAATAGGCAAGGAATCACATTAAGGGTAGAGGACACGTATGTACAGTTTACATTTAAGTTACTCAAGACAAGGCCCCAGATTTCTTGATGACGTAGCTCTGTACTCCGAAGGGAGGCGCTAGTCGGTAGTTGGTCAGGGTCTCTGTGTTGGTAGGAGGCAGCATTTAGGGAGGAAGGTTTTGGCCTCCTTTTTGAAATGTGCCAGAGAAGGGATTTTTCTGATGGTGGGCGGGAGAGAGTTCCATATTCTTGGGGCGGCTCCAGAGAAAGTCTGGTTAAAAGTTTTTTTTTCCGGAACCATGCAGGTTGGAGTAAGAGGTCTCTGGCGGACCGGGAGTTTCTGATTCCGCCGGATACCACAGGTTTCTGTGCGAGATAAGCAGGGGAGTTTGAGTATACCGCCTTGTGTATGATGCAAGCCAGTTTGAGTTGTATTCTGGCCTCGAGGGGAAGCCAGTTCAAAGCTTTCAGGTGTGGAGAGATATTGTCAAATTTTTTTGAGCTTGTAAGAAGTCTGGCGGCAGCATTAAGGCAGGCTTCTAAGGGTGCCAGGGAGATCTTGGGTAAACCTGAGAGAGTAGAACAGTCATATTCCAGTCTGGAGATTACTAGCGCTTGGACTGTGCTTTTTAGGTTGGCAGTGTCAAGGAAGGGTTTCAGTTTCCTGAGGTAGCTCAAGTGGAATCTGGCTGATTTGGCCATCGAGTTGATGTGGTCTTGCATGTTCAAATTGCAGTCAAGGGTTATTCCCAGAGAGTTTGCTGAGTCCACGATGGTCGGTGGGCAGTCTAAGGCTGTTATAGCCTTGATCCATATCTGCATCTCGGGATTGGTTTTTGGAGGGGAAATTAGGAGAAATTCTGTTTTCATAGCGTTGAGTTTAAGTTGATTGGGGGTGAGCCAATGAACGGTTGATTTCAGGGCCTCATTCAGGGAGAGAATCTCCTCGAGAGAAGAGGCTTTGATGTAGAGCTGAGTGCCGTCAGCATAGGTATGGTAGGAGATATTCGCTGTGCGTAGTACTTCGGCAAGTGGTTCAAGGTAGAGGTTGAAGAGGGTCGGGGACAGGGTTGATCCTTGAGGGACTCCGACCTTGACCGGAGAGGAAGCAGATAGGTTGCCGTTGATTAGGAATCGCTGCGATCGGTTTTGGAGGAAGGATCTAAACCATTCTAGAACGGAGCCATCCAAACCCATCCTGAGTTTGAGGCGTTCGATTAGTTTTTCGTGGTTGACCGTGTTGAAGGCCGAGGATAGATCTAGGAGGATTAGAAGGCATGTTTTCCCTTGGTCCAGGGCTTGGAGGGCATCGTCAACGATGTGGAGCATGGTCGTTTCAGTACTGTGCCCGGGTCTGAATCCAGATTGGAAGTTATCGAGAAGGTGGAAGTTGTTGATGTGCTGACTTAGTTGCTGTTGTACACACTTCTCCAACCCTTTGGCTAAGAGGGGGATGTTGGTGATAGGTCTGAAATTGTCAGGGATAGCTGGATCCAGCGACAGCATTTTCAAAATGGGAAGGACTTGGCCGGCTTTCAGAGAGTCAGGAATGGAACCCTGCTGGAGCGAGGCATTAATTATTGCAGTCCAGCTAGGAATAATGGATTGGACGAAGGCCGCTAGGCAGTTGGAGGGGAGCGGGTCGTTGAAATCGTTATTCGGGTTTAGGGACGATAGGATTTTAGAGACAAAGTCTTCGTCATAGAGGTTGAAGTCAGTCCAGAGTGCTTGATTTTTAGGTGAAGTCTGTGGGGGCATCGCAGGAGGAGGGGGCAGGACAGGAAGGGATAGAGAGTATGTGGCGGCACTAAGTTCATTTCCTAAAGCTGCGACTTTGTCAGCGAAAAAGGAGGAGAATTCCTCAGATGATATTAAAGACTTGGGGGTTTCTTTCGAAGTTTTGGCCAGTTTATTGGATTGGTGTTTGACCAGATCGAAGAGCTTGCGAGGTCTGTTCTTGGCGTTCTCAAGTTCGGATCTGAAAAATTCTTTTTTAGAGTTACGGATGTCCTTGTTGTAGGCATTCGTGGCCTGGCGAAGGAGTTTTAGATCTGCGGAGGAGGTGTGCTGTCTCCAGATTCTTTCGGATTGCCGGAGGAATCTCCTCTCATTGTTGAGGGATCCAGTGAACCAGGGGTTCCTGTCTTTGGATTGGGTTCTTTTTAGCTTTAGTGGAGCTAGCTCATCCATAATGTTTGAGATAGTTGCAGAGTAGTGATTATTGAGGTCATTGACTGTTTAGAAATGTGAGTGGGGAGGGTCAGATTTGCAATGAGCCTTCAGTTCATTGTGGTCCAGGTTCCTAGAGTCTCTAATCCAGCGTTTAGGAATCACTGGTTGCGGTGCCCTTATCATGTGGGTGCCAGGTAGTAGGAATGCGATGGCGTGGTGGTCAGGCCTGTCGCAGGGGTCTATGAAGATAAGCTTGACTTTTGATTCCTTAGAGATAATCCAGTCGAGGATGGCCCCTTTTGAGTGTATTGGGAGTGAACAGGCCTGGGTCAGGGCTTGATCGGTGAGGAGGTCTTTGATGACGTTGACATGAGGGTTCTTGGGGTTATTCCAATGCAGGTTGAAATCACCCAGGAAGATATCTTTAGAATTGAGGGAGAACTTAGCAGTAATGAGTTCCATGAGGTGGTCAGTGAAGGAGTCGTTCGTGCCAGGGGGATGATAAATGATGTGTAAATTGCACAATATGGTGGAGTTGCAACAAATGGAGAGTGCGAGGTATTCGCAAGAGTCGGTGGAATCCGCCAGAAGTTCTGTGACACTGAGGTTAGAGCGGAAGATGCAGGCGATGCCTCCTACTTTCTTGCTAGATTGCCTGTACAGCCTGGCAATATTATAAGCCGGGAGGGACTAAGCGGTCTAGGCAAGGAGATGAAGAATCGTTGAGCCATGATTCTGTTAGAATTGCTAAGTCGAAGTTTTTGTTCAGGATGAATGCAGCAATGTCAACGGCGTGCTTATCTGCAGTTGATTAAGAGGCCAGACAGAGAGGAATCAGGGGGAGTGTCGGGAGTCAGGGTGGACAAGTGTACAGGCGCTAGGTTGCTCTTGACCACACTTCTGTTGGGCAGGGTGGCCGATCTGTTGTTGTTTATAGAGACTGTGCAGATGGCATGTTCGGCTCTCATGTCTAGAGGGCAAAGGGTAATTGGGACAGAGTTGTAGTCACTGAGGATGGCAAGGATTTCCTCTTCAGTGAGGTCTAGCGGACTTGGTGTGGCATGTGTTGAGTTGTAGGAGAGGGCGAGAGCTAGGGTTTCTTCCTCCGAGAGGTGGCATGGTTGCTTGCGAGGGTGAAGATGTCTCAAGGGTAGCGGTAGTGGGTGCTTGGGGATCTCTGTGGCGTGGGGAGGGGTGGAGTTCCACTGGGTTTTGAGGTTAGCGAAGGAGAGTTCCGCGAGGTGAAGGAGGTTGGTGAAAGTAGTTGCTTTGAACAGACCCTCCAGGATTACGCAATTTCGAGATTCGCGAAATAATCGCGAAATCAGCTGACTGCAAAATGTACCTTTTTGGCCGCTAAAAATGGCCTCCAGCAGACAGCCAAATAAATGGTGAAATTTTACTGACTATACGTGCACACGTCACTACGTGTCGCTGTACAGCCTTAATGGCTGCCTGCTTCAAGCGCTGCATGACAGAAAGACGAGAAAACAAAAGTAGCGCTTTACTGGCAAACTCTATGGGGCATATCAACAAGGGCCTTATCTCTGCTTTTTTGTCTTTAAAAGCCAAAAAAGCGGAGATAAAACTATCGCCCTATTTACAAGTGGGTACTAATATGCATTAGCGCATGTTAGCACCCGTTTTCCCGACGCCTCGCTTTGCATCTCTAATGAGATGCAAAGTGGGCATCACTGGGCAGTACTGCATGTAAATTATCGCGGATGTGCAAATCGCGATATTTACAAGGAGGCCCACGCATTTTAGCAGACGTTAGTTTTTAGCGAAAACCGCAGTTTTCGCCAGAAACTAACGTCTGCTAAAATGCTGACTTACGTGTACTTAACATTGGGGGTGGATTATGCTGATACGACCACAGGGTCGTATCAGCAAGATTATCGCTGTTTTCCATGGAACATCGCTGGAAAACCAACGATGTTCCATGGAAAACACCGCTATCGCTGGAATAATTATCGGCATCGCGCTATGCCTTGTTAATACAGTGCTAGCATGGTGATAATTTCCAGCGATAGCCAGGGAAAAAAAAATTCATGCTAAGCGCGGCCAGCGATAATTATCGCTGACGCTTGATAATATGCCCCACTAAAGGCTATGCAGTGTGCACGCATCATTTCTGTCCGAGCGTATGATCTTTTAATATATTGCTTCGAGACAGGCTGAATAAGTAATAGATGCGAGTTGCCGGCATTCCGTCGAAACTCGCAGGATTGCTACTGAAAGGCCAGGGCACCGAACACGGCCGAATTCCCTGTCTGTCATTATGCCTAAATAAACGATGGAGGCATGACCTGAGACTGGCAGGATGAAGAAGGCTGAAGCGCCTGAGAATAGCTTTCAGTGAAATGGAGACGTCCGCAATCAATAAGTGTCTCTTAAAGCTGAAGTATTTCGTAACCCTCTGGGAGTATCCACATAGCTGTTGGCATTTTATTGCCACTTCTGTGCATCCCCTCTGCCTTGGATGGTGGTGTCCTGCATGTCTGCTTGCTGGGAAAAGAAATATCTTCAGGGTAATCTAGACTGAGAGGCGGGAATGCATTTGCATTTACAATAACTTGTGTCCTTAGTTAACACGCATCTCAAATTTGAATCCCTCAGGTGACGAAGGTAGATGCATCTGTTACAATAATTCCAAGACCGGAAGATGCGTCTCTACTGCACCCGGTTTCCATTTATGTCCTTCTTTACACTGAAGAGCATAAAGGATGTTTTGGGTAAAGGGCTTCAAAAACTCAACCATGTCTATTGATCTCAAATCTGCCAAAAGTTGTGTTAGTAAAATGTATTTATTGCATGAAAGAGTATTGTGTCACAAATTATTGTTTATAGATTGGGTTTTCAAGAGTAATTTTTACGTCAACTGAATCATATTCTTTATGTTGTAAGTGGCTGCTTGTGATTTCACATTGTTTTTTTTAAATAAATGTATTTATTAACATTTTCTTTAATACATTACAATGGCATTGATTAATAGCAGCACATCGTGGCACCCTCAGCGAGACATCGGCATCATACAAGAACAAAAGTGGCGGGTGATCTAGTAACTGTTCTAGAATCTTACTCATTTGTTGGGAGCATCTTTCAGCTGCACAACGCACAAGTCCATCGCTAGAGATCACTGTGAATCAGAGGGCGACAACCCATAGTGCGTCAACCATGGCTTCCATATTTTCCAAAACTTTTTGGGGCAACCCCGTGCTTTGTAGGTCGTCTTTTCCCCCAGCAGTGATTTCACATTGCTTGGTGCCCAGATGTTCACAACAGAACTACTCAATTGTGAATGCTGTTCACCTTTTTCAAGAGACAGTTGGGGTGCCTGGCAAGGACATTAAACAATGGAATCAGGGGAGCATCAGCAAGGGGTAGTCGAAGGGGGCGTCAAGGGCTTGCCAGCAGCAAGTGGTGCTGTGGGGTGGGGTTTCTCACTTTCCATCTGTGGTGCAGACTGCAGAGGGTGAAAGCTGCAAACTTCGGGATCTGCCTGCTCGATCCCCCTGACCGCCTTTCAGCATCAGGAGGGGGGGGGGGGGGGCTGAGAGACACCGTAAAGTTATGGATGAAGAGAGCCCAGACCAGTCGTGGGAGGGGACAGGGAGTCAGTGCACGCTACATGAGAGGGGACTGTGTGACTGTATCCAGGGAGCGAAGGGGGTGTGTGACTAAATCAGGGAGTGAAGGGCTCTGTGTGACTGAACCAGGGAGCGAGACGGTGTGTGTGACGGAAACCAGGGAGCAAAGGGGTCTGTGTTACTGAAACCAGGGAGCGAAGGGGTCTGTGTGACTGAAACCAGGGAGCGAAGGGGGCTGTGAGACTAAATCAGGGAGTGAAGGGCTCTGTGTGACTGAACCAGGGAGCGAGACGGTGTGTGTGACGGAAACCAGGGAGCAAAGGGGTCTGTGTGACTGAAACCAGGGAGCGAAGGGGTCTGTGTGATTAAAACCAGGTAGCGAAGGGGGCTGTGCGACTAAATCAGGGAGTGAAGGGCTCTGTGTGACTGAACCAGGGAGCGGGACGGTGTGTGTGACTGAAACCAAGGAGCAAAGGGGTCTGTGTGACTGAAACCAGGGAGCGAAGGGGTCTGTGTGACTAAAACCAGGGAGCGGAGGGGTCTGTTTCACTGAAAGCAGGGAGCGAAGATGTCTGTGTGACTGAAACCAAAAAGCGAAAGGGGCTGTGTGACTTAAACCAGAAAGGGAGTGGCAAAAGTGGTGCCCCCACAGGGCGGCATACATGGGCGCAAGAACCTCCCAGGGAGAAATATGAACCCCTCCCATGAGGTTAGGATTGGGGCTGTGGTTCCGTAGAGTTGCAGAAACTTTAAACCTGCCTATTTCAAAGTGGAATACTCTGCTCAAAGAGGTCCATTGATTTAAGGCTGAAAAGGAAAGACCACGAATAAAAAAAAACCAGTGCCACAATAATGCTGCAAATCTTTATTTTGTACCGCTTAATTTAAATTTTTGGGCCGCACAATTTACGAATCTATGCCGCAATATACTGGGGGGGGTCTGTTTGAAGGATAACCCTGTGTTGACTCATGTACATTATTTGATACATTATTGATCATTTTAATTTGACTGTGTTCTGCCTTCTCTAATGATTCTTACATTTGAATAAACCTTAATTGTTTTAACTTTGAATTTTGTCCTGCAAAGGTTTTCTTTATTTGCGTAGGTCTGTGGTCTATTGAGACTCATATTGTAATTGTAATTGTAACTGGGTTTTATATCGCGCCAACTCACCAACAGGTCTCAAAGCGCTACTGACCAAGTACAGAACAAAGATGGAAAGAGGAAGTATGGGTCTCAGGTCTAACAATCGCCTATAGAAGCGGGAATGCGTCTTTGAAGAGCAAGGTCTTCAAAGACTTCCGAAAGCGGAGAAGGTTGGGCTCTCTCCGAAGCACCTCCGGTAGCTTATTCCAACTAATGGGGGCCTGCACTGAGAAGGATCTGCCTCCTTTGGTTGTTAGCTTGAAGCGTGGTTGAGACAGTAAGAAAGATCCAGACGATCGCAAGATACGTTTAGGTTCGTAGAGTTCAAGCCTTTCTTTTATATAAGCTGGCGCCTGTCCGTGGATTGCTTTGTGGCAGATACACATGCTTTTGAACTCCACTCTCTGCACCACGGGCAGCCAATGTAATCGGTGGAGCAGGGGGGAAGCATGGGTCCTCCTCGGCACTCCAAAGATCAGGCGTGCTGCATCGTTTAAAATGACCTGAAGACGGTTGATGGAATTCTTTGGAAGGCCGAGATACAGCGCGTTTCCATAGTCTATTCGAGACACTATTGTGGCTGAGACAATGGTTTGCAGCATATTTCTCGAGAGCAGGGGGGCGAGTTTATGTAATTGCCTGATCAGGTTAGTACAGCAGCTAACTACAGCGGAGACTTGATTGACCATTGAGAGTTCCTGATCGATTTTCATCCCAAGACTCTTGACATTGGGGCATGGTTTTGGAGTAGGGCCTAATTCTTGTGGCCAGAACAAATCGCTCCAGGGGGAAACAGAAGTCGAGATGACAAGGACTTCCGTTTTATCCGGATTGATCTTCAACAAGTTAGATGACATCCAGTTCACTGTAAAACGTAGGATGTCTTGAGCCACTGATTGTGCCGATGGTGTATTATCGATACTCAGCAATAGCTGAGTGTTGTCGGCATAGTTAAATACTTTACACTTCATGTTTGCCAGTGACTCTATCAGTGGTTGCAAGTAGAGGTTGAATAAAAGTGGCGAGAGTGCTGACCCCTGCGGGACCCCACAGACTAACATGCCCACCTCTGAGACCTGGTCTGCCAACTGGATCTTCTGTGTCCTTCTTGTTAAGAAGGCTGTGAGCCATTTAAGAGCCTGCCCTCCTATCCCGAACCCAGCCAGTCTGTCCAAGAGCAGTGCATGGCTGACAGTATCAAACGCTGCTGAAAGATCTAATAATATCAGCGCGCTTGGCCTTTTACTGTCAGCCATGCATCTTAGCTCATCCAGTACCGACAGCATTACTAGTTCCGTGCTATGGTGGGCACGGAAACCAGCTTGCCGCTCCTGGAGAAGATATGGCCCTGATCCTCCCTTTCAGCCCTTTTAATTTATTATTTAAAAGGATTGACACCTAAAATGCACCTTACTCGTATAATACTCAGTGGGTTGCAGGAGGTTACAGTCCACCATGGTCTCTGTCTCATATTGGTACATTGACAAAGTACTTGGGGGGTAATTACGATGGTGGACAGACTTCAGTCCGTCCGCCATTGTGTCGGAGAGTGGTACTGTCGGAGAGTGGTACTGCCCGCCTACAAGGCGGCGGTCCCATAGGGGGTATTATGATGCTACCGTGGCGGTTCCATCTGCTAACTTTAACATTGTTGCGGGGGCTGCTAGCTGCAGCACCTGCCGCAATGTTAAAAATGCACTGTTTACGTTCCCCTGCACTAGGTGGCAGGCACCCCGAGGTGTCTGCAACATGGTGCAGAAAAATGTAGTGGGGCACCATATGTGCCCCCCAAGTGCAAATCCAAACTGCCCCTGCCTACGGGGAACCCACAACAGGCCCCCGAAGTTAATCCCGGCCAGCCTTTCCATGGCAGTTCCCCTGCTGGTGGGGAACCAGCATCCAAATCTGGCGGGCGGTGCCTGCTAGGCACCGCCACCATTCTGAGGATGCGGGCGGGTCTGACAGGCAATTATAACGATTGCCTCTGTCGGACCCATGGTGGTCGGGCTTTCCCCCTCCCAGCACACCGCCGGCCATCACAATCTGGCGGGCGGTGAATGGCCTTACGATAGCGGTGAACTCACCACCGACAGCCTGTCGGTGGCGGGTTCACCGCCATCGTAATCAGGCCCTTGGTGCCAGCGGGTCTACAGAACCCTATCTTGGGCCTTGTTCTGGAGCTAAATGTAGAAAACGTATCACCATACCACCAAAAACGGGGAACTCAAGGAGTTTTTTCAAGCCCATCAGTCTTGAGGTGCCATCCGTGATCGTCAAAAACCTCATAACAACTGCACACTGCAAAGATGTCGTCTCCGCAAAGGTCACTGAAGCAAACTGCTCCTAATTTGCCCATGCACGAGGCAAAATTATCAGTGAATTCCTCAAGTAAGGGATTTTCCAGATTCACTGAAATGTGGATAAATCATCCCACTTCTAAAAAAGCCTAACCTTGACCCCGAGATTGACTCCAATTACTCCATCTCCGCACAACTAGCTGACTGCATCAACTCTGGAAACATTCTTATTACTCATATATCCAGCTTCCAAGTGTGGTACAGCTTCAAAGGTGCACTGAGCTCTATGTTGTGATACTTTCCTACATACGATTGTGTCCAGTCATTCATGGCATTTGTTGCTTATGTAAGAACTCAAGGTATTCAAGGCAGCTAGGATAGATGACTGGTTCAGTTGCATTTCATCACTCCTTCACGTCATGAGGTACCTTAAAGGGGTCATTCAGTGCAGAGGAAAAACAGTTTTCTCCTGCATTTCTCGCAATCACCAAGAACAGCCATTCTATAATGTTAGTTTATTTGAGGATGCCAGCTGGGGCCCTGTCAGCTCTTGTGATATCATTCGCCGGAGGGCCTCTTTTAGGGAAAAGCTACTTTTTAGGTCTTGCCTGTGACAGCGCATATGCTACTTGCTCATGCACTCTCAATTGTGAGACATATAGCACACAACAAGGGGCTGGCAGCCCATCCATTGCTTACTATTCGCTGGCTTCCTTGTCACTCTTATTCGTTGCCTTGTAATTGAGCAGCATGTTTAGGCGTCACCTTCTCTTCTATGGCTGAAGCATGGACCAAGTACAGATTGCTTCAACGTGATTGCTGTCCTTCCACTATTTTTTTTTTTTATTCATTCTTGATTTTGCTCCTTCCTGCCCCTCTTGTCCCTGTTGCTTCGTCACCCTCCACCCCCTACCCTCTTGTTGTCCGTGTTGTTTCTTCTCCTCCCCTCCAGCTGCTATAAGGACAAGCATTGGCATAGCCAATAGGTCTCGCCTTTGGGACCTTATACGTGTTTAGCCATGCAACAGTTGCATAACTAAATACTTATAAGGTCCCAAAAGCAAGACCTATTGGCTATAAAGTGAACGCGATCGCGATCAAACGTCAAAGCGGTCGTGCGGCCGCGAAAGTGAAAGTAATCGTGGTCAAGCGGGGCGCGCGCGCCCGCGCACATGCACTGTAGCTCTAGGCTGGCCTGGTAGCACTTTTTGGAGCCCTCTCAATAAGTCTCGCCAGACCAGCGCATGCGCTGGGTCAGGCGAGACCTAAAAAAAGAGCTATGACGTGGCCAGCACTGTGAGAAGTTAACATTTTGCTGTTGTTTTTCAGATCGATGAACTCTCAAAGTTTAATTATATATACTTGGGGGCAGATTTGCAAGCCCCTTGTGCAACTTTTGCGTCACTATTCCCATGTTAAAAATGACCCAAAAGTGGCGCAAGGGTCTTGTAAATCTGCCCCTTTATGTCTACAGAAGTGCCTTTGGAGTGTCATTAATAGTGGTTTGCGAAATGTATAATCTGTTCACTCTGAGTGATCGATAGTCAATAAGTGAATTTTATCCATAACCCAACGTCACTCAATTGATTTGCTTTTTTTATTATGAAAAAAAGTTTTGCCAGATTCTGTGAAGGCCTCTTACTAGTAGCAACCAAGCATAAAGTTCAACATTTTCCTTCTGAAGCCTGCCTAAAGGATTTATAGCCTTATTACCCTTGCCACAGACCACTATTTCTAATGCGATGCTGACACTGAGCTGTGCAGTCTTTGCTCAAAAGTCCAGCATTGCAAACATTTAAAATGACCAAAATAGGTAGAACTAAAAAAACACATTCTGATGATGCCAGCTGCAGAGCTGCCAGAGGGAAGGGGGCAGAGGACTGTAAACAGCTGAAAAGTGGAAGACAAGCATTGCCTTGTCTCAGGGTCGACTCTCCCTCTCTCCCATATCAAATTGAAATGTTCGCTGGAAACGTCATGGCCACATTTGAAAATCAAATGTAAACCCTTAGGTACAACCTTTCTCGCAGTCTATGTTGTGACTGAGAATACATCATATCGCTGAAAGCTGCTTTTCTCCCCTTTCACGTATATTTTTGTTCTTTATACTGGTTAAAGTAGCAGTATTATGGGAAATGTAAGCACAATATAAAACTGGCTGTTTCCTGCATTTATAAAGTATTTCTACTATTTCTACTATTTCCTTTATTTCCTTTAGACTTGTTTTCTATGACGCAGGCTTAACTTGTGCGGGTTTTAGAGCAGTGTACAGCATATAGGAACAGGAAAAGAAGAGTATTAATACTATCCCTACGGGTCACATTCCTGTACAATAATGAGTTCATATAAGCAGCAGGGCAAACTACATCATGAAGCAAGAAAAACGAAATTATGCTGCATAATGTGGCATATTTGGTGGTGCTTTTGCTGTGTTGTCATTTTAACATATAGGAACTCTGTCTGGGCCAAGGTTGTACCACATTAGTACCAGTTTAACACCTGAATTTAGCAATCTAAAACTGAACGGGGATCTGTGAACACTTGCAAAGGGTTAGCCACTGCATATCTCCAGGTGTGCTTTGGAAAGGGTCTGCTACTGACTTCACCATGTGTGGCCCTCTTTCGAATAACTTGTGATCTACTTGACCAGGAAACAAATATTCTTTTGTTGAAATCCACATAATTATCTTGTAGAATGAGAAATATGTGGAAAGTGCAGTAAATACATAACTATACAGAAAATGCTGCATCTGCAGAAATGCATAATTCAAGTGCTTTGCATAAAATAATGCTCAGTTGGGTGAATTTTAACAGATAAGAACATAAGCAAATATGGGTCAAGAGTGATATATGAACAGAATAGGGTAGAAAGAGAATGTAATTTTGAATTAGTTAATCACTGTTCCTAAACTAGTACATTTTAAGCAGTCTTTTGGGTAAATGTAAAAAAGTGTAAAACAAATATGTATGAAACGTATATTAAAAACTAGATTTGAAGAAATGTTCTGGTGTTTTTAAAAAAAAACATTTTTAGTATTTAACAGAAGATCTGTAGGTACATTTCTTATAAAGGAGAGATTATTTTGACAACATCTCATCAATATCGATATACATAGCGACGTACAGGTTACACATCTTTGCCTATTATGCTTCATCGTCTGAGTGTTCTAGTGTTTTTGATGAAAATATGAAGAGATGTTCTGGTGTTTCTTGATAAAGTTCTTTACTAGTTTCTTGAAATTGGAAAAGAAGGGAAATTCTAACCTTACGAGAAATGGCATTCCATATCTCCGGATTATATTCTTAGAAGGTGAAAAACACTATTATATAGGATTGTGAAGTAGGAGTTGGCTGTTACTTCTAAGCAAACTGAAGCCTCACCTGACCCTGAGTTTTGTGTGTCAGACATTCTAGAAGGATGAATGACATTAGCAAGCATGCCTTTACCGCACATCAGTTACAACACAATGCCTTTACCATTCATTGCCTTTACCGTGCAAACTTTTGCCACACACATACCTTTACCACACATATGTGTGTGAATATATACATATATTCACACAAAAAACAAACGTTACAGGGACATTATAGTTAGGTTGACTTTTTACCTCACAAAACCATAGAAATTCAGCAGTTATAGGTATACTTATGTTAGGAAACTATAACTTGAGGCCTAAAGTTGATTAATTGTATAACTATAACTGCTGAATTCCTATGGGTTTGTGTGGGTAAAACATCAACCTAACTATAATGTCCCTTTAACCTTTGTTTTTGTCAGTTAAATTCAATGGCTTTTTTAACGTAAAGTCATATACAATTACAGTACTTTAATGCAACCACCTCTGCACAAGGCTTTTGGCCGGGCTAGGCTGGGGATAACTACAGGGCGTGTGGTCGACCCCCCCTACATGCACCCAACCCCATGGTGTGTACGGGCTTTGACCATGCTTGACGAGGGTATTAGTTGGTGAGTTTTTTTTGTTCAATTGGGCTTTGGATCTGCGGATACCTGCGAATCCCCCGTAGGTACCCACGGGGGATCCGTGTCCCAAGATATCTATAAATTTCTTTCTTTAATAATTCCCAAACTACTGAATAGATTTACACAATAGTACAAAAAGGTCTCTTTCTAGACCAAGATATACCATTCTGCAAAATGGGCTGTAATTCCATTTAGCAGTTCAGGCTCTAGTTGTGTCAAAAAAATGCAAAATCCCCATAGACATGGCATGTACCCCCCTTTTTCTCAGTCGCCACTTGACAAATCACCCCAAATCTTTCCAGATAGCAGCTAAAGTAAGTTGTACACTAGTTTTGAAAATTTCGTGAACATTCATCAAATGACGGGAAAGTTATTAGCAAAACAAAAAATACTTCATCTATGGGAAAAGTTGATCCTAACTATAACTACCTATATATATAAATATACACATACATATACATACATATACACAAATATATATACATATATATACACACACATATATATACATATATTTATATATACACACACACATATATATATATTACCTACTGGAGGTCGCCAGTAGGTAGATATAGTTAGGAACTATTTTCCATAGGAAATCTGCAACATTCTATTTGGAATAACGTTGGCGCCAATTGACGAATCTTCGCGAAATTTTCCAAACTTTTGGCCAGCTCTGGTCCGCTCCCATCCTGAAAATTTCACGGTGATTCGTCAAGCAGGGGCCGAGAAAAAAGGGGGGTCCCAAAACGCGTTTTCCCCATGCATTTTCCCATAGGACCTGTTGACGCAGCTACAGCCCGAACTGCTGAACGGAATTACACTGGCAATTTGGCAAAGAGGTAGAACCGAGGCACAAGAAAACCCCAAATAAAAGGCACAAAACGCGACAAGGGGGCAGGGTAGAAACACCCTGACCCCCTAGGCCTGCTCAGGGGGACCCGCAAGGACCCCCAAGGCCAAACAAATTTTTTTTTAAATCGCGGGATGCGCTTAGGATCCGCGCATCCCGCTGCCGGAAAACAAAACAAAGCGCGGACTCCCGCGCTTCGTATTTATTTAGCCCCCGGGGGGGCCAAGTCCTGGGGGCAAAATGTTTATTATAATGGGGAGCCCCCCAGCCCCGGGGACTGCCAACCCCCGGGGCTTATCAGAATTATGGGGAGCCCCCCCCAGCCCCGGAGGCCGCCACCCCCGGGGCTTTATTAGGCATGGGTGGGGGGCTCAAAGGCCCCCCCAAGCCCTGGGGACCGCCACCCCCCTGGCTCTATTTCAATGTATGCGGGGGGGTTCATGGCCTCCCGCTAGCCCGGGGACCGCCCCCCCGGGGCTTGTTTTTTTTAAATAAAACAAAAAACCCTGTGTGGGGGGGCTTGAGCACCCCCCCCCCACACGCCCCGGGGACCGCCACCTCCCCGGGGCACTAAATATTTAAAATAGGGGTTCCGTTACAGACCCCCAAGCCCCGGGGACCACCACCCCCGGGGCTTTAAATTAAGTGGGAGGGGGGGCCACGCGACCCCCCCTGGAGCCAATGATGGCCCTGGGGGCCGCCACCCCCCAGGGCCGGCTCCTGCAGTGTCCCGGGGTGCCCACACCCGGGACACTGCTGTTTGCAATGACAGGGCAAACTACTTTGCTTCACTGAAGCGAGAGCAGGGAAACCTGCTCTCGCTTCAATGAAGCAAAGCAGATTGCTTTTCCACATGGGGAGCAGCATGTTAGCTGCTCCCCATGTGGAAAAGCAATGCCGGCTCCCGCAGGAAGCAGGAGCCGGCTGGGACCGTGGGGGGATTGGGACCCCCCACGGTCCCCAACGAGGTGGCCAGGCCCTGGGGGATGGGGTCCCCGGGGCAAGTAGTGGCCCGGAAGGGGGGGCCACGTGGCTAGGCCTGGGCTAAAAAAAAAATCCGCTCGCGGAAATAGCGATAATTTGACATTTTCGCGTTCCGCGGAAAGCGCGAAAATGACAAAATTTCCGTATTCCGCAGCTTGGCGATAATTTGTTTCTTGCTCGCGCTGTAAAATAATACATTCTCGCGCGCGCGCGATCGCCTTACCTGAATCCCTGCGTTCGCCGACAAGTTTTCTTGATCCGGTCGCGTTCTCCATGAGATGTTGTATTGTTTTTAGCCATTTGCGCTGTCTCGCAGTGACGTCATGCGTCGCGCGATCACGTCTTTCTTCTCGCGATCATGCACCGCGAGACAACTGAAAACAAGATGGCCGCGCCCGCGAGCAACCACATGGGTAAGTTGGCGAGCCGCAACCATGCAGAAAATCTCGCGAACATGCGGGAAAAAAACTTCAGCATCTTCGTGATATTTCCGCGTGTTTGCGATAAATTTTAACATTTTCGCGATAATTTGCGAAAGTGGATTTTGCAAATTCCGCCCACCCCTACACGCGGCCCCCCTCCTAAAAATTTTAATATTTTTTTTTCTTAAACGGCCCCGGGGGATGTGGTCCCCGGAGCCAAAAGGGGCCACAGGAGGGGGGCAAGGCAGCATCCCTCCAAAATACAACAATTTAAAAAACAAAGGGCCATGCCCCGGGAGATGGGGTCCCCGGGCAAATTAGGGCCTCGGGAAGGGGGCCACGCGGCCCCCTTCCAGATTTTTTTTTTTTTTTTTTAAATGGGGGCAGGACCTGGGGGATGGAGTTCCTAGGGCCAATATATTAGAAAAAAAAGGGGGGCTACACCTCCTTGCACCACTCTGCAAACGCGCCCTCTGGCGCGTTTGCAGAGGGGGATCTAATTCCCCTTGAATACTGGGGGTCCCTGGGGGCCATCTAGCCCACCAGGAACCCCCAGTATGCGCCACGGGGCTGCGTTGCAGAGAGGTGTAATGAGGACACGCCCCTTTTTACACCTGTCTGCAACGCAGCTCCGTGGCGCTTACTGGAGGTACCTGGTGGGCTAGTTGGCCACCAGCGGATCTCAGGATTCAAGGGGACTTAATCTCCCAATTTAAAGAGCGCCACGGGGCGCATTTGCACAGTGGTGAAGGTAGGGGGCGGAGCCTGAGGTGATACTGTGCAAACACGCCCTGTGGAGCATTTTAAGTTGGGGAATTAATTCCTCTTCAATCCAGAGGTCCCCTAGGGGCCAACTAGCCCACCAGGTACCTCCACTAAGCGCCACGGAGCTGCATTGCAGAGTGTTATAAAAAGGGGCGTGGCCTCTGAACACCTCTCCCTGGCGCATACTGGAGGTACCTGGTGGGCTAGTTGGCCACCAGGGGACCTCAAGATTCAAGGGGACTTAATCCCCCAACTTAAAACACCCCACAGGTGCGTTTGCACAGTGGTGAAGGTAGGGGGCGGGGCCTGAGGTGATATGTGTGCAAACACGCCCTGTGGCGCGTTTTAAATAGGGGAATTAATTCCTCTTTAATCGCGAGGTCCCCTAGGGGCCAACTAGCCCACCAGGTACCTTGAGTAAGCGCCACGGAGCTGCGTTGCAGAGTGTTGTAAAAAGGGGCGTGGCCTCTGAACACCTCTCTGCAACACAGCTCCCTGGCGCATACTGGAAGTACCTGGTGGGCTAGTTGGCCCCCAGGAGACCTCAGGATTGAAGAGGAATTAATTTCCCAACTTAAAACGTGCCACAGGGCGTGTTTGCACACGTCACCTCAGGCCCTGCCCCCTTCCTTCACCATTGTACAAATATTCCTCTAAAATCAGCCGAACAACGAATTCCGATTTACTCACCTGTTATAAGGAGAGAACCCAGGGCTGCATCTTTTAGATCAGCACTGACCCTGAAAAGTAATTCTAAGCGTACTTACCAGTAACTTGTATTTCCTTCCATAGGAATCCATTGTGTGGTTTTCAGCAGAAAAGTTTCCAAGTGTCCATTTTTGAAACGTACAAATATTCCTCTAAAATCAGTCGCACTACAAATTCCGATTTACTCACTTGTTATCAGGAGAGAACCCAGGGCTGCATCTTTTAGCCCAGCACTGACCCTGAAAAGTAATTCTAAGCGTACTTACCAGTAACTTTTATTTCCTTCCATAGGAATCCAGTGTGTGGTTTTCACCAGAAAAGTTTCGATTTTTGAAACGTACAAATATTCCTCTAAAATCAGCCGAACTACGAATTCCGATTTACTCACCAGTTATCAGGAGAGAACCCAGGGCTGCATCTTTTAGCCCAGCACTGACTCTGAAAAGTAATGCTAAGCGTACTTACCAGTAACTTGTATTTCCTTCCATAGGAATCCATTGTGTGGTTTTCAGCAGAAAAGTTTCCAAGTGTCCATTTTTGAAACGTACAAATAATCCTCTAAAATCAGCCAAACTACGAATTCCGATTTACTCACCTGTTATCAGGAGAGAACCCAGTACTGCATCTTTTAACCCAGCACTGACCCTGAAAAGTAAGACTAAACGTACTTACCAGTAACTTGTATTTCCTTCCATAGGAATCCATTGTGTGGTTTTCAGCAGAAAAGTTTCTAAGTGTCCATTTTTGAAACGTACAAATATTCCTCTAAAATCCGCCGAACTACGAATTCCGATTTACTCACCTGTTATCAGGAGAGAACCCAGTGCTGCATCTTTTAGCCAAGCACTGACCCTGAAAAGTAAGTCTAAGCGTACTTACCAGTAACTTGTATTTCCTTCCATAGGAATCCAGTGTGTGGTTTTTACCAGAAAAGTTTCGATTTTTGAAATGTACAAATATTCCTCTAAAATCAGCCAAACAACGAATTCCGATTTACTCACCTGTTATAAGGAGAGAACCCAGGGCTGCATCTTTTAGATCAGCACTGACCCTGAAAAGTAATTCTAAGCGTACTTACCAGTAACTTGTATTTCCTTCCATAGGAATCCATTGTGTGGTTTTCAGCAGAAAAGTTTCCAAGTGTCCATTTTTGAAACGTACAAATATTCCTCTAAAATCAGTCGAACTACAAATTCCGATTTACTCACTTGTTATCAGGAGAGAACCCAGGGCTGCATCTTTTAGCCCAGCACTGACCCTGAAAAGTAATTCTAAGCGTACTTACCAGTAACTTTTATTTCCTTCCATAGGAATCCAGTGTGTGGTTTTCACCAGAAAAGTTTCGATTTTTGAAACGTACAAATATTCCTCTAAAATCAGCCGAACTACGAATTCCGATTTACTCACCAGTTATCAGGAGAGAACCCAGGGCTGCATCTTTTAGCCCAGCACTGACTCTGAAAAGTAATGCTAAGCGTACTTACCAGTAACTTGTATTTCCTTCCATAGGAATCCATTGTGTGGTTTTCAGCAGAAAAGTTTCCAAGTGTCCATTTTTGAAACGTACAAATAATCCTCTAAAATCAGCCAAACTACGAATTCCGATTTACTCACCTGTTATCAGGAGAGAACCCAGTACTGCATCTTTTAACCCAGCACTGACCCTGAAAAGTAAGACTAAGCGTACTTACCAGTAACTTGTATTTCCTTCCATAGGAATCCATTGTGTGGTTTTCAGCAGAAAAGTTTCTAAGTGTCCATTTTTGAAACGTACAAATATTCCTCTAAAATCCGCCGAACTACGAATTCCGATTTACTCACCTGTTATCAGGAGAGAACCCAGTGCTGCATCTTTTAGCCAAGCACTGACCCTGAAAAGTAAGTCTAAGCGTACTTACCAGTAACTTGTATTTCCTTCCATAGGAATCCAGTGTGTGGTTTTTACCAGAAAAGTTTCGATTTTTGAAATGTACAAATATTCCTCTAAAATCAGCCAAACAACGAATTCCGATTTACTCACCTGTTATAAGGAGAGAACCCAGGGCTGCATCTTTTAGATCAGCACTGACCCTGAAAAGTAATTCTAAGCGTACTTACCAGTAACTTGTATTTCCTTCCATAGGAATCCATTGTGTGGTTTTCAGCAGAAAAGTTTCCAAGTGTCCATTTTTGAAACGTACAAATATTCCTCTAAAATCAGTCGAACTACAAATTCCGATTTACTCACTTGTTATCAGGAGAGAACCCAGGGCTGCATCTTTTAGCCCAGCACTGACCCTGAAAAGTAATTCTAAGCGTACTTACCAGTAACTTTTATTTCCTTCCATAGGAATCCAGTGTGTGGTTTTCACCAGAAAAGTTTCGATTTTTGAAACGTACAAATATTCCTCTAAAATCAGCCGAACTACGAATTCCGATTTACTCACCAGTTATCAGGAGAGAACCCAGGGCTGCATCTTTTAGCCCAGCACTGACTCTGAAAAGTAATGCTAAGCGTACTTACCAGTAACTTGTATTTCCTTCCATAGGAATCCATTGTGTGGTTTTCAGCAGAAAAGTTTCCAAGTGTCCATTTTTGAAACGTACAAATAATCCTCTAAAATCAGCCAAACTACGAATTTCGATTTACTCACCTGTTATCAGGAGAGAACCCAGTACTGCATCTTTTAACCCAGCACTGACCCTGAAAAGTAAGACTAAGCGTACTTACCAGTAACTTGTATTTCCTTCCATAGGAATCCATTGTGTGGTTTTCAGCAGAAAAGTTTCTAAGTGTCCATTTTTGAAACGTACAAATATTCCTCTAAAATCCGCCGAACTACGAATTCCGATTTACTCACCTGTTATCAGGAGAGAACCCAGTGCTGCATCTTTTAGCCAAGCACTGACCCTGAAAAGTAAGTATAAGCGTACTTACCAGTAACTTGTATTTCCTTCCATAGGAATCCAGTGTGTGGTTTTTACCAGAAAAGTTTCGATTTTTGAAATGTACAAATATTCCTCTAAAATCAGCCAAACTACGAATTGCGATTTACTCACCTGTTATCAGGAGAGAACCCAGGGCTGCATCTTTTAGCCCAGCACTGACTCTGAAAAGTTATTCTAAGCGTACTTACCAGTAACTTGTATTTCCTTCCATAGGAATCCATTGTGTAGTTTTCACCAGAAAAGGCGCATTTGCAGAGTGGTAAAGAAAGGGCGCATGGCCTCCGAAGACCTCTTAGCAATCCTGCTGTTTGGGACTTACTGAAGGTCACAGGAGGGGCAGTTGTTCCTCAAGGACGCCCTTGGGGCCCAGCTACCCAGTGAGAGCAAAATGCTCTTGTTTGCTCAAATCGGAGGACTGTTTGCTATCCGCCAAGCCATTGCAAACTTCAATGTCCAGGGGGTGGGCACCCGGGACATTGCAGGAACTGGCCCTGGGGTTGTGGCGGTTCCCCCGGGTCATCTATGGCTACATGAGGGGTGCTGTGCGCCCCCCTCCAATGTTAATTTAGCCCTGGGGATGTGGTGGCCCCCCGGGAAGGAACCCTATTCGGAAGAGATATGAGTCACACCGAAGCTGATGAATTCATGAAATCTTTGTTCCTGCGGTAGAAAAAAAAGCCAGTTTTGACCTTTGTGGGTCTCGGTCGCATGATCATGTATAATCACCAGTGTGTTTTGACGTACAGTAAACAACAATATAAAAAACAAACAACTCCCTCTTCCATGTATTTAAACCCAAGTGAAAACATAATGACATCGATTTAACAATGACTAACGTAAGCTACATTTCATCTTGTAAGTATCAATCCTTTCCTCGCAAAATACTGTTGAAAGCTACAAACATTTAGAGAAATTGATTATAATCTCTAAAAGGAAATTATTTATTTATATCAAGATGTTTTAAAGACAATTATAAGTGAAAAATGTCACCAGTGTACCTTCTAATTAATTATAACCATATAAATACAGTTGTGATCAATTACTCTAAATGTTGCAGTGATCAAAATATTTGCTCGAAATTAAAAGGACTAGAACACTCATGCAATTATAAAGATCAACTTCAGCATGTTGAGGTGGAGGAGGTACCCTCTTGTGGACCATATATCATGTACCTGACTAGGACCTCCTGTGGTACTCCAACTGTATTCTAATGAATTGATGATCTCCAGGGGTTGAGAAAAATGAAGGGAAGACATAGTAAAAGGATCATTTCCTTAGCCCAGCATGACAGAGAGCTTATAATCTCTTAAGAAATGGAGATTAAGGCAGAGTGCAGGTCCATCTCCTACACGCAAAGCAAGATAAAGTTTAGTTACTTAGTTATAACAATAATTATGCAGATGGGGTCTGAAAATACAGAAAAATTTAAATCCTACCATCCTTGGCTCTGAATTCCAATGGAGTCACGAGCCCACAATGAAGCTAACAACATGCTCACAATGCCCCACCACACCACATGACCACCAGCCTCACAAGACCCCACTTTCCCCCAACGATGGAGATGTGAAAATTGTTTTAAATCAAAGTTAAAGTCAACTTTAGCTCTCTCTATCTTGCTGCAGTTAGCCAGGTAGATGGGAGTGTTTCATGTGAATCTAGTATGTTTCCCAAGCTGCAAAACTATTGTTATAGGTAAGTAGCTAAATCAAATTACAGCTTAATCTATTCTATGTGTACATGCTTTGCAACTGTCTAGCAGTATTTCCTATAAAGATAGGGGTGCGAAGTAATAGCAAATAGATGTCTAAACCACTTCCTGATATGTTACGTTATGCTATGTTATGTTACGTCGATTTGATGGCAGCTTCTCACCAGTGAGGGTATCCAGGTGCTGGGGCAGGAAGGAACGTAGGGCGGGTGGAGCTCCTACTTGAACAGCCAAGTCTTCAGTTTCTTGCGGAAGTTGAAGAGTGAAAGACTTGTCCTGATATGTTGACGAAGTTCATTCCACTAAGAACTAGTGGCGATGAAGAAGGTGAGCCCTCCTGACTTGCTTATGTGGATGCGGGGGACTCGTGCAAAGGTGAGAGAGGTAAAGTGTAGCTGTCTGGAAGATTGGTAGAGTTGAAGTCGGTCTTTGAGGTATGCTGGTCTAGTGTTGTGGAGGGCTTTGAAGGGGTGGATGAGCAGCTTGATTTGGCAACGTTTATGGATGGGTAGCCAGTGTAGTTCAGTGAGGTAGGGAGTGATATGAGCGCTTCTGGGGGTCATCCAGGATGAGTCTAGCGGCGGTGTTTTGGATGGTCTGGAGTCTTTGTGTGAGCTTGTTGAAGATTCCAACATAGAGCAAATTGCAGTAGTCAAGTCTGCTGGTTAAGAGGGCCTAGGTGACAGTGTGTCTTGTGTGTGTGGGGAGCCAATAAAAAGTCATGAGAAGCATTCTGAGAATGAGACAGCAGGCTGCAGTCACAGCATTGACCTGTTTATTTATTGTGAGTTTTTCATCTAGGATGATGCTAAGGTTTCTAGCATGGTGTGTGGGTGTGGAACCTAGTTTGGATGGTCACCAGGAGGAGTTCCAGGGGAAACATTGTTTCCAAAGATCAGGATACTCGATTTGTCCATGTTGAGTTTAACACAGTTCTCTCTCATCCAATTGGCCATGTTGGGCATGCAGGAGGTGAAGTCACTCCTGGTGGTATTGTTCACATCAGTGAGGGAGTGGCATCAGCGTAGGAGACAATGTTGATGCTGTGGGCTCCTATGATGCGGGTGGGGAGTGACATGTACAAGTTGAACAGGATTGGGATGAGGGAGGAACCCTATGGCACTCCACAGATGAGCTTTTTGTGTTCAGAGGTGTACGGGGGAAGTCTTATTCATGGAGATGATGTCGAAGGTCTCTGAGCGGTGAAGCAGCATGAGAGCTGTAGTTTCACCTCTGTCTGTGATGGACCAGATGTCATCTGTTGCTGCTAGAAGGGCAGTTTCCGTGCTGTGGTTGCTGCGGGACCCTGACTGGGTGGAGTCCAGTAGGTGGTGCTGTTCTAGAAGGGTAGACAGTTGCCTATTAATATCTTTCTCAAGGACTTTGAACGGGAAAGATGGGTCTGTAGTTGCTGAATTCTTTTGGGTTTGCTGAGGCTGAGCGTTTCTTAAGGAGAGCTGTGACTTATGCGTGTTTCCAGCTATCCGCTGAGGGTGGAGGAGTTGATGACGGTGGTGAGGTTTGTGCTGATCAGTGTTCTTCCCAGGTTGCCATCTTCCCTGGCTTCTTTGATGTAGCTGTGGCACCTTCTGAGTACGGAGTAGAGGTTAGAGTATCTTGGATGGTCCTCCATCTTCTTTGTTGTTGTTTGCAATAGCATTTGAGTCTCTGAGGTCTTCCGTGTATCAGCATGCTTGAGCATGAGTTCTTGTTCACCTGAATTTCTTCAGGGGAGCTATGGCGTTGGCGCTTTCTGAGATCCAGTTGTTGAGAGAGGTTAGGTCATTCTGAAGGTCACTTATGAGGACAGGCTGGTTGGATCTGAGGGTGTGGGTCCAGTCCTCCTCTGCTATTTTGTTCCAGTTGCAATTAATGTTGTTTAGAGATGGGTGCATTGATATAGGAGTGTACGATGGAGTGTTCCATCCATATGAGTGGGGTGTGGTGGCTGAAGGTAATTTTGCTGCTGGCTGTGAAAACTGGGTCGAGGGTACTCCCAGCGATATAAGCCGGGCTTTGTATGAGCTGTGTGAGTCCAATGTTGTTGAGGCTTTCTAGAAGGGTGGTGGCACTGTGGTCCATTGGGTCATCAAGACGAATGTTGAGGTCGCCGAGCAGCAAGAAGTAATTGGATCTAATGGCTATGGTTATGATGAATTTGGCAGGGAAGTTACTGAAAGTGGTATGTGGTCCTGGCAGTTAATAAGCTAGGGTGCCTGAGATGGTCATGGAGTGGCTGATTTGTAATTGGATTTGTAGTCGAAACACGGAGCATTGGTCAGTTGCTGTTGTGCAAGTGATGGTGTCTTTGTGGATGGTATATACAGGACATAGGAGAGGGATGGGTGATCTTTTTCTCAAGTCTGAAGGATAGAGAAGTCCATCCACCTTATGGAAGGGGCACAGAAGGGATACGTCTTCCCAAATTACTTCTTATAAACAAAAGGTATCCCACCTAATATTTTTATGTTTTTACCAATTTTGTTCTCCACCTGATTATTATGAAGTCTCCCAAACATAGCGCTTCAGTCATTCCAAATGTTCTCAGATGTCAAGTGCGATTGGGTATTTCATAATCCTTCCCTTTCATGCCATGTACCTCCTCTCCTCGCAAAAGAACTGACACCGGCAAGTGCAGAAAATGAACTGAACTACAAGTCCAATGAACTCTTGGGCTCTTTGTAGTTCCACTATGACCAGGCGTTTCCTCCCGACAACCTCCTAGAACGCCTCCGGCCCACCCTTTACACGTCACAGTGAAGTCACATCTGCAGACGAGTGCTGATCAGGGATATGGCCTTGCAGTGCATGTAGTCAGACAGGAGACTATCCTCCAATGGTGAGGCCTCCGTTATGTCCTCCCCCACCAAGACTGCCCCCCTGAGAGTGTGTCGTATTTGTGATAATCTGAAAACTTCTGTGTCAGCTAGTTTGTATTCTTTCTGAAGTTCAGCAAATTGAATTATTTTCCTCCATGCCCAAAGGTTACTCACCCTTGAGATGCATATGGTGTCCCATTTGTTGAAGCCCTGATAACAGCCCAGCTTTCCCAAGCATTCAATCCACCAGAGGGGTGTAGCAAGTGTTTGCCTACTTTGTCTCTGAGTTCGTAGACTCTATGGTGCATAGCCCGAAGCCTGCCTCTTGCCGTTTCCGTCACCAGATTTCTGTATTCTTGTTGCTTTACGCCTAGTGTATGCTTAGGGAGGCAGGGGATTGCTCCAAGGCGAGTATGTCATGCTGCAGTGTATCGAGCTTTGCCCTCTTCTCTTTTCTCTCTTTTAGAGAGAGTGCCTGCCCCCTTAGGGCTGCCTTGTATGCTTCCCAGATGGTCCGGGTAGACTGGACTGAGCCCACATTTTCCCTAAAGTAACATTTAGTGGATTTGATGACGCTGGCTTTGATATGCGGAGTTGTAAGATACCATGGATTGATCTATATGGCTTTACGCGCTAATGTTATACCCAAAGTGTATTTTGCCCATAATGCTGCGTGGTCCGAGATCCCAAGTTGGAGGATTTTTAATCTTTATTCCCCCTGGTCTTTTCTTCCAAATGCTCCCTGGAACATGGTCAAGCCCACCCTGACCTTTAGGAGTCAGGGTGAACCCAATGATGAAGCATGACACTATTAGAGTGTGTGAGGGTTACTTAAAGGAAAGGAACCCTTTCCTTCCCCGCCCATAGGAAGGTGGTGCTCCACCTGAAAAGACTATATATATGTATTTGTGGATGATCACAAGACCACCTCTGGGTTGGTGGTGCCTGTCTCAGGGGATGATCTTGTAGCCAGGCAGGAGGGCTTCAGCAATGGCTGTGGTGGATGACGGGTCACGACAGGTTTTGGTGAGAAAGAGGATTTTCTGGGAGTGCATGTCGATGAAGTTCCAGACCATGGTGGCGTGTTTGCCAAGAATTCTGGTGTTAAGGAGCATTCATGTGAACCAGTGGATAGAGTAGGAGTGACGATGCAAGTGAATCGGCAGAGAGCACATGAGAAAGGTTCTGCTAATCTATGTGGTGTGGAGCAGGGGCAGCCAACTTGGAGTCTGGTGTTCAGTGCTAGCAAGTCGTAAGAAGTGTAGCGATGTTCGTCGGACTAACTAGTATCCATGGATCTGGGTGTGGTCCACGTGCGGATGGGCTTGCCTTTGGTGCGCCATTGGCACGCCAGCAGTGCTGTCACTCAGCGGCTGCCATTAAGTAGATCCTAGGAGGGGCAGGAGTGCGGGGGATGGGGCAAGGGAGGGGTGGGAATCCATGAAAAAAGGAAGAGATCGGAGAAACAGATAAGGAGAGGGGGAGGAGGGAGGTGAGAAAGTATGAGGAGGCAGGCAGGGGGCGTCCGTGGGGCCAGGAGAGAAGCGGGAAAGAAAGGAGGAGAAAAGCAGAAAAAGTAGTCAACAGAAATGAGTAAAGGCACCAAATCGGCAAAAAATGAGGCAATAAAACGGGCATGAATATGGGCACAAAGAGATGTGATGGGCACAAATGATGAGGAAGAGCCCAAAAACGGGCACAACACGCTGGACAGAACAACAAAACTGGCACAAAAGCCAGAGCACAAAAAACACAAAGCACAGGTCAAAGCCAACAAAAGAGAACAAAACTGGACACAGAAGACTGAACAGAGCAAAAAAATGGGCTCATAATCCTAAGAACAAAAGCCAAAGCGTAGGTAAAAGCATAGAACGGGCACAATGGCGAACAAGCGAGAGTGGAAGAGGGAGCGTGTGAGATGAGTTAGTGAGAGCAAGAGACAGCAGTGGGAGAGAGGAGGAGCACAGCCAGGAGGAGCATGCATATACACACACAGATTTGTTTAGTAAATGTATGTATGTATGAATTGATGGCCATCTTGCAGCAGCATATATGTGATTCAAAAACATTTCCTAAGCAAGCCGCATATGTCTCTTTTGTCTAGTAAATGTACTTTACCTAGGCAGTAAAGTCTTCACTGGCAATATGAAAAAATTCTAAATAGTTTCTATGATCCATCTAGCAACTGTACCCCTTTTCCTCAATGCTTATGGATCTTGGAAAACAAACAGTAGTTGACTTTTCATGATTAATCTTGTTCTACCTATGAAATACATAACTGCTCTTCTGACATCCAATTTATGTAAAACTCTTCCAGCTAGTGTTGTCAAATATTTGAAGAAAACTAGTAGATATATGCTTTGATTCATGTGAAAAGCTGCAGCCATTTTTGGGATACATTTTTATTTAAATGTACAGCTGTATCGGAAAAACTGTATGTGAAGGTGAAATGTTTTAATGTTGATCAGTGCCTTGACTCAAAATGTGATGCCAGAAGTGATGATGGACGGAGCGTTTGAGCATATCAAACACTCACCCCCGTCAACTGATCTGGGTTTAATCCATTATTCTTTAGCTCACTCCACCACCCCAGTTCCGACATTGCCATATGCAAATCAGTCTGACCCTGTGCCTCATGGGAACAGTCCAGCCCGAACTGCCAAGCCATGTCTTCCCTGGACTGGAAACAAGCATCCCGGGACCAGTTTCGGGTTCATAACCCTCATCAACCAGGCTATCTTGAATCCAGTGGCAAAGTGAGCAAGGGACTCACGTCTGGGCATACCATGCCAACTGAGGGCAAACAAAGGGATACCAAAGGAGGTGATGGACGGAGCGCTTGAGCAAGAACAAGATTAATCATGAAAAGTCAACTATTGTCTCTGTACTGGGGTGAATGTATGACATTGTTCTGCATTCTGTCCATCAACTGTTTTTTTTGCACTTGGCTCAAAAGGTGGCACTATCCGTTTCCTAAAAATTACGTTTTGATTCCATATAGACAATGTCTTGTGAGGTAGTGGATAGATTAATTTTACTTCTTACAGCTAAATATCTATAACTGGAATAGTTAAAACTGATGTACACTGCAGATACATTTGACATCATGCAAAAATGGATATTGGTTATTGCTGCGACACCGACCATCAAGTCTCTGTTATCTAGCTGAGTGAACCCTATGGACTGGGCTTACATGCTTCAGTTAGTTTATCCTTACCTGTCTGACAAACTCTAGGACTTCAGAAGCTACACGGCCAACTTCAGACAAAGATGCAGACCACCTCGTCTAACAAGCGGATGGTCCTTTTGCTATAAGAGTTGAGTAGCCCGTCATGTTGATCGCCGGTGTCGCCCTCGCTGGTTCCACCGGCAGACACATTACACCAAGACCATTTTTTTGTGCCAATGCAGCTGATGATGTCATCGGCATATGACTTTTGGTAAATCAGGTGGTGCAGTTTTTGTCCTCCGTGCAATGCAGCGCTGCAATTTTTCATGCATCACACTGTTGTGTGAAGGACAGTAAATCTTGGTCCCCTTTGCTTCTTGCTGTGGTGTTGTCTGTAAACACATTTACCAATGATCATATGACCTTTCCGTAAGAAGCATTCAACTCTATCTTATGATAATGATTTGTCCAACTAACTCCTGCTGGTTTCATTGATATACATTTAAATAATGTCGATGTGCTTCCCATCCTATGTGTAAAGCATATTTGGTAATGGTCACATCTGGGACTGGTTCAGTAAAAGAACTTCCTTGTGATAGATAGTTTTTGTTCCACCAACATGTCTTTACCACCTTGCAATTTCCAACCACTAGATCCGCTCCATTCCCAATTGTACTCATCAATTAACTAGAGCGCTCCTGTAGTGATCTCATATATAGGTGAGCATATAAAATCATATGAATATATGAAGCAAACATTCTCCATTAACCTGATTCCAGATGTTTAATAAAAATAATTTTGTTTGTGAAATGCGTGAATTATCTGAAGCGATTGGGTTACAAACAAGTTTAGTGTGACTATTTCTGTGCATAAGAACGTTTATTTTCTAATCAAATTTGGAACTGGTGATGATTTGTTGAAGTTTACCATGATTCACAACTGGAATAACATCTGAATAACTGGATTAAGGATTCTAGACATTGTTGAAAAGATTTCCAATTAACCAGCCAATCATCCAGCCAATCATCTAGGTCTAGGCACACATGTACTAACTCTTGGTGTAGACTTTATCCAAAAGGCAAGCAGGATGAATTGGTAATTGCCAATTTCCACTAATCTCGGGTACTTTCCGTGCTTCAGATGTATTTGGCTGTGGAAAAACACATTCTTAATATAGATAGTGGATAGATAGCTGTCTTTTCCGACATCCTATAATGTAATATTTACATCCTATAATGTAATTTTGAATGGAATGGTTCACTGTTCTCAGATCAAGCAGTCTTGTCCCTTTTCTGCATAGTGAGAACCTGTACTGGAGCATCCTTTTGCAGAAAACACTGCACCTATTCCAACAATACAAGAACGTGATGCATGCTGGTAATCCTTGGCTCTGGTCTCATATTCTTCGAATTCAGTGCAAAATCTATTTAATAGTCATGTTAATTAACTGACTGCTCTTGGGTTAGGCTGTCCTATGCTTTTGTGAACCATTCCAAGCTCTGCCCTCCACTCGCGACTGGGATGGTACGATGGGGGAAGGTGTAGCATGACACTTCTTAGCAGTATTTCATGAAGATGTGGCTCAGTAGGTTGCAGCCAGGGTGATCTCAATTCTCACCGCTCTGTGCTCCCATATTCTACACACCCATGGGCTCCCAGACTGTGCATCTCCCAGTGCAAGCCTCATGAGGCATAACACCCTTGAGGGCCCCTCTGGTTAAACATCTGTGCCCCCTTTCGCACATCATCCTGCACACAGTAATATATGAATGCTGGTCTGTGTATTTTGGTGCAACTGTGTTTGTAAGTCAGTATGCAGGGGGTTGTATGTATCTGTTGCAGTTTGTAAACAAAATGGGTGACCTTAGGCATGGTGGTCCTTGCACTTTTATGCATGCTCTGTCTCCAAAGGTGTACTCATATGTTGTCTGCATGTGTGAATTCACTACACAGAAGCTAGGTCTACTCGCTTTATCAGTACTTGCTTTCTTTTGGTGTAAATGTGCTTTACGTCATTAAGGCTGATTTATGTGGCAGACAGGAGGGGGCAGAGGGACTTGCTGAGATACTTTTTAATTGTTCCTTGGATTTTTTTTTTTTGTGACTTGATGTTTACCTTTATGATGGTTGGTACTGCCAATATTTTTTTTAAAAAATTACAATAAAAAAAGTTCCTCTGCTCCTTAAATATCCAGTATTCCAGTGCGTTCCCACGATGTAGCTAGTTTATGTTGCTTGCCTGGCTGCGTTTGCTCTTCCTCTCTAGATCCTGTGAAGTGTTGGCAAACTGCATTATCTCCACTCTGGGAGCTGCCCTAAGTGCTATTCAGAACAGAGGTGCAGTCTTCCTGAGCCCCCCTGCCTGTTAGTCCCTCTTCTCATCATGCTCCTGCCACCGAGTGCTGGTGGTGGGGCCTTCTTGGTTCCTGCGTGTTGGCCCTGTAGAGTCAATCATTGGTGTGACACATCAGGACCGGCCACACCCTGGTGCGGCAGACCAATCAGCAAGCACCACGTAGGACAGAGATGAGGCTCAGCATCCGCAGAGCTGTCGAGGTGACCAGGGGCGACACCTGTGGCATCCTTAGTCCGCCATGCACAGAGGTCATTGCAGAAGGTCCTCTATGTGCTGGTACTGTAGGTGGGGCAGGTTACCAAGGACGCCTGGGTGCACGTGCTCAGGACCAGCAGGTGAGAAAAGAGGTTACATCCATATATGACCACACTCCAAAGGCAGATGTGTGCTGTGCAGAAAACAGTGGTATGTCAGAATATGGCAGACACAGCTTTAATGTATGCACAAATCGTGTGGCCTAAGTATAGTTTAGAAAAATATCGATCCACTGGGTGTACACTTCCTTTTAGTACCACCAAAGCGTCAAAAATGTTGTAGATGATAATTCAGTCATAATATACAATGCAAACGATATTCTGACAAAGGCCTCTGGAACCAGGCACAAAAATATAATGCATAATGTAAATTAACATCTAAACATGTGCAAACAGCACAGGGTACACTCTTCTTTCGCTCGCCTTTCTTCCCTCACGGGTACTCTTTTTCTCATTCTCATCCTGTGTCATGCTACTTGGTCTTTTTTCCACAGTATCCCAGGCTCCTTTAATTCTTCGTCTGTTTCTCAGTGTTCCCATTCATGCTGTTCTTCCCTTCAGCCTTTCTGTTCCCATGTTTTCTCTCCCTTTCCTTTCTGCGATTCCCCATTCTTCCTCTCCTGCCCTCACTCTAGCCAACCAACCTATTTTCTTTCCCTCTTTGCCACTCCCTCATCTCATTCTTACCCTGTATTACCTGCAGGTGGTGCGTGCGTGCGTGCGGGTGTGTCTCTCTCTCTCGGCTCCAGTTGGGCAGTGCTTAATTTGTAAAACAATAAGTGCCAGGGCCCTAATCAGGAGGCTACCATAGCATACCTAGGAGCAAGCACAGAGTACTTGACCGTAGTAATATATTGTCTCCTGTTAAGAGCCCGGCAGCACACACAGCAGCTTGAGCTACCAGTGACCGAGACAGTCCCAAATTAGGTTAAGAAAAATAAATAAGAATGTCACAGGAGTCAGCACTTAACAAGGACATGCTTCTTTTGATGGCTGTTTCAAGAGAGTGCTGTGGAATAGGCAAGAGAGGCTTGGGAGAGATGGCAAAGTGTGCAAGTGAATACTTAGTGGGGTGGAGGACACACAAGGGAGAGAGCTGGAAAACACATGGAGTCTCACGGAATGCTTAAACCAAAAGAAACAAAATGGCTGCTATCCTGTACATAGTAGGTTTACAGCTTGACATTTTTTTTATTCCCATGCTGTGCATTATTCCACCATCTAGTGGTTAAGTCTGGAACTGTCCCTTTTTATTCTTTTTCTTGGTATGTTGTTGTGGGCATCATTGTGTCATTGACCACCTGGTCCCCTGTCCTGTCTTGAATGATGAATCGTCGCCATCTTCAGGTTCTTTTCCCTCTTTGTGTGACTTCCTTATATGGTTACCTCATATGCAAATCCAGACAATTCTTACAACAAAACTATTCCTACAGGTAAGCAAACATTTTGTTTGTCAGAGTGAATGTTTTCTGGATTCACATGCTGTGCACTGATTTTGTAGCGGTATACTTTTCCCTTGGGAGGCTGGGATTTCCCGATTTTGTTTTTACAAACAGGTGCTTTTTTTAACATCCTTTATCCCACTTGAGCCTCCCTACTGGTTTGAATGTCCACACAATAATATATGCATGGAAGACCATATGGTTGCCATGAAATGTGATTTAAGGATAAGTTGGCCAGGAAGGTGAGGGCTGATCCCTTTTTCCTTGTGGAGTGTGCCCTTGTTTTTTTATCCCAATGTCAGCTGCCTTTATGTGACAGATCTGAATTGTTTGGACTATCCATTCCCGTAATAATGCCTTTGGTGATTACAAAGCCTTTTCTTGCGCAAAGGAAAATTTAATAGAAGAAAAAAAAACTACTTCCTGACCAGTTGCATCTTTTGTAAGTAATACATAATCACCTTTCTAACATGCAGAGTTCTCTCTACCTGCATTTTAGGGTGCTGGAAGAACGCATGTAATTGTATTGCAGGATTAACATGAAAATCTAACACCATTTTAGGGATAAACTATGGGTTTGTTCTCATCACTACCCTGCCCTTGGGTATTAGCAGTTAAGATTACTGTGTTGTAAGGCCTGTAAGAGTACAATAACTCTCCTTAAAAGGGGGAAGAAGAGGAGGAAGGAAGAAGGAAGAGGAAGGAAGAGGAGGATGAAGGAAGCAGGAGGAGGAAGAAAGAGGAAGGAAGGAGGAGGAAGGAAGAGGAAGGAAGAGGAAGGAAGAGGAGGAAGAGGAAGGAGGAGGAAGAAGAGGAGGAGGATGAAGAGGAGGAGGATTTTTTTCTCCCTTCCCCCACATGTAACTGGGAGGCTGGAGGGCTAAGAAGAGTCACATGCTTGCATTTTACTGGTTCGTTTGGGATATGTGTGCCCCTGATGTTCAGCTTCCCTATGTAAGGTCTCCACCCCATATGGGATGAGCCTGTTTCATGCTTACGGAGGGTGTTGGTAGTCTGAATGGCCTGCCCACTATAATGAGGTTTGTACTCTACCACTGCATTTCCTTGTGTACTCTTGTCTGTGATAATAAATAGATCAGCCCAACTCCAGGTTGCCTGTGACCATAGCTGTTGTACCCACTTAAGGAGTTGTCTCATGTGAAGTCTTGCAACGGGTGCTAAGAATAAGCAAGAAATCATCAAACCCATTGGACGAAGCTGGGTTATTGGTTGAAGGAGGGGGGGGGGGGGGAACCCTACCCAAAGAACAACCACAGCCGGTGCAAAGACACGCTAAGGCCGACTGCAATGGATTATGGGTCTGATACACAAGGTGAATCAGGTACGGTCTTGGTTTACCTTCAGACTTGGAAGATTACTTGAGGAAAAGTCCAGGAGAAGGTAGAGTACAGCAGAGCAAGACAGCAGACTGTGTCCGAGGAGGAATTACCATTGTCGGTGTGCCACTGGACAAAGACTCTGTGAAGCAGTCAACTATGTCAGGGAAAACACTTTGAGTGGAAAAAGCTTGATTTCCAGGCCGAGGTCATTGTCAAGTCCAGTGAGAATTTTTACCTTCTGACTTAAGACAACTTTGGAAGTTGAAAACCTCCAGCGGGACCGAGCTCCCGGCCAACCAACTAGCCCTTGGTGTCCCTTCTGGTGGTCCTGGGTTCAAGGAGATGGTCCAGCTCTCCTTCAACCACCGTGCCATTCCTTCAAGTAGCAGGGTAGTACTCTGGGGAGTCAAGGGAGGGTTTCTGAAGTCTTCCACTGGTCCAGCAGTGCACTTATGAGTGTCTCTGGAGGTCCACTATTTATACCTGGTGCCAGTTTTGAAGTAGGAAGGATTTCTTATTCTACCACTACATCTGTTTCTGGAAAGAAAGACCTTTCTTTCCCATGTCAAAGCTCCAAGAAGTCTGGGATGACAAATAAGTAGTGCCAGGTTCCTTTGTGTGTGTTGGAAGCAAGCCGTTTGTAGTGCAATTGGGGCATGGCACATCTCCGCCACAGTCATGCAAGATGGCCCGTCATGCCCACACTCATCTCTTTTTTGTCACTGTCTGGGAGGAGTTCACAAACCCCAACAGCAGAACCATTCAGTCATGAGACCAAGGACACTGGTAGAAGGCACAAATGGTTAGGACAAGAAAATACCAACTTTCTAAAAGTTGCATTTTCAGAATTGGGATTTCATATCTGACTTTACCATTACAGAAAATTCTAAATTACAATTCATTTGAGTGTAAATACCATATTTCTATCTGCTCACAATCTAAAGTTATCACTTATTACATGTAATAAGGTAGCCCAGCGTTGGAAATGGAAGAGATAGACCTTACCAAAGTGAAAAACACATTTTTGAGTTTTTCACTACCAAGAAATGTAAAACTGAAGTACATGTCTTACTTTTTAAATAAATTGCACCCTGTACTATGAGCCTTTAGGGCCTACCTTATGGGTGACTAATAAGTATTAAAAAGGAAGGTTTGGGTCTAGCAAAATATTCATTTTGAAAAACTTTAGTGTGTGGCACAATGAGTGCTGCAGGCCCACTAGTAGCATTTAATTTACAGGCCTTGCGTACATGTAGTACCATTTCTAGGGACGTACAAGGAAATTAAAGGTGGCAGTTAGGTGTAATGCAATTTTACCATGTTTTAGGGAGGGAGCACAAGCACTTTACCACTGGTTAGTAGTGGTAGACTGCACAGAGTCCTAAAGCCAGCAAAAGCAAAGAAGGAGAGTTGATGGCAAAATGTTGGGGGGGGGGGGGGGGGGAGTGACCCTGAAGAGCAGGCAAGGCCCAAACTTCTTCATTTTCATCACCATTCTAACTGTCAGACATTGACCTTTCTGGTACAGGCAAGCTTGCTCTGTTAGTGCCTGGACTCTCTTTGTTACGGGGAATACCTTGGCTTTCACCAGGTTTAGTGTTACCCATAGGAATGTATTTTCCCTCTTTGGATTTGGGGGTCATTTTTCTAGGTTCAGGGAGAAGCCCAGTTTGTAAAGAGTCCTTGTTACAGTTTTTATGTTGTCCGGGTACTTAATGAACAATTTCGCCTTTACCAACCAATTGTCTAATTATGGGTAAAGATGTATTATCCTTCTCTGCAGATGCGCTGCCACTACTGCAAGACAAGAAACTTTGTGAAAACTGATAATGTACCTTGTCCACTATGAACCTCAAGCATTTTTTGTCCAGTATTCTTTCGTAGTTGCAGGTAGGCATCTTTGACGCGAGTGAGGTAGTTGTACTGCTGTACTATTGTGTTGTGCCGTTACACTGCCCAGCGCTAGTTGCTTGACGCTTGTTACTGTTATTTAAATTTTTAATCTATCACTATAATCATTGCTGTGCACAAAACCTTTTTAAACCTTTTAGATACCATGAGTAAAATACCTGATTTCACGGAGACTTCCCCTCCGATTAATCTTTCCGGTCACTTCCCCGGCCCACCACGGGTCCCAATACAGATTGTGTGGAGGGAGGCTACTTCCGGCGAATTGAGGGTTGGAGGTCTAGTCCCCACCCTCCCTCTCACATAAAATCACATGCAGAACAGAGCGTGCAGCGGGCGCGCCAAAGGCAAGCACGTCTGCGCCAGGATGTCGCCAGGAGCCAGAGACCCTGGCTAATTTATTGCTAATCACGGCCCGTCCAGGCAAATACACTACTCCAGACAAGATTTAATGGATTTACAGAACAATACTAACCCTACTTGTCGGACAGAGATCTGCCAGACCTAGAAGGCCCTTTTTCTTGTTGAGCGTGCCGATTCCAGGCAAACCATATCTCTCCTAGAAGGGATACGGAGACTCCCGTGGATAACTCACAGAAGGGATGGAAAAATGTGTTGTGTAATATTCGATCCCTGCCCAAACACTCCATTGAGGTGTGGGACCTACTGTCCTCAGCTCAACCTGAACTGGGCTTTCTAACGGAAACCTGGCTCAAGCCCCATTCTGTACCCTCCATAGCGTTGGGTATAACGGAGGGGTATAAAATGGTTAGATTGGATAGAACTATGAAGATGGGGGGCGGAATCGCCATCGTGCATAAGGATAGAATTAAGGTCTCCATCTTGGATCAACGTTGTGATGCCACAATGGAGATGCTGGTCAGGATAGATACACCCCCCCCGCAAGCCAGTTGGTAAGGGGCATTAATTTATCGTCTCCCAGGACCTCTAGCCGATTATTCTCTACAATTGGTTGAATTATTAGCCCCTCATGTGAGCGCATGCAACAACTTCCTACTTTTAGGAGATTTTAATATCCATAGTGAATGTCTTTCCAATCCAGACGCACAGACCCTCTTGGCAGACCTATCCCTTTTGGGCCTATCTAAGCTTAATGAAGGCCCGACCCACATAGCGGGTCACACTCTAGACATTATATTTTCCAACTCTCTTAGGATCCAGTGTGAACCCCCCCAGCAACTCACTTGGTCTGACCATTCGGTTATCGAATTTTTTATTCAGGACCCAATAGAACCTAAAAAACCTAAATCAGTCACATTTCATACTCGCAGGCAGTGGCAGTAAGTCTCCTCGGAGAACTTTCTCACCTCTTTAAGGCCTCAAAACTCTGTACTGGACAATATAGAGGAGGCACTGGCTAAATATAACTCAGCTGTTTCAATAGCCATTGACCACATTGCGCCTCTGAAATCTTTCCCGAGTTATCCTAAACGCCCACAGGCAGTTTGGTTCTCGACTCAATTGCGAGTCCTAAAACAACTTTGCAGGAAATTTGAGAGAATCTGGCGTGCTTCCCATGATGAGAAGGACAGAGATTGGTTCTATTCCACTCTGTCCAGCTATCATAAAAATATAAAAATAGCACGGAAAACCCATATAGCATCGCAATTAGCCCAGGCCAGCAACTACCCCCCCAAACCCTGCATCAAATTCTTCAGTCCTTTATCAGCCCCAAGGCATGTGAAAGCTTAGAGGCCCCCTCCCAACTGCTGTGCAATGATATTACTCTCTATTTTTCACAACAAATAGAGCTTATCTATGAAAAAATCACCTCTGCAGGAAACCTGCAGCAGATTCCAATGGCTTCTGACCAATTGAATCCGATAAACCCTCAGCTGCTAGAGCATTTTCCCACACTTGCACTAGCAGAGGTAGAACTACTGATTCACAAGATAAAATCTGGATCCCCTTCTGACCTTATTGCAGCTAAAGTTATCCCTTCTCTAGCTAAACATCTGTCTCCCTCTATGCAA
This sequence comes from Triturus cristatus, assembly GCF_964204655.1. Lineage (NCBI taxonomy): Eukaryota > Metazoa > Chordata > Amphibia > Caudata > Salamandridae > Triturus > Triturus cristatus. The sequence goes on from NC_140591.1 coordinate 1,457,988,159, forward strand.
TCCCTTATTAATCTCTCCCTAAAAGAAGGCCATGTTCCGTTAGAATGGAAAGTTGCTCAGGTTAGACCGATCCGCAAGAACACTAAAGTCCCGTGGACGGATCTTTCCAACCTCCGCCCCATCTCGCTCCTTCCGTTCCTGAGCAAACTAATGGAGAAACATGTCAACACTCACCTCTCCAACCATGTTGAACTGACGGGCTGTTTAGATCCCTCTCAGACCGGTTTTAGGCCCAAATACAGCACCGAATCAGCATTACTAGCGGTCACGGATAACATCAGGATGACCCTAGACAAGGGCCACTCTATGATTCTGATGCTGTTGGACCTTGCCGTGGCGTTCGACACAGTTTCTCACAGCATTCTGCTCAGAAGATTAAAAGAGATCGGACTAGGAAAATCAGCCTTACAATGGACGATGAGCTTCCTATCAGCTCGCTCCCAGATTGTCAACCTAGGCCCGTATCACTCGGCTCCTACAGAATTGTCCAAGGGAGTCCCTCAGGGCTCGTGTTTGAGCCCTACATTGTTTAACATCTATATTGCTCCCTTGGCCAATCTTCTAAGGTTGCATGGGTTCATCCCCATATCATATGCCGACGACACTCAGCTGCTCTTTCCATTAGATACATTTACCTCCTCTGGTACAGTTGGCCTTCTCTAATGGTATGAGAGCTATATCCCACTGGATGAAGAATAATTTCCTCCAGTGTAATGTGGGAAAAACAGAGATTATGCTCTTCGGAGAGGCCCCCCTCCTATGGACACCAGACTGGTGGCCAACCGATCTAGGCCCCCATCCCACTCCCAAACTTACAGTAAAAAACCTGTGTATCAGTCTGGATCAAGCCCTTATCCTGAAGGGGCATGCTGCTCAGACAGCAGGCTCCTGTTTCTATATAATAGGCCTGCTCCGTCGAGTCTTCCCTTTGCTTCCAGACTCTACCTGTCAAACTTTAGTCCAGGCGCTTGTACTAAGTCGTCTGGACTACTGTAACGGCCTGCTGATCTCCGCCAATGATGCGTCACTCAGCAGACTGCAGGAAGTCCAGAATACGGCGGCATGATTGGTCCTCAACGCTCCCTCCAGGACCCTTTCTCGCCCTCTTCTTACGAAGCTGCACTGGCTCCCTATCCGCCAACGGGTCAGATTTAAAATCTGCTGCACTATTCTCAAGTCATTGGTTAATTTAGGTCCTTCCTATCTCTCAGAGAAATTCATGCCATATGTACCTTCTAGATCTCTCCGCTCGAGTGCCAAACACCTTCTTGTGGTGCCTCGAGTAAGAAAGGCAAGATTAGGAGGAAGAGCTCTCTCCCATCTTGGCCCTCGATACTGGAATGAGCTTCCTATGTTTTTGAGACAATACTTGGATCCTCTACAATTTAGGAAGCTGCTCAAGACCACTCTTTTCTGCGCCTGATTTTGCTGTAGCTGCAACTCACCCTCACGGCCCGTCCTAAGCGCAGAGATACCCCTTCAGGGGTCGATTCAAGTGCTATATAAGAAATAAAATAAATAGTTACAATGTAGTCAACGTTTTGCAACAGTGCGATCACCTCTTGCAGTGTAGTCATTTTTTAATTTTGCATCTTTATAAACCTATTAAATTCCTTTAGGCCTAATATGAGCCTGAGTGTCTTGTCTGGTTTGGGATGAGGAATTATTCAGAATAAACTCTGGGTTATTTTTTTCTGTGGTATCTGTTCTATTTCCCTCTCCATTAAGAGGTTGTTGACTTCTTACCGTTGACGCACTTTTTGTTTTCTGCTGCCTACCTTTCCCCACAGTATTACTGTTAGTGGTCTATTTAGTTCTATGCAGTAACAATGTTGGATTAGGCTCAATATCAATCTGTCAAAGGTGATTTTATTCTATTACTAGGTGAACCCTCTGATGCTGCCTTCTATTGGTGTCTTGTGTAGGTGGGGCTCTGCTGCAAACTCAGTTGCTCGAAGGTTGCGATCTGCTCAGGTTTTTTCCCTTCCTATGGGTCTCCCTCGAAAGGTGTGGCGTAAAGGAGACCTATACTGCCACTGTGGTCACATACTTGATGGGCCACTTGGCGAAGTGAAGGAAGTGTGCAATGTTGCAAACCACCCTTGTGGGTGTTCTTCTCCTTCCATGAAAAGGTCCTTTGTATTGCAAAGCCCATATTGCCTAGGCCATCTTAATGTCCTTTTTCGGGTGCTTTAGTGCCTTGTCATCTGTGCTGTCCAAAGAGACTGTCCCCAGTGAACGGCATTTTGATTTTACCAGGCCTGTACCCCTTGCTTAACCCCCGACACCCATAGCCAGGTGTGTCTACGCTCTACTCAGTGTTGTGGCTGCACACAGTTGCCTTCTGGCAGTGTTTGCTGTGTCGAGTGCCAACTTGAGGCAAGTATTAGCAATATTATTGCTCTCCTGAACTACTGTTTTCCCTCTTTTTATATTCCTCTGGCAGATGTTGCAGGAGGTCTTCAATCTCATCCCATTGCTTGTATCCCATATCAGTTTAGCAGTACGTTCCAGGTTTGCAATACATCGCTGCACTACCGCCGACCTTCCATCTTCCGTCCCACCAGATACACTTGTTCTGCTGGCCAGGAGGAGGAGCAGTAGAGGTGCGTGATTGTGCCCTCTTATGTGCTATTGCAATGATCAGGGAACCCGCTACCAGATGGACCTTGATGTAAGGTGGGTTATGGGTAGAGTGCCTGTATTTCTTCTGTAACCTCAACATGAACGCCTTCACTGCAGCTGGTTCCTTGAATGCAACTCAACCTTGGTCCAAGAGACTGAGTAAAATGGGTAGGGATGGATTCCTTTTTTGGGGTTGGTAACCGTGTTCTGAGCGGGAAGCATGAATCTGATTGCTCTTCCTCCAGCTGGACACAATTAGTATTCACTGTCCTTTTTATTAGGGCATTATAGACTGTGATATCATCCAGTGAGGGCCTTGAGTCAACCCCCTCTTCTGGTGAATCTGCATAGAGCTCTTGCCAGTCGTTTCCCCTACACTGTAGGGGATCCGGTTGTATATTGGAACAATGCATGCCATTACCATGCATGCCTTTACCAGGAAAATCTTACCACGCATATGCCTTTACAACGAAAATGTAAGAATTAAAAAGATTTCACAGGTAAGCATAAACCATATATATACAACACACATATGTATCAATGTGTGTACATATATATATATATATATATATATATTCATTCACTGAAAAAAACAAAGGTTTCAGGGGCGTTATAGTTAGGAATTGGCATTTAAAAAACCTTAGAAATTCACTGAAAAAACCATAAGTTTCAGGGGCATTATAGTTAGCTGGACATTTACCTCGTACAAAACCCTAGAAATTTCCCTGTTATAGTTAGTTCAGCTAACTATAACTCGCGCCCCCGCAATGCACTGCTGATGACGTCACATATTACATCACTCATGACATGGTCAGTGACATCACTGATGACATCACTGATGACATCTCAAATGACATTACTGATGACATCATCCATGTGATAAATTAGTGCATCTTCTCACACCCTAATATAACCTTTGATACACCAACTCAAAATTTCCGACGGCCATTTTGAAAACCATAGATACTCCAATACCAATAACTACATACCCACTCATTAACTCTTAGGTCTACATACACCTTCACTCACTCACCTGTACAGTCACTCATACTTACAGTCACACTGTACAAGACTATCATATGCATTTATATACCTATATAGACACTCACACACCACCAATCATCCACTGAGGTACTGACACCTAGTCAGTCGTGCAAGTAATTAAACACAGTCCAATTTACTCACCTATACAGTTAAACACACTCAAGTTCACTTACTCATAAAAATAGTACCACATTCTTACGCTCTTATACAATCATTGATACAAGCACACACTCATCCATACAGCCACTCTCACAATCACACACTCACATATACCCACTTATATACTCTTACACACATATATACTGCCTTTCACATATGTAGTTAGTCACACATGTACCACTGAGATATACATTCAATCCCTAACACACCCATACATACACTCACCCAACCATACAGTCCATCACAGATGCACTCTTAAAACCATGCACCCATAGAATCACCCACTCACACATCTATGCATAGTCACACACACCCTACCCACACAAACACTCAGGCACCCATACAGATACTCAGACAAACAATCAATAACCCATATAGACACTCATATAGCTATTCACAAAACCATGCAGCCACTTATACACCTACACACAGATACATACAGACATTCACAGTTTAGTCACTAGTCTGCAGTAAGATACATTTAATGACTCACTTATAGAGTCAGTTACGCACCTAGAAAATCATCCATTCACACACTTGTACACCCACTCATTCTTCAACAGACCTTTCCCTATATATATTAAACATATTAAAACTGTACAGAAACACATACTCACTGGATGATGTCATCAGTGATGTCACTGACCATGTCATGAGTGATGTAATATGTGACATCAGCAGTGCATTGCCGGGGCGCGAGTTATAGTTAGCTGAACTAACTATAACAGGGGAATTTCTAGGGTTTTGTACGAGGGAAATGTCCAGCTAACTATAACGCCCCTCAAACCTTTAGTTTTTTAGTGAATATCTAAGGTTTTTTAAATGCCAATTCCTAACTATAACGCCCCTGAAACCTTTGGTTTTTTCAATGAATTTCAAAGGTTTTTCAAATGCCAATTCCTAACTATGACGTGCATGAAACCTATGGTGTTTTCAGTGAATTTCAAACGTTTTTTAAATGCTAATTCCTATCTATAACTTATCTCTGAAGATATCTTGTTTAATGATTTTGATTGGATTTGTATATTTTTCAAATTCAGTGTGTCAATTTCATTAATTATATATTTTTTTAAATACTTTATCACCATTTTTTAAACTTATTTTTTCAATTAATTCTTTTAAAAATTAAAAATTATTATTTGAACTTAATGGGTTTTTCAAACATATTTTTTTCAAAATATTTTTTTAACTATATGTTCAAAACTTTATTTTATATATATTATTTCCATGTTTTTGGATCCGCGCACCTAATGCGAGAGGAACCGTGCACCCAACGCGATAGGATGTGCGCACCCTGCGCGTGTTTTGCCGTTTTTTTTTTTTTAAAGGGGGCCCCAGGGGGTCCTTCTGGGACCCCTAAGCACCTCTAGAGGGTCAGAGTATTTCCACTCTGCCCCCTTTATATGTTTTACACACTTATTCCCCTTGCTTCTTCAGCCTCGCTTCTATCCAGGCGGAAAATGGCCGCCAACAGTTCCTGGTTTTGAATGTAGAGAGACACTCGACAGCCAATTAGCATTCAGCGCGCGATCAGGAGGGCGCGCGCTCGGATCGGGGAGGATGCGCTTACGGTGCGTGTAGGGTCTGCGGATCCTCCCCGGCCATAGCTATTTATGTACGTTTAACTCTAATTTTCTCAGGAACTACTGAACGGATTCACACCATTTATGCAAAAGGCACGAGTCTTAACTGAGGACTACCTCTTTGCCAAATTTGGTGTCATTCCGTTCAGCGGTTCGGGCTGTAGCTGCGACAACAGATCCTATGGGAAATTGCATGGGGAAAACGCGTTTTGGGACCCCCCTTTTTTCTCTGCCCCCGCTTGACGAATCACCACGAAACTTTCAGGGTAGGAGCGGAGCGGAGCTGGCCAAGAGTGTGGAAAATTTTGCAAAGATTCGTCAATCGGCGCCAAAGTTATTCCCAATAGAATGTTGCGGATTTCCTATGGGAAATAGGTCCTAACTATAACTATCTACTGGCGACCGCCAGTAGATTATATATATATATATATATATATATATCTATATATACATACACACACACACTTAGTAACCCACAGTCCCTAAACCCACATCCTTCCTAAACCCTAAAATTACCCTTGCAACCCAAAAACCAACACCCACCCTGAACCTTAAAATTACCCTTGCCACCCATAAAACCCACACCCACCCACATCCCTAAACCTACTCGCCACCCAAAAACCTACACCCACCCTTAACCCTAAAAATACCCTCACCACCGAAAAACCCATACCCACCTAATATATGTATTAGTTGTAAAAGTTTGTGTGGTAAAGGCATGCATGGTAAAAACGCATGCGTTGGAAAGCCTGTGCGGTAAAGGCATGCATAGTTCCGACAGAGTTGTAAATGTTGTTTCCCAGAGGGTCCTGCTTGACTGATCCTTCCTCTACCTCGTACTGTACGAATACTTCCTTGATCAGCTCCTCTAGTTCTAATGTGGCAGCAGGTTTCAAGTCTGGTATGTCCTGTACAATGTCTAGGTCTTGCAAAGTCTCAAGAGGAATTCTGCATTTCTTTCAAGAATCACCAAACCCCCAGCTTTCTCTTCATCAGGGCCTCCATTTCAGCCTCAAGGCACAGTTTTTTTAAATCAACATCAAACGCTTTTTGGTCGATGTCAACCATCTCTGGCCTCCTCTTTCTCGCCCCCACTCTTGCAATAACCTTTTGGCATAGAGGCTGATTCAGATACTCTTCCTCGTACAGGCTTTTTCTTTGGACCAGTGGGGCTCTTTTGACTTCTGCCTCCCTTTAGTTGCCAAAGGCCTTGGCATTGAGCCTAATTGTGCGTGCTTCAAGTCCAAAGATTTCAGCTTGGCCACTGTGCGCCTTTGGTGTATTACCTGGTGTTGTTTGGACTCTGCAAGGCTCAATATTCTTTTCAGGGTTATTTCCTCCTCAGCATCAGTGATTCCATTAATGTAGGGACCTTCTCCCTGGGCCACTTTGGTGTCCTTGTGTGTTTTGTCATCGCTGGAAATCCCGAAATCTTTCAGCGACTCCTGCTTATGTTGCAATAGTGCCTTGACTTAGAGTGCCCACCTTTTCTTCTCCCTTGCTCTTAGAGTTTTCAGCTAGAACTCAGTGCATACAGGGCTCCCTTCTGATTTCTGATCTTTCGGGAGACAAAGGTTCCACACATTGTGGTTGTCCCTCTGTGCGCATTTGTGGTGGCAGCTGGGTCAAAATCTAATTGGGGTGTGCTCTATACCCCTTGGTCGTTTTCCAACCCATGTGGTTGATGCAAGTTCTTGAACAAAAAAACCCAAAAAACCTGATTTTGGGTTTTCGCCTTCCTTCAGTGTCTGTCAGTAATCCAGCCACAAGCTCCTCTGCTCTTCAGTGAGCGCTGGAACATTTCAGCAAAACCTTCTGCTCCCTGGAGTCTTTGGCTGTCCTTCAAGACCCAATGGCGGAAAAAAGAATCCGAAGATGACAACTGCTATGAGAGGTTTCAGTGGCACACATCTGACGTCATTCAAGAAGGGACCAGGGGCCAAATGGCCAATGACTCAACACCCATGACCAAAAAAACCAAAAGGATAAAGAAGGTTAGAGTGAACAAATCCAGACCCAAAAACTATATGGCAGAATAAAGCACAGTATGTGTATCTAGACAAGAGTCACACTGCCAAACCAAAAGAGTAGTTTCCATAAAGTGAGCATTGGAACAATACAAGTGAGCCAAGCCAAAGGGTGGTAAAGAGGCTATACCCCAAAAGAGGGACAACATAAGATGAAACAAGATTAACAAGGAAAGCCATCGAACAGTAAGCTAGCGAATGGATGGGCTGTAAACCCACTAAGTTTTTGCTAAGCACACAATAGGTCTTTTCCAATCGAGATCTAAAATCCTTGCCAGGTTCGTTAATGGCGGTGTTGCTTGGATTGAACTGGTTTGCATTGTTGACGAGGGAATAGTTGTACCATCCCCAAGAAGATATACTCATCTGTTACTTTTTTAATCTTGTGCTAAATAAACATTAACAGTGAAAATAAATAATGCGAGAGGCAAGTACAACAGCCCAAATACAAAGATCCAGAAAGGACATCCACATAATGGCCACAAATTCAGACAGATTTGTAATCCAATCTCAATCTGAAAAATGCTGCCCAGTGTACACAAATCTCACCAACTTTTTCTGATAAAAGACACACATACCCCAACACATGCAGAGAAAATCGTTTACAGTCCATTAAGCATGCTTTTCTCAGGTGTGCAGGCTGCCTTATACCGCTCCTGAGAGAAAACAGTTCAAAAGATGGAGTGGGGCTTCATGCAGGGGGCAGCAGAAGAGCCCAATATTTGTAGAAGGCTGGTTCAAATAAATTAATTCAGAGTTTCAGACAAAGGATGATCAAGTTGACAACTTTGATTGCAGATCCATATATAACGTGTTGTTTATGTTCAGAACTTTCCTTCCTGGGTGCAAGTAACATAGACCCAACAATCAAAATGTGTGGTACACTCTAGGAACCCTTTGCAGTGGGAAAGATAAGGAAAATGGGGAGGTTACAAAGAGGTTGAAACTTCTACACAGAAATGTTAGTGATTCTTTTGTTAATTCCTTTCTGCATTGAAACATGGATCGATCTTTGACCACAGTACCTTATTAAGAAAGGACACGGTTTAAAAAACAACTCAAAAACACTTTATTAATATTATTGCATAATCACAATTCTTTACAATGCAGCACAAAGAAATATTATATAGATTGTCGGATATTTATTAAGACCTATTTAACCAGCAACGCATGGGTTACAAAAGTAAACTTTGCAGTCATGACGTGGATCAAACACACTGGGCAGCATCTTACCACAGAGGTCCAAAAGCAGGGGACTGTGGAGACTTTCACACCTTCACATATTCATCCGAAAGAAGCAGTTTAAGAAAAAAACATTCAATAATCCTGTTTTTGTAAATATATAAAAAACAAATCTGATTCTGCCAGCAGAAAGCAGTACAAAGATATTATGGTATGTTCTTTGACAGGTGTTAACACATGGGGCTAGTTGTAGTCATTACAAGCGTTGCAAAAATAAACATTTACGAATTATCTTTCTCAAGAACACATTTTGAAATCTAATAATTCTAGGTTCCCAAAACGCACACTAAAGCAATTTTAGTATGCTATAGAACATGGTCATGTGCATGGGAGGAGTAGGAGAGATTAAAAAAGCTTCAGCTCTAACTCTATAGGGGAACACTGTGCAACCTTGTACTGAGAAACGTAATTTCCAGTGAGACTGTGATAACTTCCTGGGTCAAAGCTCAAATAAGTCCAGCATCACACTTCTATGAACCTGCCATAGGCCATTGCAAAAAGGTTTGTGGCACTTTGTGGTTTTTCTATTGCACAGTATTTAGGGCATTGTAGGTTCATCTAACAAACAACTGACATCAACAGACCTATGTTTTGTTAGAAACACCATTTGTCATTTTATGCTTTAATGTTAAAAAAATCATCTTCAAGTTCTGTTTCAGTTAATTATAGCTCCTGGTCATTATAAAAAGGCATTGAGGGTTTTAATATGGGAACGCTCGTTCAGGTCTGAATGAGGACATGCAATATAAAATATGTGTGACCCTCGTGGAGGGCGTGCAGGTCATTCACAACTACTTGCCCATTAACATCCCTCAACCTGAAAAAGTGGAATATTGTGTGCAATTGGCAGTGGTGGGTGAAAACAATTATTTAAAAATTAAGTGGCTCTAAAAGCATAAGCAAACATGTGCATTACAATATGTGCTAATGATCGAGTTATTTGAAAAGGGACCACTAGTTAAAAATAAAAACCAGCCAGAGTAGCATAGGGAAGTGCAATATTAAGGTCACTGTAGGCTGCTGACTTGTGGGGCCACCACAAGAGGGTGCCATTACAGGGAGAGCCCAAATGGAGAACTAATTTTGCTAAATTCCTTGCACTGAAGTCACAACAGAGTTGCCTTTGACACAAGATATCCTGCATTCCTGAGGGTACCAGAGACAAATTAAGTGTGGGAGTTCCTTCCATATTGTATTAACGCACAATATGAGATGGTGTGGGGCTGTTCTATCAAGCAGTTCGTTCGGACAAACAGGAAGGAACCCTAATCCCATCTTCTGAACTTTGGTCAACAGATTATGCGAAAATTGCTCAAATTCATCTTAATGAGCAGTGGAATGAGATATCGAGAAGCGCAATCATGATACTTATAAGTCAGCCTCGCCCTGGTGTGTCTAAGTCACATGTCTGTGGTGAGGAATACGCATTGTTTAAAGCCTGTATGCTGAGCATTACAAGTGGTAAAGTTTACTTTGTATGGCTTACTCAATGGCCAGGGTAAGGATTAAGGCCTCTTTATCGAGTAGGTTTCACAACTTGGCAACAGATGCTGGAACTTTATCTTTAGTTATCTTTAGTTGTCCCACTTTTTCTTAAAATGAAATATGAAACAACCACCAAGGTGAAAGTTCTTTCAATGCTGACCTCGCCAAAACATCATCATAAAAAGTATACAGGCCTTGCTGCCCATTCCTTTCAGAATCAATAGGCAAATGTACCCAACAGGACTGAGAAGTCGGGAGTAGGTTATTGCTATACCCCGCCCATGTAATCCTTGCTATTAAAATCTGATGGGGACATTAACGATGAACTATACCTTACAATGACTTATTGGCTTTTGCATGGAAAGAAAATATATTGGATACCTGTGATGGTGGGTGCTACAAGACATGATATATTATATATATATATTTCTAACACCTACTCAAGAAATGCAGTGATTAGGAGTTTTCTATTCAAAACCAGATGCCTTGTTGGGCGTGTTTATTCTTAGTTTCCAAAGCACTTGCCCTTAACAACAAACATCAACAAAAAAAATGCACCTTTACAAAAGGTACTCTTGTGCAGTGAACATCTCATGGATTGCCCAATTGTGCCTAGTCTTTTGAAAGCTACAAGTCATGGTGAGAACATTCTGATCTATATTGAAAGAATGATTTAATAATTTCCATGGCTTACAGAAGAATGAGACTGGGCGAGTGATCTCTTCAACCACACAACTGATTCAGGACCAGGGCTCAATACTTGCAATCTTTATAGAAGCCAAGGACTGAATGAGGGTTGAAAATAATTGACCGCCTCACCTACATCTACAGTACACAGGGCACTGGTGGTCTGTACTGGAGGAGGTCAGGAAGAAGCCATGACGAAGGCCAATTGCTTGCTCTAGTGATGACATTCTGGATTATTTCAAGCATATAAAGTTTACAAAATTGGGTCTCAGTCACCTAGGACAAAGTGCATATGTAACTCTTTCACTCTTCCAAAAGTTCTCAGAACATAGTTTTCCAAAATGGAAAGGGTGTCAGATTTGGGGAGGGTACACGTCAATGCCAGAATGCACTGCCCGCTGCAATTAAAATAAGAATGCAGCACCCTGGAGGAGAATAGCTGTAGGTGACTCAAACTATCGGTGTCAGAAAGCCTTAGACATCTACCATCAATTGGTCCCACTGCTGGGTTAATGCTTTGGTTCTGTTCCCAGAGTGCAGGGTCGATGCAAGGATGCTATTCACCGCGCCCTCTCCTCCCGTCTGAACTATGTGACGTGATTAGAGCCAACCTGGCACCCCCTTCTGCTGCCCTTCTACGCAGCAGCTGTGTAGTGTTGCTTTCACCTGGAATGGACCCTGCCAGAGTGCATGTGTCAACACGATAATAGATTATCATTTAAAAAAGGGGACGAAAACGGCTGATCGTGCCAGTCTTAATAGAGCCCGTGGATGGAACAGGCATGGCACCTAACTATTTGTGCCCTGATGCCACTTAGAAGCAAGCTAATAGGTCAAATTGAAAGATAGTGTCTATCACGGGTGGCACTCATTTCTTGGCACATTCAAAAGTGTCCCCAGGAATAAGTGGGTGCCCAGCGTGAAAAATATGCTCTTAATTCAGTGAGCTAAAACATTTGCTCCTAAAAAAATACATGTTTTTTGGTTAGGCGAAGAAAGGAGAGAACATTAAGAAGTGGTGGGGGCAGAGGGGGTTTCTTGAACTCAGTTTTCAACAGCAGACCTTGAATGTTCAAATCATCCTTTTCCCCCCATTTCAAGGATTACTTCAATTTAAATAAAACTATGTTTGCACCTCTCAATGTTTTTATCACTTAAGGTTTCATTTTGATTACTAATATAAAAAAGCACACTTTTAAAAAGGAAAGGCTAATACTGCTCTTTTTAAACGCACCACACAAAAACTGCATAAAAAACAGGAATTTGAAGTCTGTCTCTCAGCATTTGCTGAACTTGCATCGCTTCCATATCGCTATAATAGGGTCTCGGTGCGTGCCCCACGGGGGTCGTGCTGTCCATTTCTTTTATTGCTCTCACCCCTTAAAACCTACAAATTGTTTTGGCAATATTGAATGTACGACATCACTATACCACTGAAGTCGAAAGCGCGTCCCCAAGGATGCTGAATGCTTATGTATGCGTTTACCTCGAACAGCCGTGCAGGGGGGTTCCACAGAGGCGGGCAGCTTAAAAATGGCTTGCCTATGCAAAGCGAGATGCATAGAGGCTATGCATGGTCCCAATCAGAAAAGTGTTCATTGCACATATATGCAAATAGTGCCAATGTGTCTAAGAGAGTCTCGAAGCACAATGCCATCTCGTAAACCATAGTGTTTTCGGAACAAAAGTGCAAACGATGAGCAGCTTCACGAAAGGCAACATTTTCAAAGGCACTTTAACGTGGAAAATCGTCCAAAATAAAGCATAGTTTACTACAGTAATGGCGAATAAAGGATTGCCAACCCAATATCTTTGGGTGCAAGCAAAACAAACACATACCACTACCCTCCTGTTTGTGGGCATTGCGAATCACCAAATGTAAACCATTTTAGTGTTAGAGATTATTTGCACATTAAAAACATCTAGAATGATATTGCTCTAAAATGAGTCGCGCATTTCTACTTGGTTGATTTTGCTCCTTTGCTGGACAACCATATGGACCAGAGTTGCCCAAGCCGTGTTCATCACTTCTGGGATGACAGTGAACAAGAAGTAGACAATAAAGCACATGGAGATGTCCAAGTGGGCCAACAGGAAGCACCCACGAGCAGCTCACCGAAGGAATTCACAATCCTTGGCAACAGAAGTACCGGCATGTACAAATATATACAAATAAATTATCAACAATTTTACAAAAAGGCACAAAGCAGGCCGCGGGAGTCCATCTCGCAAGAGGCAGGATTGTTCTACCAGTTGTCCTCATAATAAGTTAGATGCGCTTACGGACCCATGGTCATCGCGGCAGTGAATGATCTCTTTTTTGGTCAGGCTGCCTTGCCTGTGAAACTGGTCGGCCTTGATCGTCTTTAGGCAATGTATGTTCTTCCCCAAAGCAATGCTTTTTATGGAAGGGAGATGCTTTAGCATACCCTTTGGCAAGGACGCGACACCGGTACTGGACAAATTAAGCTCTTGCAAGGAGTCCAGGCCAACAAAGATTTCGGCATTTAGGAATTTCAGGTTAGGGTTGTTTGACAGGTCCAGTACCTGGAGAGTTGGCAACTCTTTGAAACAATAGGGGGAGACTTCAGTCAAACGATTGAGATTGCTGAGTGACAAATGGATCAACCCTTTCAGTCCCATGAAATCCTGCTTTTCAATTTTGGCAATAGGGTTCGTATCGAGGTTAAGGTATCTAAGTGGAATTCCTTGAAGTTTTGGCACGGAATGCAGTCTGTTTTCTGACAACATTAAGCTCTGGATGTTGGGAAGGTTTCTTTCATCACTTTGCAAAACCGTAGAAATTAGGTTACTTGAAAGATCTACATTCATAGGTTTTCTTTGTCCTCTTGATGTAAAAACTTCCATTTTTATCTCGGACAGCTTGTTGTTGCTAAAATCCACTTCACCTAGGGCCGAACTACAGAAGCTTTCATCGGGCAGGGCCTCCAAGGAGTTGTGGCTCATATCTAAAGACTCCAAGTACCGGAGCTTTGAAAAAGTGGTGGAAGAGATTTTTGTGATCTGGTTGTAACTGAGATCCAGGCTGACCAAGGTCGTGTAGCCACGTCCAGACAACATGGTTTCATTAATGATGCTCAGCTTGTTTGAAGACAAGTCCAGGTAGGAAGTGTCCAAAGGAATAGACACTGGGAGAATATGAGGCCCAACTCCACTGCAGTCCACTTTGGTCAAACTAAAGCTGTCAAAAAGGCCGAAGGACTCCACTTCACAGTGACATTCAGGAAAACAGGTCTTGGTGGATCCAATAAAGGGTGCCAGAAGCAAAATCTGGAGCAAGGCTGACAAAGTCATTTTGAGATCTGTAAAACAAAAAGAGGAAACATACTTAGTCCTGGCATGGCTCAAAAAAAGTTACGTCAGAGAAGGTTAAACAATGATTTTATTAGCAACACCATTCACAATAGATTTTACGGAAATTTGTTGTCAAACCAAAGATCGGATGGCTAATCAATGGAGATGCAACGGTTTAGAGTTGCTGAACGCTAAACCTTAAGCAAACTTTGTAGTATCAGATTGGTGCCTCCCCCGATAGCTCACCTGGAGAGAAGTGCGGTACCTGGTACGGGTAGCCTTCGCCTATTCATTGTATTACTTCACCCACAGCTTCCCGACTCCTATTGACTGGTTTCCTGCAGCTCTAGCCCTGCCTCCATCCCAGTGAGGAAAGTGTGGATGGATGCTTAAGCACACCCAGGTGTGCTCTGCACTGGGATGCCATGGTCTCTAGTATAATGAAGCCATGAAGCTCAATCATCCACCCTCATATCATGGCCAAGGCTTTCCGAAATGAACGTAACTTGCCTTTTCGTGATCAGTCTAATTGACCAGATGCTTGAGGTACTGATGAGAAATATTGGAAGGTCTAATAATAGACTCTTTGGCATCACCCACTTCAATGTACAGTTACAGTACAGGAAGCAGCATCTCCCTGCATTCTACCCATATGATGCACCTCTATTCCAGAATCAAGCGGTCTTGTTCATTGTAACATATGGGTGATATCCCAAATGCTCCATTTTCCCCCTTGTGCCGTACTGATCTGTGTCACATTACCTGGGGCCTTACACAAGCCACAGGAACACACTTGTGAGCTCTTTCTCTCGCTCTCGGTGTGCATGCACGTATCACTCCCCACCTCACCTCTTTGTTTCACTCAGCTCTGCTGCTGTTTGCACCATCTTGTCCTCTATCGGTTCCTCTCTCCGATCTTGCTCTATTCTGGGCCCCATTATGCTACAAAGCCCATTTTTGCTCACTGGCTCCACTCTCCCACATTAGTCGTTCAGCTCCAGGTGTTGCAACTGGCACAGGGATGTAAAGTTGGCCCGGTTTGTCCATTCCCTGGTTTCTCACCTCTTCCCACGACCTCCCTGCCAACCCTCCACCTTTCCTTATTCCACCCACTCTGCAGGTGACGTACATTGAGCACAGATCCAACATGTTGAAACTGTTTAGTCAAACCTGTTGTATAAAAATTAACCGCTTCCATGCGTCGGACGGCCCCCGGCCAACTGACTTCACAGTGGGCGTGTACAGAGGACGGCCGGGGGCCGTCCGAACCGCGCACTTGTGGAATTTTTCAGCACTGCGGGGGAATTCCGGCCGCAGCCAAGCGGTTAAAGACCACAAAGACTAGTTTGCCAACAGAACCAACCTTCCTTTTTTTTTTTTTTTCAAAAAAGCAATCGATTCAAGTTTGTAGAGCTGCTTAAAGCATCACGCAGCGGTTTTGCCATGGTTAGTCAAGTGGGAATGTTCTGGGTATAAAATTCTACATTTAAGAATGATTGTTAGGAAACTCGTGGCAACGATTGACTGTAGTTGAGATGTCAGGCCTTACGGTGGCATAAATGACAACACCATGTGGAGTTACAAAGCACAGCAAAAGCAAGCCTAGGTTGCACAGCACAGTGCGCTTAAAGCAAGGGTCTCCAATGGGTAGCTTGGGAGCCACTGGTTGCTCACCAGTACCCTGGAAACAGCTCTCTGAAGTGCAGCCCGGCTTAGTAATAAATCAGAGGGCCCAGCCAAACTGAACAAGGTAGTGCTACACATCTGTGTCCTTGGAGTGACCGCCATCCAAACCAGTGACAGGGCAACATGCTTACACACAAACACACTGTGACGGCCGGTTGTACCAACAGCATGACCACCTGTCTCCACTCTCAATTTAGCAGTCACAACGAGATTGGCCACTTTCCAAGAGCCATTCTATAAACCATACAGAATGTGTGAAAACTGGGCAAGAATAAAAGTGCACTGAGGTAGTAGCATTGTGTGAGAATTACTCGTCGGTAGCCCTGTAGTCAGAGGCGGGGTTGAGAGTGAAGATAGGACAACAGCCTTGTTTGTTTCAGATGGTGGGAAGGGTGTGTGCATGGACGCATGTTAATTTGTTTAATGTTTCTGTCTGCATGTGTGCGTTATGTATGTGCTGTGTATGTGGCTGGCATTGTGTTCTCCTTGAAAGACATGGTTTATTCCTGGAAGCAATTCTTGGTATCAGGCAACACCACCTATTTGGTGCTCCCAACATAAGGGGTTCATCTATGGCACAATAAAAACTATTCTGGACAAAGTTGGCTCTGGCATAATAATGGTAAATCTTGACATATGTTGGGCATCTTTGTACTAATCATGGCATAAAGGCAGCTATTCTTGCCATGCTCTGAATACATTTGGTCTAATTGTGGTCCCCTATCGAATAGTTATGGCCTTTTTGGAATCAATGTTCACAAATAGATACAATAGTGGTTGTGGCCCTAACATTATGGGGGGCATCCTTTGCATAATGTAGGCAATCTCTGTCATTTTGATGGGCATCCACAGCATGTACATACCAGGGTAGATGGGGCAGAATGTGTCAAGAACATGCATTTGAACTAGGAAAATCACAAGCTGACTTAAGGGCCACGCATGAAAACTTTTCCCCCATGAAACGTCATTTTCTTTGAATGTGTTGACCCAAAAGGGAAAGTTTATATTAAGTTTAATAGAAAAACATGTATTCTGGGAAACAAATATGTCAATACTAGTAAATCTGCAAGGCGCGGTTACGACTTTGCTTGTATCTGATGTTGTCACTACTTCGACAATAGTCAAAGCCATTAGTGGCTAGGGCTATTTTGACTGGTCGGAAGAAGCTCTCGTTATAGAAACGGTTGGCGGCCCCTGGCCTAAACAGAAATGGCTAACCAAACCACTTCTGGGCATAACCACAAATACACCCAACCCAGCCAAAGGTACAAGGCTAGTGTGTGCAGGAAGAAGCTGCAAGTAGAAGGAAAATTGCATTATTCCACAAGCAGGTATGTGACCGTGTGTATAGACCAGTGTGCCTCGCTGAATTCTACGAAAATAAGTCTTGGTGACAAAGCTCACATTAGTAAAGCAGAAACTTGCTTTACAGAAAGGTATGAAAATGTTTAAGGTAGCAGTAATATAATCCAATGTGCTATTTATTAATCATAATTATGCATCACAAACTACAATACTGAACACGTTTTGAGCAACATCATTAAATACTTCACAGTTGACTGTAATCCATACATAGGGCAGGAAGATTATATTACACCTTCCCATAAAGAGAATTGAGGGCAGTCTTGCCACAGCCACTTTATTCCTGCCTACATGAGCCTGTGGAAAAAAAGAGGCCACACACTGTGGACTATTATGTTACGCTTTGTCTGGTAGGTGCACCAGAGACGCCTCTTCGGTGCCACCCACCAAACAATACTGCATTTAGCAGGCAACATATAAGAAAAATGGACGATGGGATAGTTAGATGATGAAATACTGCATTTAGCAGGCAACCTATAAGAACATAAATGATGGGATAGTTAGATGATGCAATACTGCATTTATAAGGGAGTGTATAAAAACGTAAACGTTGGGATACGTAGATGATGAAATACTTCATTTAGCAGGGAACGTATAAGAACGTAAACGTTGGGATAGTTAGATGATGCAATACTGCATTTAGCAGGGAACGTAGAAGAACGTACACGTTGGGGTAGTTAGATGATAAAATACTGCATTTAGCAAAGAATGTAGAAGAACGCAAACGTTGGGACAGTTAGATGATGCAATACTGCATTTAACAGGGAATGTAGAAGAACGTAAACGATGGGATAGTTAAGATGATGCAATACTGCATTTAGCAAAGAATGTAGAAGAACGTAAATGTTGGGACAGTTAGAGGATGAAATACTGCATTTAGCGGCAACCTATAAGAACATAAATGATGGGATAGTTAGATGATGCAATACTGCATTTAGCAGGGAATGTAGAAGAACGTAAACGTTGGGATAGTTAGATGATGAAATACTGCATTTAGCAGGGACCGTATAAGAACGTAAACGTTGGGCTAGTTAGATGATGCAATACTGCATTTAGCAGGGAACGTAGAAGAACGTAAACGTTGGGATAGTTAGATGATGAAATACTGCATTTAGCAGGGAACGTAGAAGAAAGTAAACGTTGGGATAGTTAGATGATGCAATAAATACTGCATTTAGCAGGGAACGTAGAAGAAGGTAAACGTTGGGATAGTTAGATGATGAAATACTGCATTTAGCAGGGAAAGTAGAAGATCGTAAACGTTGGGATAGTTAGATGATGAAATACTGCATTTAGCAGGGAACGGAGAAGAACGTAAACGTTGGGATAGTTAGATGATGATATACTGCATTTAGCAGGGAACGGAAAAGAACGTAAACAATGGGATAGTTTGATGATGAAATACTGCATTTAGCAGGGAACGTAGAAGAACGTAAACGTTGGGATAGTTAGATGATGAAATACTGCATTTAGCAGTGAACGTAGAAGTAAACGTTGGGATAGTTAGATGATGAAATACTGCATTTAGCAGGGAACGTAGAAGAAAGTAAATGTTGGGGCAGTTAGATGATGAAATAACTGCATTTAGCAGGGAACGTAGAAGAAAGTAAACGTTGGGATAGTTAGATGATGAAATACTGCATTTAGAAGGGAATGTAGAAGAAAGTAAACGTTGGGGTAGTTAGAGGTGGCAATACTGCATTTAGCAGGGAACGTAGAAGAACGTAAACGTTGGGGTAGTTAGATGATGCAATACACAATTTAGCAGGGAACGTAGAAGAAAGTAAATGTTGGGGTAGTTAGATGATGAAATACTGCATTTAGCAGGGAACGTAGAAGAAAGTAAACGTTGGGGTAGTTAGATGATGCAATACTGCATTTAGCAGGGAACGTAGAAGAACGTAAACGTTGGGATATTTGGATAATTAAATACTGTATTTAGCAGGGAACTCAAGCAGTAATGTAGCAATTGTGCTGAGGGTCAGGGTGCAAGAAAAGCATATAAACCCTTTACTGCTGGGCGGCTAGTAAAATACAACAATAAACAGGGTTTAGCAGGCCCCTCAGGCCTTCGGGCCTCACTGTCACTGCACCTGCAGCACCACTGGCAGCTACGTCCATGAACATAAGAACATGAATGTTGGGATAGTTGTAGGATGCAAAGAGAAAGAGGCCTTTTCTAGGATGCAATAGTGTATGCATTGGTAGGTGCATGAGGCATGCAGCCTTCCGCATCTGCACTAAAGTGCACAAAGGAAAAGTGGCTGTGCGGACGCACCCGGTGGCTGTCACACTTAAAACTTTCTGAGTTCAGATCACCGCCAAAACAGCAGTCACTGCTATGGCTCTCTTTTCAAGTTGGGAGGAATAGGTTGGGGTATTTACCACACATATTAAACGCCAGAGCCCAGGGAAAGGTATTTACCCTACATGGGTAAACAACTTCTATTCTGAGTTTTCAACTTGAAAATGAGGCATAACGTGCATAATCTACTATTTAACACACCGAGTTCTTCGGGTTTCGCCTTTTTGTCGAGTCTTTTCCTACAATATATTTGGGGAGGTTTGTGCTCATGGAATCTTTGAGAGGAGAACTGGAGTGTGACACAATGAACACACACATAGTAATTCCATTCCCAGTTTCACAGGGAAGGAATGTAACCCTGCTCTTCCTGTCACGTGATGTCATCTGTCATAATAGTAGGCCTGGGCGAAAATTTCGTTCCGTTCGTGGAAATTGCGATAATTTGACATTTTTGCGTTCCGCGGAGAGCGCGAAAATGTCAAAATTTCCGCATTTCGCAGCTTGGCGATAATTTGTTTCTTGCTCGCGCTGTAAAATATTACATTCTCGCGCGCGATCGCCTTACCTGAATCCCTGCGTTCGCCGACAAGTTTTCTTGATCCGGTCGCGTTCTCCATGAGATGTTGCATTGTTTTTAGCCATTTGCGCTGTCTCGCGACAGTTCGCGCCTGCAGTGACGTCATGCGTTCACGTCTTTCTTCTTGCGATCATGCACCGCGAGGCAACTGAAAACAAGATGGCTGCGCCCGCGAGCAATCACATGGGTAAGTTGGCGAGCCGCAACCATGCAGAAAATCTCGCGAACATGCGGGAAAAAAACTTCCGCATCTTTGCGATATTTCCGCGTGTTTGCGATCATTTTTAACATTTTCGCGATAATTTGCAAAAGTGGATTTCGCAAATTCCGCCCACCCCTACATAATAGCCGCTATCGTCAGTGTCCCGAGGACAGGAACTTCGAACCTCAGCACTCCCTTAATGACACGTTCTTGTTGGTTAATGTATACTGTAAAACCCATGCAGCGCTTCGAAGCTGCGTGTACTAGAATCCCGATCTGAAATGCGTGCTCTCAAACGGGTGCCGCACGCAGTAAAACATGGTCGCAAATGCCCGCGCCCTCTGCAAAGACTCCTGTGCGAAGCGCCACAGCCGAGCCCAGAGGCTGCCAGCTTCCGTCAAAACAGGCCCCTTCGCTGGCAGAGTGGAGGGCGGTGTATACATCTCTATGTGCTGCCTCACTTCAGCAAGTGGCTCGCTGAAAGGCTTTTTCCAGTCTGCCGAAAAGTAAATAAAAGCGTGCAGCAAAGAGGCTCCTGCATGCAGGGATGTAGCTCTCCACGGTGCAGCTGGTGCAGTGGCACCGGTGGGGCCCCGTGAACCAAACATCGACGTTTTAACTATTCGACAAGGGTTTTTCGGGACACGTTTTCCTGGCTTGCATTAGGACCGAGGGCATCCTTGCTACGACAGGTCTTACGTGACCTAGTCGCGCGAGAACGGCTAGTAGAGTGGCGGGCGGGGCACAAATCAATCCGCACTGCTGGCGAACTCACGATGCAGGTGATGGGCGACCGGGTCACGAGAGCCTTCCTAGGCACTGCCTCACACAAAGGCGAGAGTACGGCTTGGTGCACAGCTGCCATCGGGCCGGGTTGCATCATCCTTATATTTACAGACGTGTAGGATGATAGTGCAAGTCCGGCCGGGCCTCCATTAACAGTAATTCAACAACGCCCGAAGTTATAAAACGGATAAGTCGCGGTTTTAACTTGAGAATGACGCCGTCACTTTTGGAATTTGGCTCAGCACCATTTGGCCGATAAAAAGCGCGCCTGGCTCATCTTAAAAGAGTTCATTCCGTCCAAATTACGAGGAGAAGAAACTTTTAAACATCTCCTAATGGAACTTTCTGAAGTTTACGATCTGTTGAGTGCCAATGTGGAAACAAAGATAGTAAGTGCATGCTGCACCCTCTATGACTTTTTGGGGGTAGTTCGCCCCCGAACAATCTACGTGCCTGCTAAATTTGGTGAAAACCGACACAGGAGGTTTTGGAAATGCATTTCCCAGGAATCCGGGATACACACTACATGGAAAAAAAAGTCACCAAGACAGTAGCTAATGACAATCATTGTTGATGGCGCATCGGTGACAGAGCATCACAATCACAAGGGGGGGTTGGAACACAAATGTATCTTTTTATCCAAAAACCGAGATCCACCCGTAATTTAGAACAAGATAATTTCCAGATCTGAGGTTCCATGCAGACCTTTTGATATTGCACAAAACGAAAAACCGTCAGGGGTTCTTAAAGAGTCAGGGCGCTGGCCTCTTCCTGTCTTGGCCTTTCATGCGGGCATTTCTAAAATGAGTCAATGGAATCTTTGTCCAAACATCACCACGGCTGGTGCTTGCATGAGACAAGGGGAAACATAAAACAGTGTTCAAGTGCTAGCGCTAGGTGGCGTCAAATGACAACAAAAGACAGGAAATGGCCCTTTTATTACTGTGTGCGGAGAGCTCCAGGGCTAAAATGCAATTGTACCTTCAAGGCGTCAACCCATGGGTTCCCTGCTCAAACATCCGGGTTAAGGCGGGAACTCGCGAACTGTCCTCTGGAAGTTCCCCTTCAGTTCCACTGCCTAAACAGAAGATAGCCGATCACAGGGGTAAAGGTCTAATAACTCCACCCCCTTTCTTCCGATGAACTCTGGCCCATTTAGAACAACCGCAACGAACACAAACACTGATGCTGATAAGGCGCCAAGGAATCGGCCATCAGTGCGCTATCCAAAAAAAAAAAGCCCAGCACCTCAGAGTTAATTTCTTACAGGGCGTTGAATCATTTCTTTCCACACGTACAGTAAAAAAAGAGGGAAGGAACCATCTTCATTTTTACCCAAGTACAAAGAGCCATCTAATATTTCCCTCTAACCTACTTTAGGTTAAACTGCACGTTAACATGATTTACATTCGCCATGAGAGGATGACACCGCTTCCCTTTTCCGACTCACACGACTTACTTTAAAATAATGATTAACACATGCAGCCGAGGCCTCCGTGGGGGAGGAGAGAGGTTTGCGGTTGTTTTAATCCCTGTGCCACTGGGAAGGGTCAGCCTGTTTTTTCAGGAAAACGGAACCAACGTTTTCAGCTGAAACGAAGGGATCGCATTTCAGCGGAACGGAGCTGAAGCGAACTAAATAAACCGAGGCGGCGGCGGCCGGCTCTTCAGGAACCGTCGCAATAACCCCAAAAATGCACTTTACTGAAGGCCTACGGAGCAGGAAAGGTGTGCAGAAGAGGTCAACATGGCTACGTGTCTGAAAGCCTAGGATACGTCACGCCACGCGTATGATGTTATTACGTTAACAAAGCCCAACATCTGCTATGTAAGCATTTTAACTCTTGGTCTGGGGAGCAGGAAGCCACTTGAAGTGCAGTGTCGTCTGACAACTGTGGCTTTCCCTCGATGAGAGCATGTTGTACATCTGGGTCGCCCAACCTTTCAGGGCCGTCTGTGGTTAGGGGGATCACGTGCACATTAGATTTTGTGACCAGCGTCTGTGCAGCGCGTTATTGCTATCATTTTTGTGGTCACTCATTCAATCAAATGTCTTGTAAAGCCACCCGTAAGGGTCTCTAGACGCTGTGTGTGTGTGTGTGGGGGGGGGGGGGGGGGCGGGGGGGGAAGGGGGAGAGGGAGTACAGCTGATCTGTCGAAGGCACTGTGGTTTAATCGAAGAGCCAGGTCTCGAAGTCCTTCTTGAATTGAGGCGGTGACGGTGATTGCCTGAGGTGAAGAGTCTTGGTGTTCCAGGTCCTCGCAGCGAGCTAGGAGAAGGATCTTCCACCGGCCGTGGGCTTGCGGATATGTGGGACGGTGCCAGCTGGGCAGAGCGGAGCTCTCTGGTGGCAGCTCGCGGAGGCATTCTGAATGTTCTGCAGTTTCTTGAGGAGTTTCTGGGGATGCCAGCGTAGAGTGGTCTGGTTGCACACATGAGTCTGTGCACCCTTAATGGTTCCGGGAATTCTCTGTGACCAAAATCATGATATTGTGGTGTTACTTTCAGTAATTAATGATTTAGATGCTCTTTGATGTGTTAAGTGGCGGCTGACGTGGGTTCCGTGGGATGCAGGCATGCTGCTGGTCTTCAAAGTCTACTTCGCACACAGGCCATTATGCGTGCAGACTCTGCTGGTTCTTCAGGTGTGTGAATTTCCTTATGGTGGTGCTTGCAGTTCTGGTCACCTTCCAAGAGGTAAGCAGGTAACTGTGTGTACGGGTACAGTGGGTTGCATGATCCGTAGCTGTAGGTTTCATAAGCTTGGTAGTCACAGGGTTGGATTTCAGTATGGTGATGCTAATACGGGCTAGTTTCCCTAAACTGTTGCCAGTAGGGTTGGCATTCACTAAAGTTGTGCCTGGAAAGATGAATCTAGATACATTTCTCTCTCCTCTTGCATTTAGAGTGTGATCTGTATGAGCTGCAGTTGTGAGTTTCATTAAAGGGGTGCCCTTAGGCTTGGATTTCCCTAGGTCCATAAGATTGAGTCTCCCCCAAAGTGCTGCCATTTTGTTTGAGGTTCTCTTCGGTCATAACTGTAGGTTTGGGAGTCCTTCATTTGTTAACAGCAGGGTGAGGTTCCTCTCAGAGTACGGCCTGAGCAGTTGGGTTTCAGTATGGCCCTGCTTGTAGGGTTGGATTTCCCTAGGCTATGGCCCACAGGGTTGGGTGTTCTTATGGTGGTGCCACATGGGTCAGGTTTGAGGATGGTGCCCCCTGGAGTTGAATTTCACTTTGGCGATGCGTGTATGGTGGAGTTTCCCTGGAGTGGTGCCTGAGGGTGGGTTACACTAGGGAGATGCCTGTATGGTTGGATTTCCCTAGGGTGGTGCCTCTGGGGTTGGGTTCCACCATGGTGTATCTGAAGAGTTGATTCCATTGACAAATCTCCACACCTCTTTCTATTTGGACAGTGGGGAACATGTTTTGTAGCTGTGGTTTTCACCCGAAAGAATTTGTTTTTAGGATGCCTATTAGACAGTTTCATTTGTATATATGTGACCCAATTACATTCCACCCACTAAACTGCAATCCCCTTGCAAACATCTATTTGTGCACAGATCTCGCACTTACATGTGTTGCAATGTTTATTGCACTAAGTAAATACCAGGTGTGGAAAAAGTCTGCACCCGTGGTTCAATTTCAGCAGAATCTGGCGGAACTTCACAGGGTAAAAATGGACAATATATACCAAGGCATGAGGCTTTTGGGGCAGTAAGCACCACCATCTGCATGTTGTTACACACAAATTCAGAATAGACGCTAAAGTATTGCATAAATGATGTACACCTTGGTGTCAGATTCGATCAGGTGTGATAAGTATCGCATCGGACAGGACCTGCCCGTAATCAAGGCCCTTGTCAGAAAGACGGCCATTTCGAAACCTTTCTACCATCAACTGGGATTTCTACCCCAGCTCAGATTCTCAACCTGATAAAACCAACATACAGTTACTAGACACATAATAGTAACTAACATCATTCTAAAACCCTTGTTCCACCAGTCTTGGCTGAAATAATTCAGTGGGCATCAGATTGGCAGACAAACGTGCAAGTGCAGTGAAGTGCTTACTTTGTAGGAAAATAGGTCTAGGGGCCCAAACAAAGTGTTTCCTGTGAGCCCATAGCTGGGGCTGCCAAACGAAGGGGTTGCCAAACACCAAGGTTTACTAGTTTGGATTGAACCCCTTTAATCGTGCACAACCATGCCCTTTCATGTCCTTTTAGCTCACCCCTGCAGGTTTTCATTGTTGCTTTCTCTGTCTCTATTTTCCCACCTTTCTCCTCTTCTCTCTTTTCTGCCCTTTTATCTCTTGCTCTGGGTCAAAGTCTGATGGTGAAAAGTAAGCCGTGGGACTTCAAGAGGAGAGTCGGCGCCCACCAGCTGCAAAAATCAAGCTCGAGAAACAAGTGACGTGGCATAGAGGTGTAAAGAGCCACCCTACCTAGCATGGCAGTGTTTTTCTATCCAGTGTGGAAAGGCGAGGACTTTTGCCTTCTTGGAAAGGAGTCCGTGACACGTTTGCTACGCACCAGTGTCTTCACAAGGTTGTCTACACCATTACAGCATCAATCTCGCGAGTGCACACTTGAGGTTTCTCGGGTCGTTCCGTGCCGGAGCGCGGCCTCAGACACACAAGGCCCCGCTTATGAACAGTTTTGTGGAACACCTCGTGCTCTGCACCTTTCTGGACACGAACCCTCAGTTATGGGTTCGCTCCGCGGTACAGCACGTGCTGATGTTTAACGGTTGCAACTCCCTGAAATCCGACCGAGGTTAACGTCTCTTATCGGGAGTCTTGTAACTTGGCACCATTTCCTTTCAGATAAGACTTCAGAGATGCCCTTATCGGCCGCGAGAAGAAGCAGACGCGAGTCTCGACTGACAAACGCGCGCGGGCGGACTAACTGGTGATTAGTGACGCCGCGTCTTCACACTGAGGAGTCACTGAGGGCAGTGGCGTAGCAAGGGGCCTCGGCGAAAGAAAGGGACAAACAACAGGATTGAAGAAGAAGAGAACAAATGCAACTTTTGGTGGCCTGATAGGTAATGAAGGGACACATCTGAATGAAAGGAGTGGAGCTTATAACGAAAGGGCTCACAAAGAGCAGGGATGGGCAAAGAGAAAGAGACTAGAAACGAGTACGGAGAAGATCCGCAAAAGAGTCGAGAAGGGAAGAGGCAGGAAAGACCACAATTTCAGTGGCAGGAAGATTTAAGGAGCAGTTAGGAAAATACAGTGCAGGAGTTAATGGCTGGAAGTCAGGATGAGATGGTACTGAGGGCAGCAGGGGTGAAAGAGGAGAAAAACAAAGAGTTGGACCTCTTCAGCATAAAGGTGTAAGAAGAGGTTGAAAACAATTACATCCCACTTTGTGTCCACTCTGAATGCTTGACATTTTCTAAAAACGTTTTGCTCAAATAAAAGTGTATTTTTTTCTCATGTAAAAAAAAAAAAAAGGAAAACAATGACATCAATGGGTGTCAATCTTGTTTGAAGCTCTTGCTGGTATTCCAGTACTAGCATCCACACAGCGGGGCAACCCATGTCAAACTGGCTTGAAGCCGCGGTACCAGGATCTCCAGCACTGCACAAAGATCTGGCCGCTGCCGCTCAGGACTTGTAGTTCATGGACACTTATCTTGAGATGGCCCTTGGTACTCCAGTTGCCCACTATGAAGAGACAGGATGCTACGCATGCAGGCATCCAAGGCAGGAGATTGTTTCAGGTTCAGAAAGATCATAGTTACAACAGGAAAAGGTAAAGGACTGGATCACTTTGAGAAGAGAGCCAAAAGGCACGCCGAACAGCAGAGGGACGATAGTGCAGCTCTCCGAGACCCTTGAAGTTGCAATGAGAGTCAAGGCGAAGAGCAAGTAAGTTGTAAAGAGGATCTAGTCCCAGGCTCCATCCTCAGACCCAATTTGGGAGAAGTGGTGTAGGAGGTTTTGATTATGGACGTTATCAAAGGACGCAGACAAGTCCAGTGGGAAAAGTACTGGATCACCATCCATGTCTACACAAAACAGCGATGCATCCCAATCCATTGTTATTTTGCGCACCAGGCCACCTCAGTGTGAACCCAGCTATATGCAAATCAGTCTGGACTCTGCTCCAATAGGAACAGTCCAGCTCGAACTGCCAAGCCAGGTTCTCCCTGAACCAGAACACAAGCATCCCAGGACCGGTTTCGCCCTAGTTATGGGCTCATCAGCCAGGTACAGCTTGGTTCCAGAAACAGTGTGCACAGGACCCACATCTGGGCATACCCATCCCACTTAGGGCTACACAATAAGTATACAAAACAGGGATGGAAGGAATGCTTGAATTAATCCCAGCCACTGCTAATCACTCGGGCCGCATTCCAATCCATTGTTATTTTGCACACCATGCCACCTCAGTTTGGACCCAGCTATATGCAAATCAGTCTGGACTCTGCTCCAATAGGAACAGTCCAGAGCGAACTGCCAAGCCAAGTGCTCTCTGAACTGGAATGCAAGCAACTCAGGTCCTGGTTTCGCCCTAGTTATGGGCTCATCAGCCACGTACCGCTTGGTTCCAGTGACACAGTGCACCGTGCGCACGGTGTGTCCGCTTGGCTTTCGAGGACATCCCAGAAAACGTTGAGAGGATTCTATTCCATGAGTGGCCAGAAACCAAATCAGGAGTAGGCAAGCAGGTAATGTGTCCCAATGATCTCTGGGAGGAGCGGGTTGATCCTTTTTAACTATCTTGGCCAATGAAGTTGACCGGCTCGGCTGTCATCAGGGTCAACTCCTCTTATTCACTTAATAAGAAGAAAGGCTCAGTACCAGGCTGATGACAATGAACCCTGCTGAGTAAACCTTACTACATTACACTCCCCCTTGATGTGTAACTGACCCGGTCTCCGCCTCCTAACACAATTTGATTTTTACCACAGCTCTGGTACAGCGGATCTGCGCTATGAAAATACTATAAATAAAATGAAAACTAAATTCATGTTTTTTTCTATTACTCTTCCATAATATCCTTGCTTGGTAATGCAAAAAATACACACACAAAACTCAACAGATGTGCCAATTAAGCACGTCAGCTAGCCACATTTCCGCCACACAGTCACAGACATGCCACAAACACCGGACGGCTTCCGGTAACCTGTCCCCGTGACACACGTACGCACCAGGAAGTAATGGAAGCCACGTCCACGTACCACTTCATATCCGGTCTGTGTTATTGAGAAGTTCAGAAGACTCCAGGTAGACACAGGACGGAAGGAGGGCGATTCAGCACTGAACCTTTGGAACCGTTTTAGGAAATGAAAACTAAAATATTTAAATGCAGGTTACATTGCCAAATTCTAGCCCCACGTGTTGTTTGTGTTTGCGACGGCGGCCTTCCTGCCAGTTGTTGCATTGTGTGGTCATCATCAATACATTCATTTCAAATAAGAGAAGAATGTTTCACCTCACAAGGGAGGTAAACGGGCGGCTGTGTGCAACAGATACCAAAGGAAGAGAGAAATAGGCACTAAGGTATGAAATACACTGCTGAAGACCGAGAAAGGCCACCTAATACAAAGAAGGAAAACACTGTCAAGTAATATCAGAGGTCACAATGGGGAGCGAGAATTGGCAAAGCCAACGAGATTCGCCGTTGTGACCTTTTGGCTTTGGAAATGCTTTCAGCAAAGCTGTACAGCATCAGTGAAAACTAGTGAAATTGCTGATTATATGCAGATTTGGCGCAAAAAAACAAACATAAAAAAAAAACATGATGCACCCACATCCTGACGCTACTGGTATGGCATCATTTAGTAGCTATGGGCATGCTTCAACACTCGTGCACCTACTGACTGGCGTGGGTACCATTTTCTTAATATTTATTTCATTACCGATACAAGATGGAGGATGCCACTTAAAGAAAATTGACTTCACAAAGGCTCTTAAAAATTTGAGTGGTCCAGTAAGAAATGGGAGCTGCTGGGCCTTACCCAAAAACAAATAAATAAATATGACAGCAAGGGATGGGGGAGCTACGAAACAGAAGCTAGGAGGGAAATAAAGTAGACAGGGAGAGCAAAGAATGGCAGTGGAAGAAACATTTAGGTAAAAAAAAAAAGCCAAGGAAGGGCAAGCTATAAACGAGGGAAGAGAGACCTGGATCTCTTGGGAGGAGGGTAAAGGGATTTGGTGGGGAGAAATCAGCACATGAAAGATATCTTGAAAAAACACCCTCTCTCATGGAGTGCTTAAAGGAAAAAAAGTAGTTCCCTAAATGTTGGCAACGGAAGGATACAAGTCAGACAATTAAAAGTAGGGTAAAGAGGAAATGCTCAAGGGAAGGGAAAAACACAAGAAAGAGGAAGGCAAACCATGGAATAAAAATCAAGCGAATGAGACCGACAATAAAGCCAGCCAAAGGTAAGAAATGGTCGGTCTTTAAGCCCACAGTACCTTTTTGGTATGGTCCCCAAGAGGCTTTTGGCTGTAGACAGCGAAGAGCTGTCTGGTAGGTGAGACCCAAAAACTACAAAGAATGTATCAGTGGAATACGTACATTAAATATCTTTGTATCATCTACCTAGCATTCGGGACTTGTTTATGCATGAGTAAGTATGGAGAAAGAATCTAAGTAGGGCTTAAGAGGAGCTAGAAAAAATGGATTTAATAACTTTGCAGTTTTAATGTAGCGCGGAAAAAGTCAAACCTGACGTCAGCTCTCTTTACTAGTTGAAGCAAAAAAGTGTTATCATACAGTGTTACACTTAGATACTAATTACATACATGAGAATACAATGTTTTAATAAACTATTACATGTTGACACTAATTCATTACATGGGAATATGTGTTATGATACAATATTATGACAAAGGAGAGTAGGCCTGGGTGGTGAACACCACTCTGTTTGCGGAGTTTTCCGCATTCTATGGAGCATGCGGAGTTAAGTTGGCGAGCGAGGGAAATCCAACACTAGACCACCTCCCAGTGAGATTTTCAATGCGGACGGTCACGGATGGTCACTACCGCTCAAGTTGAGAAACCTTCTGTTCACATGGAGGAAGCTACCGCTCAAGGAGAACATATACTCGAGCAGCAGAAAGAAGCAGCGCCCTCTTGCGCCATGCATCATTCGTGTTGATTTTACAGCGCAGGACAAACACCTGTTGCTAACAATCAGTACGAACAGCGCAACCTAACACTCTGCTGCTTGTGGAATTCCGCAAACTCCACCCAGGGCTAAAGAAGAGTTGAGCTAAGATTTAAGAAAATGAGAACTGCCAAATCGTACCATGCTGCCGTCTTAGTTGAAAAAATGGAAGCAGGGTAAGCCTCCTTTCACCACATTGTCTCTTTTACCCTGAAATGTCTATAGGGTATAAGAAAAGTATTTGCCTTGGAAGGAGGGGAGAGAACAGCAGGGTAACATGAGGCAGACTAATTCGCTCTTGAACCGTCAGGGAAGCAATAAAATAAGCGTTTTGGGCCTCATTCTCGCATGCGCAGGGTGGCAGTACTAGGGTCTGAGCCACGACCAGACTACGGCTCACCCGAGTGGTGCTCATCCGCCTTTGGCAGTTCAAAAGTGGCATGAGGCATGAACCCCAACTCAAAATGTTGGCTTTGTTTGAAATAGCAGGAGGAGCGGGAATCTTGGCCTTTTAAAGAGTCTTGTGGCTGAGAGCTTGCCGTGTTTTAGACGTTTTCCTTAGTAAAAAAGCCAGTCCTAGTACTATACCCATAAGCTCAGCCTTCTGCAGAGGTTTCTGCTGCTACAAATGTTTATATTTTACCCCATCCATCAGACTGACAAGTATACAGAGAGAAAAATATGAAAATGGATTAAATTAGGCCAATGCCGTACCCCAATATCAGGGCCATGTGTGTCAACATCACTTGCAAGAATTTGTTTTCAGAGGAGGAGGAGATCATTTCCAAATGGGAGAGAGTGGGCACATGCTTATTTTAGGACCACGCCTCCTGCTATGGAAGTCAGCAGCACGGCACTCAGGGTCATCCGTGCTCCAGGAGCAGGTCCACTGGAAAAGGTGATGCTGTGCAGCATAGAACAGAAAAAAAGTGCAATGGTGTGACCATCACGACATGCCTACAAAATGACGCTGTTGCTTTTTATATTTACTGATAAAATGTCGATCAATTGAACAAAAATGGAAAGTAACGAGAAAGTGTTTTTTCTTTTTGAGGTGGAGTTGCCGACAGCAATTTTTTGCATGGTCCTCTCCAACAAATAAAGAAAAAATAGAATGGTTTAAAAATTTCTGGCTGTGTGGGGCAATGGAGGGGCAACTGGGGGAAGAAACGGGGAGTGGGCAGGACAGGGGAAAAGCAGCAAACAAGGTGGGAGAAGCACACAAGTGAGAAAACAAAACGGAGCAGAGGAAAGGAGGAAAAAATTGCAGTGGAAAGTAAGAAACAAGCCAATCACAGACGGTGAGGAGGCTATATGCTCCAGAGGAGGAACAAACACAATAAGGGGAAGTTAGGATAAGGGTTGCCATTGAAAACGAAGCAAGCTATTGGCATTGACAATAAAGTGAACCAATGGTAAGCAATTGGCAGACTGTAAGCCCCTGTAAGTTCTAGTTAAGCTCATAATAGGTCTTTTGTAACCAGACAGCTGGCCTGGACTGGTAGGCTGGACCTAAAAACAATGTGCATGCTAAAATACTTATAAAACATACATTCAGTGTCAGAATTCTGCATCAAAAATCCTTTTGTAGAAGAAAAAAAAAATTGGAGTAAACTTCACCTACTCATGAGGCTGTGCAAAGCCCACAAAGTTTGCAACTTTGTAAAGCTGTAAAATGATCAACGTTGCCCGATAAATCACAGCCTTAACAAAAATGAGTCAGCACAGAAGTGCTTAATCGTACTGCAGCTCAGTTGAATTAATCTTTTGTGCACATTTACCTGTTACTTTCGAGGGTTTGGAAAAAACAGTACACTAGAGTTAAATGCAGAGACAGCTAAAAACCACCAAGCACCAGATGCAAGCAAATTTCACAATCAAAAAACACAACGTCCGCTCACCTGCACCAACCCAAGTTAGAAACAGATGGGACAGCAAGTGAGGACTGCTAGACCCTACAAGTTCCCAGTCTGGCCTTCACTTATTGGGATTACTGCATCCCAGTTTCTGGCTTGAGGCATTGTTATCTTCCTCAATGGGCGACATTTAGTGCATGAACTGCCTATCACTAGCATTCCAATCTCCAGTCTCAATTTGTGACCTTAAGTTCTGGTCAATCTCCGAAGAACGAAAGGCGGCCTCTTGTACGGCATGTATTTCCTTTAGGGATGTGAACCCGTTGATCAAACAACCCAGACCTACTTTCCTTCAACGTACAGATGTTTAAGTGATTGGGCCCACCTCTTACAGCAATCATAATGTACACCGTGCATTGTTTGTGTAGATCAGTCTTTGAGGCCTCCAGGATAAGACGCAAGAAAAGAGGCAGCTCACAGTGAACTGGTACCACAAGCTACACTCCCCTACCAGTCATACCACTCCCATGGAAACCAAGGGCATCAACTAGGGGTATCCATGGGGAGCGACTACTTCCACGGCACTGCTCTTGCTACTCCTGGTCACAGAGGTCATGAAGGCAGATGTATGAAAACAAAGGTAGGACTCTTAAGAGTCTTATTTACATTCTGAGGTGTTCACACATAGAAGACTGTTGATATGGGAAGGGTGGGATAAGTGCGCAACCTTGTAATGTCATGAAGGGTAAATGTGGCTTCTTCTACCCCTGGCCTTTAGGTAAATTGAAATCCTTGTGTCTAACCTACATGTATTACGCTATCCAATGGTCTAATCACAGAGGTATCCCATCTTCAGTTCTAAAAGCAAGAGAAATCAAACAGCCCTCAAGCAACCTGTAAGACGTCACCTCCCACCTTAGTTCGTTCATTAGGTTTTCTATGCCATCAGGGCATGTGTTTGCACTTATTAGCTTTCAAACTAGGCTGCCACCTCTTAAAAGGTTGCTCAGCGCTACAAAGTCCTCCCCAGTCTCCCCCCTCAGTCTGGAGTGTGAATTTGGGCTGGACTTTGTCTACACTCCAAATGAACCGTCGTTCCCTATCAACTCCTCTGCAAAAACATTGTGGCCACCTGGGGTGGTGCCCCGGCTCCACATTTTACAGTCAAACTGATATGTTTTCTTTTTGAGAATGGAAATAAATAAATACATAATGGAAGTGGAAATATGCTCTCTTGAGATCTCTTGTCATTTGGTCCTCAAAGGGCCACTCCCCACGCAGTTAGCCTACTTCGACAAGAAAAGTAAGAAGCTGCATAATGTTATATACAGTCTGTGGTTCTGGCCCCAAGGACAAAGCAAGACATAAAGAGAATCAGCAGGAAAGAAGTATTTTGGTTAAAAAGGAGAGCTGATGGGATGCATGCTGCTGAGCGAGCACGGAGGGTTTCTAAATGTTCCTCATTTGAATGGTAATTACTTGCTATTTCTGTGTTGTGCAGGGCTCCCGCCAGCTTGAGAATACTCCTTGGTAGTTTATGAAAAATATAAAAACAGTGAGGGGCGAATGGGTAATGTCAGGAGATGAACTCCACATGAAATAATAAAAATAGGAGGGGCAAGTCAAAAGAACAAGATTACTTAGCTTTGATGACTGTTTCTGGTGGATACTCTAACCGCAGATTCCTCACATTACGTTTCAGCACAATGGTACGAATAAATGTTCATGCTGCACGTCTGAGAGCACGGAAAGGAAAACCAAGAATCTAACAACAGCATGCAGAGGTTGCGCTTCTATGCGCCTCTGCTATTACTTCTGGGGCGGTATGGAACCGCCACAGAGCCGCACTGCGCAGACTAGCGGCACGGAGGAGCACTGCCGAAGAAAGGTTTCCGGATCCAGTCACGTGCCGAGAGAGTATTCTATAGTGAACAATCTACAGTGAATGCATACAGGTGGTGTTTGCATGTGGCTGACACATCCCGGCCACCATACATTTGGTGCAGCTATGTGGTGCATACAGTACATATATATATATCTCATGTGATCAAGGTCCTTCTTGGACCGAAACGCGTAATGGCTGACATTAAACAGCTATTGTAAGCACAAAAATCGGGCCCGTGTCTGCTTGCCGAGAAAAGGAAAATCAACCGAAGGTTTTGGTGAAAAGCAGACAGACGGACCTCATGTAGGAGTCCCAATGGTGTAGGTATATATCCAATTATGGAGTATACAATATGTATGGACATGTAGCGTGTGCTGTACATATGTTTTATGTATATGGATATGCATGTGAAGTTCATGTGATACTAACTGCATTTATATAGAGTTATTAGCACAAGGCCCGTAGGGGTTGCTATACGTATGTTTTATGTATACACGAATGCAAGTATATGAATGTGTATGTATAATCAGGGGAAACTGGACTCATGCGATTGTGCAGCTGTGGCGATTTTTGCATAATTATAGAATTGCCACATTTGCTACATAATCCATCTGCCGCATAATCTGCAGATTGTCATAAAAACAAAATTGTTTCTAGCTCAAAAGTTTCAAAGGTTACTAAAAATGGAGTGGCACATGTTGCTGTGTAGTGGAAGGACCTTTGCAAAGCTGAAATGGTCACCTTTCTGTTGCTTGATCTGGGTACTAAACTGGTACTAATGAGGTGCAACCAAAGCCCGACAGTGTTAACAAGTTTTAAAAATGACAAAATAATGTAGTAATACTATTACAAAACATGATGTGTAAATTGCCTTTTCTTGATGCATAATTTACTCAACGTTGCCCATTAATTTGTCCCTCTCCTGCCGCCTAATTCCAGTGGCCCGGTGGATAATATATGTTGTACATACCCTTTATATTTGTAGGGTTATATGTGTAGAATATGTTGCACACGTGTTTCACGTACATAGGTATGTATGTGTAGTGCTAGTATGTACAAGTATGCATGTGCTGTAAGGTTATGTTTTAAATTTACAGGTGTGCACATGTATTTCGTGTTGTACATATTTTTTGACAAAATAGATCGCTATATGAAGTACAAGTGCATGTGTTTTATGCATATAGATAGGTTGATGTGATACATGTACGTTTTTGGTATATAGGTATGTGTGTTTAGTATGTACTGTACATGTGGTTAACATATACAGGAAAACGCATGAAATGTATGTTGTATATATGCCTACAAGAATGCATGTATATTGTTTTTTATTGGTATTTTAAGTTGTGAACGGACTCCTTTTAGAAGAACCGACCAAGACGCAGCGTCAGAGGTGGCCTTAAAGAAGGACAAACCCGAAGGATCCTATAAGCCCCGACACGTGTTCCCGGGCTATCGAATGCGCGTCGGTTCCATTCTGCACAAGGTAAAGACAAACAATGGCGAGAGAGACCACATATTCAGGCTCCAACAGATCCAGGTTTGCAGCAAGTGCTGAGGCTTCTCATAAGCTCTCCGCCAGTGATTGAACTTTCACCCCAGCCTAGGTGCAGCCTCGTGGCCACAGGGTTTACACCTGGTGCCAGTCTAACACTGGGGCACCCTCCCTCAGCCCCACCACCGTTCTCAGCAGGAGCAGCACGCACATCTATGCCAGTGCTGCGCTCTGCTTTCCTCAAACTGAGTCACGATTATTTTAGGGCCTCAAAAAGATGCCAAAACCCCCATGGGTATCTTGTGGGGAGTGGACTTTGACACTCTCCCAAATCGGGTGTCAAACAAATAATGTTTGCTGTTCAGCAGCCAGCAGTTAGTTCCATGTTGGTTCAGGAGGGAAGGATGCAAGCGATATAAACTACCAGTGTTTATTCTGCATTTATTTTACCTCTATGGCTGCAATAAAGCCACGGATGGCCGACAGCGAGGAGATGCGGTCTGGTGGCTTTACTGCACACTTGGGAAACCTGGGTAACGCATGCTGAGTATACACTTTGAGGTCAGTCAAGGAAAGAAAGGATGGCTGAATCGACGGAAGCCTTGCCTTAAACACAGTCCTGATTTTGCTTCTATTTCAAATATAGAGGGCTGCTCATATAAAGTAGTCTCTCAAGCAGTTCAATGCAAGCACTCGAGTGGCGGCAGAAGGATACACCCAACCAACCAATAGCATTAGGTAAAATATAAAAACGCCACTGGGCTGAGCCAAGGGGTTATTGACAATGTCTCAAGCCAATGGCTGAAGAAGGCTGGTTGTAGAAAGACAAAGGTTGAAAGTGGGTACACCCATAGACCCTTTCCGCATACTATCAGCAATACAGCTGTATCGCTGTCAAACCCTAGTCCTAAAAAAAAAAATGGTACGACCCAGTGGAAATCTCCCACTGTGTCAATGTCATTACTTGCTAAGTTATGCTGCCCTTACAAATGGGCGTCAGCACAACAGAAATAGGACAACAAATCGCTCCACTGGTGATATACACACACATCTCCTTGCTGAGCGTGTGGCATTCTGAAACACCCAGAAAAACGTTTAGGAACTGGCTCATTGTTGCCAAGGGTTTCCACATGATGTGATCACCATCAAGCAGCTGTGACTTTTTAGGTAACAGCACTTTGAATTCTAGAACTTATGTTTTGCATAGAGCTTACTACTGGAGTTTTACAAACTGGAATTGCTGTAACAGACAGGTGTCAGTACTACCTGCTTTCCTCATGTGGAACAGATTAATTTTATTCTGCTTGGTGCAGGGTCGCCACTCTTGCCGTGGGTCCTTATCAAGTAAGGAGGAATCAACAGTGGAGCAAAGTACAAGGAACTAACCAAGGAGGGAGCACACTTGAACAATGGCTACATGGGTTTTTATAGGGAAGATCACAAACAAGGAACGCCCAGAGGTAAATAGAACTTTGAAAAGAACACACAAATGAGCTAAGGCAAGAATCTGAAAGCCTCGGTGTCTTGTGCAATTTCTACATTTTAAGGCTGAACAACAAAATGTGCTATTCTGAGCAGACTTTACTTAAGGATTAACTATTGCCTGAAAACCTTCGAGCAAGCTGACTCTGCATGTTTACGCAGCCTACAATGTCTCAACTTTAGCTTCGTGACCTAATTTTTATGCAGGTGGCGTCAGGGACAGAGTCAGGCTGAAAACAGGTCAAAGGTGAGTACGGATGAGGCATAGCTGAATCGGAAAACAAGAGATTCCGCTTTTAAGGTTTCACACTCATATTCATTGGTTTATCTGGTTGCTTGTAAAGTGCTTTGTCACTGCAAAGACAAT
This sequence comes from Triturus cristatus, assembly GCF_964204655.1. NCBI lineage: Eukaryota > Metazoa > Chordata > Amphibia > Caudata > Salamandridae > Triturus > Triturus cristatus. The sequence continues at coordinate 1,458,025,462 of NC_140591.1, forward strand.
CATGGTGCCAAGCACATCTGATGGCAAGCTGACAAGCTGTGAGACAAGAGAAGTTTTAAGGGCCTTCCTGACGGGAAATGTTTGCGATGCTTGGGGACAACAAGAAGCTAGTGAACACGAGGCTGTATCTACTTTGGAAGGACGAAAGCCTGGGGGTGGCCTGCCAGGATTCGACTGTGTGGCCCGCTGTCACTTCAAATATCAGCAGCGGGCACCCAAAAGAACACTTTGACATTAGTAATACGCTCCAGGACTAGAAATAAATTGATGCCTCAGAGAAGGGCTGAGGGAAATTGCAGGAAATTGGGTATTGCGGGATCTGACCTGTACCGTGGGATTTTCAGATCGCTCTAAACACATGCGTGTTTTTCAGTCCAGGGAGGCACTTGCAGTCCCGAACATGCCCAGAGATATAATTATGTTATTATATGTCCTGAGCGCAGCGGTCTTAAGTGCGCTCCTGGCATGATGATATAGAGAACAAAGCCATCATTACCGAGGCAAGTGTGCCACGTGGTCAGTGTGGAAGCGGGGAAACAGAGACCCTCCCACTGAAAAACAGTTCCTGCTGTGCATGCACCTCCAAAACTAAAACTCAGCCAAGAGAAATATTAACATATTTAATTTTTCAGCACAGTAAAAGTTCTGGGTCTGGAGTCAGCGTGGAATATTCAGTCGAGCGATTTAACAATATGCCAAGTATAATCTATTTTGTTGAATCCTGGCAGACTGCTCCCCATATATAGAAATATGACCCTAACCATAACCCCCCAGTGGCAGTCACTGGGATGGATTATTGTAGGCAGGGATACGTGGGTATCATAGTCAGCACAGCGCATCTAAGGGAGGGGAAATCATGCAACTAAGGGGAAGCGCAACCCGGAACTAATAAAGTGGCACTGTGCCAGGTCACATCTTTACATTGGACTGCAGTGGAGGAGGGTCCCCGTGTGGGTTACAAGTAGGCCAAAAGATGCCGAGCTGGCCGTCATCGAACAGGTGGGTAGAAATGTACCGAATCCCGGAAGTCAGCGCACGCTACGGGAAATCGCAGAGTCATAACAGAGACTGAGAAGGAGCTATTGGATTTGCATCTTCAGCAGTCAAACAGGACTGACCAGTCACGGCGGATGAGCAGGAAAAGAGGATAAATGGACCAGAATCTGGCATTATTAAAAGAGGCGCCTACTTTGGTACTCTCTTGCTCAACCTTCCACGTCAACACAACTGGGTTGGTTATGCTATATACTTTCACATTGTAAGTGGTTGAGTGGCATGGCCTGTGCTATGCTGACGAATTTGCAGCCTAGATAAATGAATCAATCTAGTGACAATAGAAAATCTGCCCGACTGTTCAGGTTTCTCATCAACTGTACAAATCGAAAGCATGCCACCCCTGCCTACCTTAAATGAGCGCTGAGGTAGGTGCGCTTCTCTGCGAGAAGTGCTGGTCTCGTGTTGAAAGACTTGAACCTCTCCACTCCCAGAAGCTATTGGTGTTTGGAGGTCCCCTCACCTTGCACTGCACAGGCAGAAGACGTCACTTCAAGCTGCAATGGTGAATACACAGGAGGAGGAGGGTCGTGGGCCTAGCACGTGCTGTTGGATGCACAGGAGCCCAAGATAGGCTGAGAGAGAACCCCACTGCAAGTTAGGAATGCCTAGGTCTAGCATGGATTTAAAGTGATACGCAAACAAATGATGGACGGAATGCTGAATAAATCATATATTCACCCCCAATCAAGAGATCTGGGTTAAATCCATCTTTCTTCTCCTCACCATGCCACCCCAGTTTAGACCCAGCCATATGCAAATCAGTTTTGACCCTGTGCCTCATGGGAACAGTCCAGACCGAACTGCCAAGCCAGGTCCTCCCAGGACCGGAAACAAGCATCCTGGGACCGGTTTCTGGCTAATCAACAGTCATCAGCCAGGCTAGCATGAATCCAGTGGCACAGTGAGCAAGGGACCCACATCTGGGCATACCCGTCCCACTCTGGGTCAAAAGTGTTACGCAAACAAATGATGGACGGAATGCTGAATAAATCATACATTCTCCCCCTGTCAAGAGATCTGGGTTAAGTCTATCGTTCTTTTGCTCATCATGGCACCCCAGTGGGTCCCGTGCTCTCCATGCCACTGGAGTTAAGCTATCCTGGCTGAAGAGGGGTGAAACCCCGAAACTGGTCCTAGGATGCTTGTTTCCAGTCCAGGGAGGACCTGGCCTGGCAGTTTGGGCTGGACTGTTCCCATTGGGCACAGGATCAGGACTGATTTGCATATGACTGGGTTCTAACTGGAATGGCATGGTGAGCAAAAAACTATGGATTTAGGCCCAGATCTCTGTACTGGGGTGAATGTATGACATTGTTCTGCATTCTGTCCATCAATTGTTCTTTTTGCATATAGCATGGATTTAAGGCGTGACATATACATCATCTTGTATAGATTGTGCAATATGTGCAGTCTAGTGTGGGCTTAAGAAAAACCTGACTTTAGTACCGTGAGGGATGCACAGGCACCATCATGGGCTTTAAGAGGCACTGATGGGTGCACAGAAGCCTAACATGCTTCAGACAAATCACACTGCATAGGACGATGCAGAAGGACCTGGGGCCATCTGAAGAGAACTTATGTTGGAGGATGAGACCAAAGGTCGCCAATGAGGCCAAAGCATCTGGGGAAGAAGGACATTGGCAGCATCCTTCTAGAAATGAATACTGGAATGAACCACAGTAAGGATAATCAAAAGCCTAATTCTCGTTTGCCCCACTATACAGATTTCATCCATGTGTCACTGTTGTTAGGGTGTGAATAGAAATGGAATCATTCCGAGAATAGATTCACGATGCGTCAAGCCAAGCCTTCATTAAAAAAGCATCTCCTTTGATGGACTTCAATCCTTTGCGTGCCTTTTACGTAGACATTTGATCGCAAAACTGGTTTAAGAAAAAAAAAGCAGTGTGTAGAGCACATGACAAAGGGCACTGCAAAAACGTCTGTCAAAGGCAGTGCACTTTCACCTGAGACGTATCAAAGCTATCCCCGACACTCAGAGGCAAACAGCCCTCTCCACAAACACTTCAAAAGGGGTTTCTTTAAAGTGAGAACCACAACCTATGTCATGATGAGGGATACCATATTCCTGGCCCTATCCTCGGCGCCCACGACCTTGAGGCTAGAGTGCACTTTAGTAACTATATTTAGAAAATAGACCGGAAAGCAGCGTACATTAAGAGATGCTCACGGACCATGCGCGGGCTTCCGGTGTGCACTGTGGAAGACCAGGAGGGCGAGTGGGTAGTTCGGACCCCAGGTACTTTCATTCCATTAATGACCTCGGGGCAAGCACAGGTAACGCCCTGTTACCTGAGCGTTACCTGTAGTGCCTCCTGTTGAGGCGCCTGCCTGCTGATGTTCCTTTATGCAGTCCATGGACAGAAACTGCAAAGAACTGCAGGCACTTTGGAAGACAGGCAGACAGAATAAAAGGGACCGGAAGTGACGCAAAAGAATTAGTGCCACCCTTGTAACACTCTCCCCTGATAGGTCAGAAGGAGCTAAAATCAAGCTCTCTTGGATCCAAACAGCGGCACTGGAAGGAAACACGAAGCTGAGTGAGACGCAGAAGAAAATGGTTGGAGATAGATTTAATGGGCCACTGGGAAAGAGAGGGGGTTGAGATGGAGAAAAAGAGGCACAGAGAGGGAGTCGGATAATAGCTTGCCTTCCATATAATGACTGCTGTCAACACTCCTGCAGTTTTGTAGCACACTCAGGAACAGGTGGGGTTTTCATTTTAAGGCACTCATTCGATCAGCCTCAAGAACAGAGAAGGGCCGAGTCAGCAGCCAGAATACGTAGTATTCAGGCTGCTCACAGATGTCTAGAGCAGATGTAGGGAGGTCCACAGATGTGACTAAATCTGGGTAGTAATTGGTGAGTAGCACTGAGGGAGTATGGGTTTTATTAGTGTTTTGGAAGTCTGTGCTCAAGTACCGACCATCCCCCTCCCTCTTTTTTTTTTTAACCAGTCCATTATTGATTTAAGTTGTGCTATTAATCACCATCCTATCATACGCTGGCGCCCTTTACAAGGTTTTGGATTGGTGTGCAAAGTCACGTATATAAATATATAAACACAAACAAGCACGAGCTCAAAAAGTTCTCAAGAAAAGAAAAGTAACAGCAAGCTCTATGTATTAAGTCTCATCTGGTCACACACAGCCAGAGAAGCGTTATTCGAGGAAACGATTGTCATTACAACATAGGCCATATGTATGTACCTTTTTAAATAAAAGGTCGGCAAGCGAACTGTGTGCAATCGACATCACATACATTGAAACTTTGACTGACCAACAACTAATTGCAAAGTACTGTAAGCAGTGAGCAGTGCCTAGGAATGCACCAAGTAGGATATTTTTAAAGAAAGCAGTGAAAGCACTCCAGAGAGCTTGAGCCCCCAAATGGGATTAAATATAATTGTCGAATTCCCAATCAGAAGCTATCATTTTTTTGGTATTTTTCTAAATCCTCAGTTAGCTCCTGGACACATGGGATACTTCTCTCACCTCGACGCCGGGTCGCGCAGACGGCGTGACGCAGCACGTACAGAATGACGCGGATGTTCCGGCACGGTGTCACCTAGAGGCAACGTGGCTGACACGGGCTTAATCTAAACAAGTTGGAGCCGAACACAACACAAAGAACGGAAAGCCCCTGAGTGTCCATCTACTGGCGGCCTGATACACAAAGCAGGGAGATAGAAGGCAAGGTACACGCTTAAGAGGTTTCTACCTTTCTCAAAGGAAAATACCGGTTGTTTGTTCATGTTTTAAGGTTTCTAAAGGTTGAATAGGTGGTACGCGAAGAATAATTTATATTAAATACACTCCTTTTTTAAAGTGGCAATTCAGTCGCTGCCTGGTCTACTATTTTTAGAAAAAATGTGATTCCTGTAAAATATTTTTTAAATAATTTTGTATTTTCTGCTTTAAGGTTATGTTAAAAAAAAAAAGAGAAAATCATCGGCATCTAATAATGTCCCAACTTTTTGTTTTAATCATATGTAAAAATACTGCCTGTGATCGTTAGATACTGCCCAGGTGGCTACCCTACTCGCAGATGTTTGCTCCCGCACTCTACAAAAGAGTAAGCGGGTTCCAGGAACATAAATGGTTGGCCCTACAGTTCAATATGAGGTGCTGGGGTAGACTTGCTTGGTAAAAACCAGATTTTGGTAAGCATGATCTCCAAATGAGCTGACACTAGTTTGTAACTTCACCTCCTCATTTACAGGGTACTACTCCAGCTGAGGCACAACAGCGGGAAACCACTGTTGGCTCAACGTTTTGAAGAGGAGATTTAGGGGACAAGAAAATGACTAAGTGCATGGGTGTCGACTCACCAAAAATCAGGGTTAGAGGACTAGTCATACAGCACCCATTAACACAATGGTACCACAAGCTGACCATTTGTTTACTCTTAACTCTTCAGAATAAGACTCCTATTTGCCACCAAGGGTAAAAAAGCATGAACTATAGAACATAATCGTTCTCTAAAGGCCTTGTATATTCATGTTCGTGCTTTCGTGACCCAAGACCACGAGTTGCAATAGCTAGGAGTTCAAACACTGGCTTAGAATCGACTTCTCTTTGCTAAAGGACAGAAGCTGAAAAAGAACAATTTAGTGTGAAAACGCAAGGTATGCTTGAAAAGTGATGGATAGCAGGGAAACTACTTTCAATATCCTAATGATCACAGACCCCCGTAAGGGATCAATTGGGTGGAGATGGTAATGCTAGGGACAAAATAGGGTATCCTAACGTTCACAGACCGTTGTAAGAGATCGAGTTGAGCTTGTAGTGCTAGGGACAAAATAGGGTATACTAAAGTCGAAGAAGCTACTCCAGGCAAAGAGCACCAGCCACTGAAGATGACATATATGGTTATTTGGGGTTTCAGTGAGGAATGAAATATGGCCTCTCCCATAAATCACTGTATCTCCTGATAAAGAAGAAATAATATAATCTCCTCATTACTGAGAAAGAGAAGTGTTATTCTTCAAAAAGAATGAAAGTAGAAGACTTCTTGTCCCACTTATTCAATACACTTTATTCACTATTAAAACCCAATGCTTTTAAAATTATTTTGTACCATTGGTCAAATCTCTCACATTTCTTTTACTATAAAGTAGCTAAGTCATGGTGAAACAATTTTCAAGGGTTACTCGAGTCCCTTTTGCTCTTGGCCTTCTATCAAGTTGGTTTCTGGCCTTGATACTGGGAACTGGCCACGGCTTCAGATGAACTAGGTATGGTGGTAGTTATTGGAAGGGTTTAAATGCTGATTTTTATTGATCATTTGGCATTTTTCGGACCCAGTCGACCATCAGATCCTCATGCACCGATTGCCGATTTACACTTCTGCTGCCCTTTTTTCAGGTGGATTAAAACTGAAGCAATTGAGCTGAGCACATTCTCATCTTCGTTAAACCACAACTGCGGGGAGGGGGTGGGGGGAGAATCCATGGCACATTTCAATCTCTAGGACACCTGTCTCGTCTACCTCACAGGGTGGAATGTTCCTTCTTAAGTCATGAAGATGATACCCAACACTGGCTGCTGAAGGGGGAGGAAGGGCCTCAGTGGCTGCCGGTACATTTAACAGGCAGGGGGGTGTGGCACACACATACATCTCACTCATACCCATTCATTTACACACACCCATTCACAACACTCACTAACAAATACACGTACATTCATACGTGCATGCACGCACCCAAGATAAAAACAACATGTAATACTTACCTCGACAGCAGTTCTGACAGGGAAGGCTCAGAGGTCCCAGGAGGAATGGGACTGCTGCTTGAGGGAAGGCAGAAATCCAAAGTCTAGGAGGTCCCAGGAGGAATGGGACTGCTGCTCGAGGGAAGGCAGAAATCCAAAGTCTAGGAGCTCCCAGGAGGAATGAGACTGCTGCTTGAGGGAAGGCAGAAATCCAAAGTCTAGGAACCCCAGAGGAATGGGACTGCTGCTTGAGGGAAGGCAGAAATCCAAAATCTAGGAGGTCCCAGGAGGAATGAGACTGCTGCTTGAGGGAAGGCAGAAATCCAAAGTCTAGGAACCCCAGAAGAATGGGACTGCTGCTTGAGGGAAGGCAGAAATCCCAAGTCTAGGAACCCCAGAGGAATGGGACTGCTGCTTGAGGGAAGGCAGAAATCCAAAATCTAGGAGGTCCCAGGAGGAATGAGACTGCAGCTTGAGGGAAGGCAGAAATCCAAAGTCTAGGAACCCCAGAAGAATGGGACTGCTGCTTGAGGGAAGGCAGAAATCCAAAGTCTAGGAACCCCACAGGAATGGGACTGCTGCTTGAGGGAAGGCAGAAATGCAAAGTCTAGGAACCCCAGAGGCATGGGACTGCTGCTGGAGGGAAGGCAGAAATCCAAAGTCTAGGTGCTCCCAGGAGGAATGGGACTGCTGCTTGAGGAAAGGCAGAAATCCAAAGTCTAGGAGGTCCCTGGAGGAATGAGACTGCTGCTTGATGGAAGGCAGAAATCCAAAGTCTAGGAACCCCAGAGGAATGGGACTGCTGCCTTCCCTCTTTGGCTGAACTAAGGTAAGGCAGCAGTCTCAATCTCGTCTGAGTGGGATGGGGCAAGTGAGACTGCTGACCCCACCCCACTCTGTGACGAGGTGTGATATACTGACACTCTGCCCAGGGCACTTCAGGGTTTAAAACTGAAGCGCCTCGGTCCGAGGCAATCGGTGAGGCTCCCCTTCGTCATGAGGGGGAAGGCCTCAAGGCACTTTGCTAGGCTGAGAAGGTCACGCCCACAGGGCTGTGAAATCCTCAGCCTGGCAAAGTTCAGCTTAGACAGCCAAGGACCTGCCCATTTAGAACACGTCTAGCTCCTGGTTGCCTGGCCTGAACCAAAAAAGTGTTGGTCAGCCTGACAGACTCTCTTCTTGCCTAGAAAAAGGTGAGAGGGGCAGGCCGCTGCTGAAAAGACTGCACTCTGTGGTCCTCCCATAAGCCCTTGCTCCCAAGCGCTGGTGAATAAACAAACATTTCCTTAAGCCGGACCATTTTAAGGTGGAAGAACGGGCAATCCGTGGGAACAGTGGGACCGCTGTGGTGGTGTAGAGGCGGAGTTGAAGATATTTAGCAGGTAAAGTAAATGCTGACGGCCCTAAATTATATACGAACAAAAAAGTGGGAAGGATATGTTTGATTAACAACAGGATACACAGCATTTTCCAAAAAGAAAGACTTACAATCTGGTTTCTCTGCCTCTTTAATTCTTTTCACTCTGCTTAGTCAAGATACTCAAGCATGGCAAAACGGTCTAGTGATCACAAGCAAGCAATAGGAACAAGTAACCATGGGGAACGCAAAGTAAACACTGCAAGAGATGCACTCCAACACATCCGCATAAGTGTCTTTCAGAACTGGCGGACTCGCGTAACGCACATTCAGCTCAAATTGGATAACTGAGAACGTGAAAAGAAAACAGTCAGAATTATAGGTAGTTTTGTCACAGAGACTGAAAGAAAAATTCGACTGCAAAGCTTAAAATTAGGAGTTTGCACTGTCTATTGAAAAAGTACACCAAAAAAAGCTAATCGTGGTATCACCTGCCTGATTTCATTTGCACTGAGGAGAGGTTTGCTGTCCTTGAGCTAAGGATACAGGCACTGATGTTTGTGGGATACCCAATCAGAATTAGATACTGCCTGGTGCACTATCTAGCCTCACTTCCTGTTAATCTACGAAAGCGTGGAACCAGAGGGCTGCACACTTAAGGCAATCAGAACACTTTGACAAGTTAAAAGGAACGCCAGCCTGACCTCATAGTCCGAGTGAAGAGAGAAATGCCTCCTCTATTTAGATCACGGACACCATTACTTAACAGAAAGTATAATTCAAAATCCTCCTCAAACTGTGGAAAGGCTGGGACAGGATCGCTGGGATTGGACCCTGGCCAAGCAGGTTGCAATATTTCTTGTAGCAGTCACATCATCCCACTGAACCATCTGCTTTGGATAGAGTAAGCGAGAATGTTGTCCTATAATCACATCTCCCTCACCCTGCATACAACTACACCCACCAACCTCCTCGAGGGGATCACACAGCAGTGTTGCATCCTTTGTGCAGGACGATAGAGCTCAGCTTGTGTTCACATTTCCAAGAAGTTGCTCTTCTTGCGGCAGGAAAGAGGCAGTTTTGGTTTGGGTCAAAGACGCAGCTGTAAGACAGCTAAAACAAGGTGGGCGGTGCTATGGAAGGATAGGCAGTGTCTGAGTCCTTGCTCATGCTCAGTTTAGGTCTGCGAGGTGACAATGCACAGCGCGTTTCATCTACTCTTCTTTTCTTAAGTTAACCCCTTCGCTGCGGCGCGAATTCCGCCGCAGCGCTGGGGGGGTTTGCGGCACCGCTATGCTCATGACGGAACCACGCCGTCATGAGTCACGGGCGAGCTGTGCGCATGACAGCGTGGTTCCGTCATGACTCCACCCACTGCGCTAATCGCCCGCACAGGCGGGGAATTAGCGCCGCGTGGGAGGAGCGGCCGCCAACGGCCGCAGCATGACGGAACCACTCCGTCATGAGCACACGGCGCCCGTGGCTCATGACGGAGTGGTTCCGTCAAGGGCATGCAAGGGGTTAAACATAGTTTGGTACTAGTATGAGATAATTAAGAGGTTCTCGTCGGTGTCAAAAGCACTTCACCTCCCAGTGACGCCTTGTAACGACCTGAGAACTTCTATACCTTGCCACAAAAGGGTGCACAACAGACACACGGAGCAGCGTCACTTGCAGGTATTCAAATAATCCTTATAGGTTGCCATTTGCTAATTTATTGAATTTGTAAAGATCACTACTGTCAAAAATATGGTCATGGTGCTGAAAAAACCTGTTGCAGAGCCTGTACCCTACATTAAATCAATGACTGGCAAAGCCATTCAGTCTGGCCTCTGGGTCCTATTAACTTTGAAAACAGTTTTTAGTGATGCTGTGCCACATGGCTTAAAAAAAAAAAAAAAAAAAATAGCACATGGCTGCCCGTGTCACACATGCACGCTCCTACAGAATGATGCAGTTGCTTTTTTTTCTTTTTATTTACCAATCCAATTTAGATTATTAAATAAAAAAGGACAAAAAATGCAAGAATGCATTGTAAGCGGTTGGGAACATGGTGGACACTGCAAGGCGTTGGGTCAGAGGCAAGACAGGGAGTCAGGGACAGTGAAAGCAACATTGGTGGAGGGTGTGTGGAAGCAATATGTGGGTCACTGGATAGACAGTGAAAAGCAAACATGCAAGAGAACAATGTGGAGCTTAGGGGGAGAAAAGAAACGGGCGTGGCGACAGACTGCAACATGGAGCTAGGGAAAGAAGCACTCGCTCGAGAAAGTAACACGGGAAGAAGCACCAAAGGGCAGCACAGTGGGAGGGCAGGGGAGAAATGTACATATGAGGGAGAGCAAAATAGAGCATGGAGGGAGAAGAGAACTACACTGGGGAGCGAACTGGAAAACACATGCACTCTTGTGGAGTGCTTAAGACAAAAGAAAAACAGTAGTTCCCTAAAAGTGAGCAGTGGAAGCATACAAGTACATTTGAAATGTCCAGGGAAGGGACAGACAAAAGATGAATAAAGCAAGTCATTGAATAAAAAGCAGGCAAATGAGTCTCAGTAAAGGCAAGCAATGTGAAGGTTTGCAAGCCCCTTTATGTTCAAGTTAGCCCACAGTGTCTTTTGATACCAGGCAGCTCTACATTATGGGGTAGGCTTGACATAAAAGGCAACCAGATGAGCTTCAAAAATCTGACATTTTTTTAGCGTTAAAGTTGAGATAATGAATCATAAGGTGAAGACTCGCAAGCAGCAAATTCCAAAATGTTTGCAACCTGGGAAGAGCAGACATGACCACCTTAGCACACCTCCCTGATGCCAGGAACCACTATAAGAGAAGCACGCTGGGACATGAAATGTGCTCAATAAAGGTGGGACCATTGTTATTTAATGCCTTAAAGCAAATGCAAAGACTCATGAACAAGGACCGATTGTGAATCAGCCAGTGGAGATTTCTGAAATGTCTGGAAACAGAAGATTTCCAAGGAAGTCGAGGCAGAAGGTGACCTGCATTTTGAACTGGTTGAAGCGGGTGAACTGTGCGAGCAGGAAGCCATAAATATAGGGCAGAAGCCCACACGTGCACTTGTCCATGTACAACTTCCCCTCTAACTGGAACCCCAAAAGATGGAAATCATGTGGATGGACTGGTAGCAAACTGAAGGCAGATTCTATGTTAGACTTAGCTAGCGAAGTGGCTGGGCCAAGCGACTGCAGCATTGCAATCGCCTGAGCCAATGATGCATATTTCACGGAACACAAAACCCCATCAACAGCATCATTCAGAGATTGACCCCTAGGAGCAGACAAATTATGGTTCATCAGAACTCCCCCGGTTCCTTTTTGGGTACTACACCCAGAGGTGAGCAGACAAAATCATTAACAGGATTGAGTCAAAAGGACCCGCCAGCCTCCCCAAACGCAGTTCCTTCAACACTTTATCTATTGCCACGGGCATGCTCTCCCTCACGGACTGCTATTTTCGTCAGTAAGGAACCCCACAATAGCCAGGAATCCTGAAACCCTCCCTGAATCCCTCCAACAACAACTAGGCTGTGCTTGGGCAGCAGTATTTATTTAGCCAGGGAATCAAAGCCATCATGTTTATGTGTGAGTGTGCTTTAGAAAGTGATAGATCCTCATTCCTGTTTTTTACCTCCCTTTTCCTTTGGTTTCTTAAAACACTTGTACTCTGGGTGGGAGGATAAACCAGAGAAGGAGCAGGCATGCTTGAATTTACATGAACCATTGGGCCTTGTGCAGGTCCGCTTCTTGAAATCCCAACACGCTCCCTTCATGCTACCCCTCCCCCACTATGGGGTGTACCTGACCGAAAGGACCGCCCTTTTGATGCGTCCTGGCTCGTGCTTTTCATGTGCCTCAACCACAGAATTACATTCATTTGATCCCATGTTAGGGCCGGGTCAGAGGCCTTCGCCCTCCTAAATGCCTAGTCATATTCCTTCCAACACATTCCCCGTGTGCACGTGATCCTATTCTGATAGCACACCAATGCAGACCCCAGCTAAGGGACTTTTTCCACCATTATCGCAGTTTCTCCCTACCTGCAGACATGCCTGCTTGCGTCTTTGTGTGCTCAGCTCCTGCAGCTGTGACTGGATTGAAGAGCTCTGGGCTACTCTTGTCGCTTCCTGCAGTCTTTTTGCCCTGCCCCACTTACCGGGCCAACCACTCCTGGTGTGCTTCCCGGGGACCGACACAACCGCCATATTGGATGCATGACCAAGTTCCCAGTTTGCACCTTGGAACACGTGAACCAACCATAGCCTGAAGGATAGCAAAGTGAGTATGGTCAGGTAGGAACAGGAGAACTGTATTCAAAACCTTCAGGTAAAAAAAAATGTGGCAGAATCCTTTGTGACTTGAGATAACTAGTCATCGAAATGGACTACAGAGTTTTCACTGTTTGGAAAAGGAATAGGACATTGGCCTAGATTGTCCGACCACCAAGAAGATGTTCAGACAGATGGAAGGCCTCCCAGTACTGCCAGTGTTCACTTTCAGGACGTTGTGATTCTTTCAGCCAATGATAGCCATGGGCAGGTCTCAAGATTATTTATTACTTGCAAGTCCAACGCTCCCATCCCGCCCGAGGGCATATGCACTGCAGTGAAAAATTACAACTTTCTCAATTCACAATTTTGTTTTTTCCTTTCTTGATGAACCGACAACTTAAATGTTAATACTTTGAATACTATGTACATAATCGAAGTATAAATGACTGAGCGAGTTAAATGTACGCAATGCGCTTGCAGCGATCTGCAAGTCGTGAGTTCAAATTCTGGTAAGGATGGCTCAGCTTTACATCCTTCCAAAGGTAAATAAATGGCGTATCATTCATTTAGGCAGTAGTTAAACTGGTTAACAATTGGAAATGGCAGAAGCGCATTATTAGAAACAACTTAATTAGCTACCACAGGTTTCATCCACTGGACTTCAACGGGCCTTAAGAATTCTCTCCTATAGGACTACAGTGACATCCATCAATGTTGGTTGAGGTAGTGTGTGAACAAACTGTCGCACAAGTCACGAGGTCTAGTTGTGATGGGTTGATCCTAGAGAAACCATAGCAGGTCAGTGAGCAGATCAACAGAGAGGCACTGGCAATAACTGGATTGTGTAACCAGAAGACAGGATCAGTGGACTTTAGTGAAGCAGAAACTCACTGCCCCACCCACTGCATCCGATATGAAGAAGTAAGATGGCAGAAATGAATAAAAGCACAGACTTTCCAAAACTGAGTGATGATCAAAATGCTCAACCTCGATTGGGTGATACAGCAATAGATATAGCAGAATACTTGTCATCGGGACGCACAAAGCGCATACGCCTGTGAGGGCCCATGACCGCCAATGCCACAAAGCCCACTATTTCAGGAGCAACCAAGTTAGGTTCAGAATTTGAGGCTATCCACAAGACAAACTTTCATGCAATTATATAATAAAAAGGTATAATTTCCATATTTTGTAGTTAGCCTCACAACTGCCCTCCCAGACCTATTTTGGACACTGATGGTTTGTACAGCCAGAAGGATTGCTCAGCGAGTTAAACATTCACCACCGAGATAAGCAGGTCCTTGTGTTTGAAGTGAGGCAATGCGGACTCCGCCTTCCGTGCTGCTAAGATTGGTCAATGATAAACCAGAGCAGCATCTCTGGTTTACAGAGCGAAAGAAACGCGTCTTTAGACGGCATGACAGCGCCCTATTGAAAAACAAGCTATTCCTACAGAGCCTATGCGACGAGGCCGGTTGCACCTTATATACATTTATATCTACATTGCCTTATGGATGTGTGTAAGAAGCGTGGCGTGGGAGTGAACCGTGCCAATGCTTATATCGTTCATTCAGGAGCATTATAACCCTTGATTGGTCTGTAACGCACAGCAAGGCACAGACCCCTTCAGAACAAAATGCAAACACTGGTTCAGAAATAGAAGTGTGGGGCAGGGCCTTTTGCAGAAAAGACAGGAGCTGGGGGAACTTGGCGGTGGGGGGGGGCGACAAGTATGTAGAAGTCTGTGACAGCACAGACGGCTGGACATCTGCGGCGGGTCAGGGAGGGGGCATTCCGTAGCAGTCTGCCGCCAGCAGCCGGGGCTCTGGGAAGTTTTATGGGACAAAGGCTGTCAGCAGCAGCTGACCACCTGCCCCTCGAGCGGCGGGAGGGGGCGGGGCGGGCCACGCGCGCCATATGGCCCTGGGAACCACTGGGGCAGCCTGAAACGGGTTCATCTGCATAATGGCGCGCGAGGGGACGGTTTATGAGGGGGAGTCAAGTGCAGGAGGGGGGAGGGGGTGTATGACTGAGGCGAGCAATGGATGGGACTCGGTATACATTTCCGTTTCAATCCTTTGCCTTAAATCGGGGTTATCCTACGCGAGTCTGGATGGGCGGATCCATGCCAGATTTAGCCACCAGAGCCCGTCACCTTTCACCCTTGATGATTACATTACAATGTGCGAATCATTCCAAATGCTTAATTATGCGAACTCACCCCCTCTCTATGGATATCTAACTACCAGGCAAGCTGGTGTCTCACTGGGGTAAGGACTAAAGTGGAGTGTGGGGCCACCTGGGACAGTAGCAGCAGCACCTCCGACCGCACACTGCATTGTAGTTAGATGTCATTTAAAAATGGAACAGCATTCAAAACGCAGTCGCCCCCAAAAAAAGAGCACTAGATTCACTGTGTGCCCCACAATACTTGGGTTGAATGTGATTCTCAGGTGCACCGCGGTGTGGCTTAAACATATGAACAGATTTCCGCAGGTAAACACAATATTGGCTAGAACTCGCAAGATGTTTTGTAAAGATGATTTTTCATGTGTTAAAACGTGCATCTGTACACTACATCTCAACCTCCTACCCTCATAAGAGGCAAGGTGTTGGGGGGGGGGGGGGGGGGGGGGTGTTACAACTGACCACCATGATGTGGCCTCTTCAGGCTGGGCTTTCCTTCTCTGAAAAGGTTATGGGTGTGGACCCACAAGATAGTGCAAGGTAGTTTTATGAGCACAGTGAACCTTTACACGGCAGTGGCTGCAAAACCAGAAGGCTTTAAGTAAAATCATGTGAATTCATAACTTTACCCTGCATTCTGCAAACTGCTAACTGCACTGCACCCACTTTATCTCGTGGGCCCGCATGTCTGTGCTTAGCGAACTAAGGTACAAGGAGAGAAAGTGATGTGCCAAAGATCACACAGTTTAGTCAAGTGAAGTAGCTGCGGTTCAAACCCAGATTTCACGGTCCAAAGATGCAACTGAACAACTAGACCAGATCTACTCCCGATAGAGCACTCCACATTTAAAAGCTGAATGGACCTGGGTTCATGGAGGTCCGAAAATCACCTGTATAGAATGCTTTCCATACTCAAGCCCTACTTTTTGTAATGCCTCAGCTTGCTTGCCTGGCACACTTCACACAACTAAAAACGCTGGGAAGGAGGTCTTTTGTTAATGGCAAAAAACATTAGGGTTACAAGATAGGAGTGCTTCACTTCATTAGATGGCCAAGCCTGTGATAGTTTAAGTGTTTTACCATTCCCATAACATACAGGGACATGAAGCAGTCCCTGCTACTCACGGTGACCCCCGATTACTCACTCGGCCTTTTATTGTGAAGTGTTCAGAGTAAAGGCACCAGTGCATTGAAGGGAGTAGGCATTCGTTAATTCATTGACGCCCTGAAGCTCACCGCAACCTCACTCAGGGGCAGGCCCGGACACCTCCCTTGATTAACACCTGTGCTATATGAAGGCACTGTCTGCACTTTAAATAAGAAGGAGATGGGCCAGGGGTCTTCTACTGCGGACTATGGGACCAGGAGATGTGAAGTGCAATCTCTGCTTCTATGCTTGACCACATTGTGTGATCCTGGGCAAATATAATGTTCCTCTCTCTCCGGTTCCACGTTGTCTACCAAGATTGGGCGTGTTTCGATGAAGTCTAAAATTGGGCATTTTTGAATGATTGATGTTCCTCTGATAAAACTTGCTTATTCTAGCACACACAGGACCAGGTACAGTACACATCATAAGGAAAGGATTACTTTCTAATGCAGGTTTTTTTTCCTACTAAAATCAAAGAACCCTCACCACCACCACCTGACACAATTCAGCTTACATTGACAGGAAGCTGGGGTGAAGGATTCCAGCTCCATGTATTTGTGCCCAAGTACTGGGATCAGGGTGAGCGGCAGTGCTGTGCCCCAACAAAAAGCGCTCAAGAGAAGACGTGGCCTAAGCAGTACAAGAGAACTCTACAGAAGGTGTACGCTGCGCCCCGGATACGATAGGTGCAAAAGATCAAAAACGTATGAACAGGTAGAATTACTTCTCCGGGAATATAAAGAAAGTGTAATATCCACGCTCAATATGGCACATACTGTAGACAAAAAAACGTATAAAGGTGTATCTACCCCACAGGACATAACACACATAGCAGATAAACATATAGAAGGCGTAACTGCTGCCCAAGAAGTGAGACACACAGTACATGGCAACCATATAGAAGGTGGCGCTACCACCCAGCCATCATACATGGGGGATAAAAGGAATATACAGAAGTTCTAACTGGCCAAAACATACATTAGATGCAACTTCCATCCCATACATCATGCATATGGAAAATATGAAATAAACATATACGAAATAATAAGAGGAATAACCGCTCAAGAAATGGTACGTATGGTACATAACATAAGAAAGGTGTAAGTGCTACCCAGGTGATCAGTACAGGACATAACATAAGTACACACTAGGTGCAAGTACCACACCGTGCATCATGCATATGGGACCATGCATATGGGACGTATGAAATACACAGAATGTATAATGACCACCGAGGACATCAGAATTACAGACAGACATACAGAAGGCGCAGCTATCGCTGCAGGCACGATACATCCGGTTCACAATAAACATACAGAATGTGTAACTACCACCCAGGACATCACGAGTACAGGGCAGAACCAGCTATCGACCAGGGCACCATACACTCTTTAGATGAAACTATACAGAGACTGTGACCCAGGACATGTGTGGCACATAACATACATATCGTATTGCATATATATTTGGTGCAGCCGCCATACGTGCATCATGAACCATAAAGAGAAGATTCAGCGTAATGGCGCCTCGGTTAGGAAACATACGGTACATAAAAGTACGTGCAGCATATGATCTAAGTGCCGTCGTATCTATGGTGCCCAGGATCACACATGGCTAACTCAGTGGTGTGTAGACAAGAAAGTGCGAAGCAATTAATGGAGTTATCTGAAGTAAGTGCTGTGTATATGTTGCCTGAAATAAAAACACGGGCTTCAATTACTTTTCAAGCAGGAACAAACTCTTGTTAAGCGCTGGATGCCCGTGGGTCTAGCTCGCACTGTAAAAACTGGAGAGAGAAAAAAATCAGGGTCTTGTAGTCTGCCTAAAAGCTAGATTAAAAGAGTTTGCGGCGGGGGTTACCTGTGAATTGGTCGGCAGCCGTCTGTTATCAGCTACAGTCCAGCATCGCTCAGGCAGCGGAATGTGTGATCGTCGGCAGTCGCTAACTCCGGATTCAGACCTGTTGGATTCAGACCTGTTGCAGAAAACAAAGTGCAGCGCCCAGTTAGGATAGCTGTGTATTTACACCACCCGCTGCAGCCTGCCAGCCTCTTTTATAAAGACTGCCACGCCTCCTTTCATCTCGGAGAGTTAATGATTTAACACACAACCTCCCCTCCCCCATCCCCACCACCGCAGCGAGCTAAATCTCGCTCCTCCCCCTGCTCCCGAAGCCATTACACAAAGGGGAGTCAGGATTATCGGACAGGGACCCTTGTTATCTCTGCAGGCGCTGAATGTGTCCAAGATCGCCAGTGAAAGGCACTGAACGTCCGGCCTGGCCCCGGAGGCATGTCCAGGCACAGCCAGTGCACGGGAAATACAGACACCGCGCAGCCGGTCTGGACAGGGAAACCAGGGGCTCTGGACTGCTGTCCAGGCTTCAAGCCCGGGGACATGCAGAAGAAAGTACTGCAGACTCCGGAGGTGTGCAGGGACAGGCTGAGAAAGGGAACTATTGTCACTCCCCGGCACGCCTGGCTCCGGAGGCATGCCCAGGTTCAGGCGAAGAGGAAGCTACAGCCCCTGCACAGCAGGTCTCGGGGAAGGAACTAAAACCACTGCACAGCAGGTATCAGAGGAAGGAACTAAAGCCACTGCACAGCAGGTATCCGAGGAAGGAACTAAAGCCACTGCACAGCAGGTCTCGGGAAAGGGAACTAAAACCACTGCACAGCAGATCTCGGGGAAGGGAACTAAAACCAATGCACAGCAGGTCTCGGGGAAGGGAACTAAAACCACTGCACAGCAGGTATCAGCGGAAGGAACTAAAGCCACTGCACAGTAGGTCTCGGGAAAGGGAACTAAAACCACTGCACAGCAGATCTCGGGGAAGGGAACTAAAAACACTGCACAGCAGGTCTCGGGGAAGGGAACTAAAACCACTGCACAGCAGGTATCGGAGGAAGGAACTAAAGCCACTGCACAGTAGGTCTCGGGAAAGGGAACTAAAACCACTGCACAGCAGGTCTCGGGGAAGGGAACTAAAAACAATGCACAGCAGGTCTCGGGGAAGGGAACTAAAACCAATGCACAGCAGGTCTCGGGGAAGGGAACTAAAACCACTGCACAGCAGGTCTCGGGGAAGGGAACTAAAACCACTGCACAGCAGGTCTCGGGGAAGGAACTAAAGCAACTGCACAGCAGGTCTCGGGGAAGGGAACTAAAACCACTGCACAACAGGTCTCGGGGGAAGGAACTAAAACCACTGCACAACAGGTCTCGGGGGAAGGAACTAAAACCACTGCACAACAGGTCTCGGGGAAGGGAACTAAAAACACTGCACAGCAGGTCTCGGGGAAGGGAACTAAAACCACTGCACAGCAGGTCTCGGGGAAGGAACTAAAGCAACTGCACAGCAGGTCTCGGGGAAGGGAACTAAAACCACTGCACAACAGGTCTCGGGGGAAGGAACTAAAACCACTGCACAGCAGGTCTCGGGGAAGGAACTAAAACCAATGCACAGCAGATCTCGGGGAAGGGAACTAAAAACACTGCACAGCAGGTCTCGGGGAAGGGAACTAAAACCACTGCACAGCAGGTCTCGGGGAAGGAACTAAAGCAACTGCACAGCAGGTCTCGGGGAAGGGAACTAAAACCACTGCACAACAGGTCTCGGGGGAAGGAACTAAAACCACTGCACAACAGGTCTCGGGGGAAGGAACTAAAACCACTGCACAACAGGTCTCGGGGGAAGGAACTAAAACCACTGCACAACAGGTCTCGGGGGAAGGAACTAAAACCACTGCACAACAGGTCTTGGGGAAGGGAACTAAAACCAATGCACAGCAGGTCTCGGGGGAAGGAACTAAAATCACTGCAAAGCAGGTCTCGGGGAAGGGAACTAAAACCAATGCACAGCAGGTATCGGGGAAGGGAACTAAAACCACTGCACAGCAGGTCTCGGGGGAAGGAACTAAAACCACTGCAAAGCAGGTCTCGGGGAAGGGAACTAAAACCACTGCACAGCAGGTCTCGGGAAAGGGAACTAAAACCACTGCAAGGCAGGTCTCGGGGAAGGGAACTAAAACCACTGCAAGGCAGGTCTCGGGGAAGGAACTAAAACCACTGCACAGCAGGTCTCGGGGAAGGAACTAAAACTACTGCACAGCAGGTCTCGGGGAAGGGAATTAAAATCACTGCAAAGCAGGTCTTGGGGGAAAGGAGCTAAAACCACTGCACAGCAGGTCTAGGGGAAAGAACTAAAACCACTGCACAGCAGGTCTCGGGGAAGGGAACTAAAGCTACTGCACAGGAGGTCTCGGGGGAAGGGACTAAAACCACTGCAGAGTTGGCCTGACTCCCGGGCAGCTCCAGGCACTGGTAGAATAAGGGAACTAAAGGCACTGCCATACAGGCCTGGCTTTCAACGGAACTAAAGACACAATTGCAGCAGCAGACGTGCTTCCAGAGGCATGTTCAGGTACGAGCAGGAGACGGGAACTAGAGGCAATGAACGGCAAACCAGGGAGCGCTATAGCTCTGCCTCTAGGCACACAGTGTTAACAAGGGCAGCAGACAATGGGGAGATTCCCTCTCGGGACCTGCTGCTGAGAGAAGCGGGGGCCACGCGAGAAAACAAGGCTCGTGCCGTTCCCAACCAGCTGCCGTGCTGACTGGGACACATGCGGCGCGAGGGCCTCCCCTCCTGCAAGAGAATGAACGCAGTGGCAGCCAGCGTGGGGTGGGAGGTATCACAGGCGCCACCATCATAGCGCCTAGATACACCGTTGGTGTCCAGGGAGTGCTGTGATGCGCTGTACACGTGACCTCTAGCTGGGGGGGGGGGGGTACCAGCGCCCCGGGTGGCTCTTTGTTATTTCTAAATTAGTCCCGCCCGAGTCAAGGTTTACAAAGGTAGCAGCACCGTCTACATGCAAATCTCCCTGTACCATAAGACACAAAATAAACAAGTTGGTGTCCACGGTGCAAAATGCTATACTTGTGAAAGGGCGGCCATTGTTTCCATAAAAAGATTGTAAACTCTTATAACACCGTGCGTCGGCGGGACTGGGCGTTTATGAGCGCAGGTAAAAGCGAGACGGAGTTACAAGGGGAGGGCAGCCGAGTGAACTTTGGCCAGAATGCAGGCGCCCCTGGTACATAGAGCACGAAAGTCGACGATTTGAAAGCGCTCGGGAGGCCTTATTGATGAGCTCTATGACCGGCAGAGAAAGATTTGACTCATACGGAGCCTCACATCCTTCCGAGGTCGATAACGCAAGTACCAGTTTCAACTGGTTAATAAAGTGCCTATAATCATGTTCTGCTACAACAAAGCCGTGAGTACCGTTAACTCTGCAACCAGAATATTTTACGTTCTTTTGGGAAGTATTTTAACGGGGGTCGAGTGCGCGTTCGAGTTGCAACATGAACCCGATACAAAGGGCCCTTTACACCGGTAGACGACGTGACTGGAGAGCGAGGACGGAACAAAACGGACAAGTTAGAAACAAGAAACTTCAACATTCCAATGTCTCCTACGTGTCACGGAACAATTGGCAGAGACAGGGCACACGCAACTATAGTGCTGAGGAGGCCGGAGACCCTTTACGATGGGCATAGGGCAGAGTAACCCCGCCCCCTCCCCCCCATCTGGACAAGGCTGGCAACAAGTCGCGACCCTGGTGCACTGTGTGGGTGGGGGCGGGTGTAAGAGTAGGCAGACAAGACATGCCACACGGTCCCTGGGAGGCTGTCGTGAATGTGCTTTGAAATCAGAGCTGGAGAGGAGGGGGGCAGAGGGTTGGAGGCGGCGCAGCTCCAGCTGCCGATCAGATTTCTATGCAGCCGTGGCAATCCGAGCTCCAGGACAGGCTGAGCGGCCTGACAGGCCTACCAGCCCCCACGCGCCGCCTCGCCTGCACATATGCCTCCACACACCTCATCTTCCTTTAGGGTATCATTATGCATTTTTAAGTTTTCCACTGATGTTTTTGTCTGCATGTACCTCTGCTTTTTTGACAGGGCGTTGGGGCCTGCTTTCCCTTTTCATATTTAGTGGAGGTGGATGTGTGACATGAATCTAGCATAACCTAAAGCGTCAAAACTAATGTTACAGGTAAGTAACTTGAAATATAACAAGACATGGTTCTGGGGCTGAGAGGAGAGATGCTCAATTAGCGTGTAATTGTATTATAATTGCTTTTATATAGCGCTTACTACCCCAGACGAGGCATCGAAGCGCTTTTTCAGCGAGTAACTAACTACTCCGGAACCCATAAAGGATTAGTGTTGAATTAGTATAGTGAAATATGAAATTAATTTGAGTGGTGGATATGTTAGTTATTTGGATTGAGAAGGATAGTGGTGGGACAGGTTTGCATTTATATAGCACTTGCTACCCCTGATGAGGCGTTGAAGCACTTTTTCGGTGAGTGCAAGCTACTCCGGAACCCATAAAGGATTAGTGGTGAATTAGTATAGTGAAATATGAAATTAGTTTGAGTGGTGGACATGTTAGTCTGTTTGGATTGAAAACGATAGTGGGGGGCATAGAAGAGGGAAGGATTTTAGAATTATTTTTTTTCGTTAGCTCATAGCAGTAGGAGGAGGCTTGGGATGAGTGACAGGGAGGTGGAAGAGTTAGAGAGAAGGGTGAAGAAAGGCTTGTTTGGGAGATCAAAATAGTAAAAGAGGTATATGATGATGCAAGGAGGGGTAGAGTAGGGAAGAGTTTAGAAAGGGATATTTTGGGGACCATAGTAGTGGTATGGGGTTTGGGATTATCAGTTTTATTTAGTGCAAACTCAATCCGAGGTATTTTTTATTTACATGAGCACTGGTTACATTACACAAGCACACATTATTTTGTAGGGCTTTTTTTTTTTTTTTATTTAAAGGCAGGGGAGATTAAGTGATTTGCCCATAATCCCAGAATCTCGAGCCAATACCAGTCCTGGAACCTGGTTTTCCAGTTTCAAAGTCGGCACCTCTGGCCAGTAGGCCATATCATTTCACATGCAGCTCCAAAATAAAAGACCCATCTCCTTGTACCTGCGCCTTGGACATACACCAGCAGGGCAGCTGTGAGGTTTGGGGTGGAAGGCACACAGACTGACCACGCTCATCATCATGGCCCTGATATAGCCAGTGGTCAAAGTGGGCAGAATCTATTTGGAACGACATGCAGATTAAACATTTTTTTTTTTTACAAACACAGTCCCTTTACATTTTTGGCACAAAACAGCCATTTTCGGAAGGTTAATGCCAAATTTGTTGTGCCTTTGGGTAAAAGGGGGGGCTCAAGTCGAGGGAGCGGTGGTTAGCTAAAGTAGAAACACGCCTTCTCTCCAGAGTGCCTGCAACATGAAAGAAATGTAAATGCATAAAATTGATAATTAGCAAGTTTAATGGAGCCGGTACATAGCTTTAATAGATGGAGCCATCTGATGCTTCATGGTGACAAAGATTTATTACTTTTCAGAAGTAATATAAGGTTACCAGCGGACTTCTGGCGTGCACTGAGGTTTTGGAAACTTACTGAAACTGTGTGCATGAGGTACAGCCCGCCGGTTACTAAACAATATATTTGGAAAGCACTAGTTTCATCTAAAAACCCTAAATATCTGCACATTTTGGGGCAGCCACCCTTATACTGTAATATAATCTTAATATAACATTATATTTTCTTTTACTGTGAAAATTATCCATCAACAAAACATAATAAAATCAAGTAAAAACGTTTAACTAATTCATCTATTAAATATTTCCACCGAGCACAGGAGCTTATAAACCCGATCTCAGTTCATTAGTTCTTATAATCCAGGCTCATTTCCAAAAATCTGGAAATGACAAATCCCACACAGGTACTGGCGTCAGACTTGCATATTCATAATGCCACAGGGCACTGCCTTGGTGGCAGCACCAAACAAAGAGGGTGGACCCATTTTAATCCGTCTCTTGTAAGCAGTGCAGAAGAGTTTCCTCGGATTGCATAACTGCAGCTCCCCTTTATGGAGTTTAACGGAGAGGGCGTAGGGGCGCCCGGGGTAGGGATCCATCCGATAAGCTGGGCCCCCTGCGCAAGGTCACTCCGGTAGGAGGTTGGGACCTAGCTTGATCGGGATCTGCGGCCGCCAGTCATTTACTTTGCCGTAGGCTCTAACAGGGATACGCAGAATGAGATTATCTTCATCGTTTAGATGACAATAGGAATGGCTGTGTACTAGAAGCATGTTAAGGTTAGCCAATTGACATCTTGTACCTATCAATGTATTGGACTTTCTGCGTATTGTACATAATGTAAATTATAAGAATTTCAATGTTTTGATTATTTTATGTAATAAAATAAGGCCGGGGTTACTATGACCCCTAATCCAAACAGTTGTGGTGTGCGCATTGTTTGCCTTGGGGGAAAGGGGGGCGGCGAGCCTCCACGGGAGCTGGGAGGGTCCCCATTTCCCAAGGGTATTTGGTTTATTAAGAGGAGGGGGGTTTTAGGCAGTACCAGAACAGATCCTCGGATTGCTTACAGACTGGCCAGAACTTACACTCAGGGTCAGAAGCTGACCTAGAGCTTGTAAAGGAGGCTTTTGGAAGAATGCCCAACCTGAACTCTATATAGAGCGTTCTAGCCAAGGGAGGGTTGATGGGAGCCAGGATTTTTAAAATTTGTGTCCGCATTTCAAAGATACAGGCTTGTGAAGTTTGTGTCAACAGTTTCTAACAGCACAGCACCAAAACCTCTCCTTCACAGTGCGATAATCACTTAAAGTGATGGGGGAGGCGTTGGACCAATAATCACTTAAACCCAGATCTACTAACGTGTTCTTTATAGATCTCAACCAACCAAGCAATACTAATTGCCCGAGACCTTCCACTTAGATCACACAGGCTCTAGCTCCTAGATTGACCAAATAATGACTTGTGTATTCACAGTGCGTTCAGTCACAGGCTTGGACCTTGTAGTATTTTAATTACACATCGCCATTTCCCATTGCCCTAAGAAGTGCACGCTTCCAGCTGGCGCTCGCTGCCAATTCCTGCACAGGTGCATGGGTGCCAAGTTGGCATAACAGCGCAGCCCCTTGGGGATGGTATATGGGGGCATAGGGGGGTGCCAGAGGTAGATAACCTTCTGGGCAATAGGGCCTCCTGCGCAAGGTCACTCCGGTAGGGGGGTAGACCTAGCACGTAGTTGGACCTTGCCCGTGGGCCCAAATGGGATATGCAGAAAACAAATGTCTAACATTTTGAATTTTTGGTTAGGAATGGCTATGTATTAGAATCTATGTTAAGGTTAGTCATCCACAAACATTTGTAAATAAGTTGTGTACAACACGGTTGATTAATGAATATGCTGGATTGTCATGCCAGGTTTTCTTCGTATTTAAATATGACATTTTAATGTGTTTTTTGTCATTGAATAAAATACGGCCGGGGTTGTTGCGACCCCTAACCCAAAAAGTTAAATTAGGTGTTTTTGTCTGTTCCATGCCTGAGGCAGAGTGGGGCGGGGGTGGGTTTGTTCGGAGGTTGATACCCCACAAGGCCCATGGAAGGGAGTTATGTCAGCTGAGGCGGGGACTTGGCAATACCTGGTCATATCCACTGATTACTTTAAATTGAATGTATTTTTAATTTAGTGTGTGTGTTATATTTTATATGCATTAATCTGAAGGTTACTCAGGTCCACAGTTCCTATACTTTTTATGTACTTTAACTACTGGGAAAAGCGTCAGTCTCCTAAGTGCACACACTGTTCCCAAGATCTGAATTTCACACAGCAGCAGGCCCACAACTTCCTGGAACAGATACAAATCTAACAATTTCATTCTACGTTATTCAGTAATTACAATTTAAAAAGTACATTACAAACAGTACTTGCACACAATACTTGGTCTGTTTTTTTTTGGCTCTGAATATTAGGACAGCTGCAAACCAATGATGCTCAAAGTGTGGCCCTCCTGACCTTTACATGCTGCCCCTTGGCTGCTGTTTACTCGACTCAGCACCAACAATAAAAAGACGTTAAATAAACAGGCAAGCATTTATTTAAAATTTAATTGGTGCTAAAGAAAGGATATAATTAGGGAGGATATCATATAATTAGGAAGTACTGCCCCGCTTTACTTTAGAAATACCATCATTTTAAAGCTTTTGCAGCAATAGTGTAAAAAGATGACACTTCAAAATTCAAAAAGTGTATTTAATTAACATGCAGAACCTTTTCACTTTAGTACAACTGAAATATTTATATAAAAGGGATATGTTTCAAACATGATTTTAGAAAAAAATATTTCTTCCCCTTACCCTGACAACAATGCCAATAGAGATCTAAAGAGGCTAGTCCGTTGTTATGTGCACTCTTTGGGTGCCTGGGTTCCTATTATACATGAACAACAATATAGTTCATTAAATCAAACGCAGGAGAAGGTTTTGTACAGCGCATATCCTGAAGCTATGTATTTTGAGGTCCTCTTATATGTGATAATGAAAAACCGGATGAAAAGTGAAATAAAAAATTGTCACCGTACCAGACAATTTGATACGGCGTGGAAGCTGGGAATAATTCTAGGTTTTCTGGTTTCACAAGGTTCAATTCAGCCACTAGATGTATATGCTTCACTTTGCCTACACCCAGGGCTTTAAGTGGGATGAAAAAACTGGAGGGTCTCATTAAGGGGCGTGGCCAATGTAATTAAGGGCGTAGCTTAAAACAAGCAAGCTAAAAATCTGTGTTTAGCACAGTGTGCCGCCCGACTTGTATTTTGCTGTTTCTGTCATTGCATCTAGATATGATACAACAAGTAAAATCATACCTACAACAAGTCAGGACTATTGGCTTTGTCAATGGTTGTTAGTTGCATAAGATAAATAAGCAGCAACTATGGCTTGTATATACTACTGAAAAAGCTTCCATTTAAAGCCCTGGTGACACCATGACAATGTTGCTGCTCCCGAGTTTCAAAAAGAGAAGGGAAATCCAGAGAGAAAATGACTCTCTTTAAAGGATTTCCCTTCCCTACAACGCTCACCTGGCATGACCTCATGCTGTAACTTCTCCACTAGTGAGAAGTGTGAGCACGGGCACAGTGATGTGCCTGCTGTCACTGCGGTCCGGGGCACAAAACAGAGCCTGATAGGGACCCGTTTCGAAGCCCCCTTTAAAAAACTGTGGGTGCTCAGCAGCGGTGAGACCCTACCCACTTAAAGACCAGCCTACATCCACCAACCCTCGAACCCCCTCGCCCAACCGTTACCCCAGAGGCCACAATGCGGCCCTTGGGCACATATCACACCAACCGTTTTGGCCCTTGAGAAAATGTTTGCGAGTACCCATGGTGTAAACAATAGGAACTATTGTGAGAAAGTGTTTTTGCAGCTGGTTTTTCACACTGCAATATCACGGATATTTAAGGACCATGAACCCTTCCTCTTCAGTCATAGCCAAGAGCTGAAGTGCGCATTGAACAGACCTCCCTGTCACACCACATCCTACGGACCACAAGCCACTACACCGCCAAACACGCTTGCAGGTCAGATAACAACACACAAGATGCAACTGTACCGTGCCAGCACAGGCACTAGTCACCCCTACCCCCTCACATCATGAGTACTGGCCCACCTGTTTGGCAGGCACAGATCAATACATCGCTATGAAGCCTGTGGGCAGCCTGAGGAACACTGAGGTATGGGGGAAGTTTACTCCCTTCAGTGCAGGAAGTGCATTTCCTGTATTCTCAGATGGTCGAAGTGCTAAAAGAAGTGCTAAACTTGGGAGTTTTATTTTCACTGCCACTAGAAAGTGGAAACATAAATACAACTTAGCAGGCAGCAGCAGACCTCATCAAGGACCAGAAGAACTAAGGAAGCATCACCCTCACAGTGGTGGATCCTACTGGCTCCCCGTGCCAGCCCACACCATCTTCAAAACTAGGTGTATCACACATGTATCGCAACACTCTGCCTTGCCCATCAAGGTGACAAGCTCATCATCTCTGGAGGCTCAGGGCACACGCAGCCAGGACACCATCAGAAAAAGAACAAGCGTGGGCAAAGTCTATAGGTCTCAACTTTGGAACCAACTGGCTTTGCGATTCGTTTTTAGGTCTCGCCTGGCGTAGGCTGCGCGCATGCGCAGTCTCGCTGGCGAGATTTAATGATATGGGGATTTTTTAGTAAAAGGGCATTAAGCCCCGCCTCTCTTTTCCATTGGCTGGAGTCACCGTTTATGCTAAACGGTGGCCAGCCATTGGAAAAAGAGCTGTTGCTGACGTATTTGCTCGGCTTTCTGAGCCATCCCATTTGGACGGGCTCGTCTGACTTCTGTGCCTCGTGAAAGCTTTCTTATCTTTATGGGGCCATGTGTTTCAAACACATGGCCCCATAAAGGCAAGAAAGCTTTCACTATGGATGAAAATGAAAGCCGACCGTGCTTGTTAATGCAAATTGACTTTGAGAGCTGAAAGAAACATCCGGAAAGATGGAGCCTGCGGGACACCTGGAATCGGCGCTGTGCCCGAGCTGAGGGACCCCGTGTTCCTGGATCTGCGGCCGAAGGTAGGAGCGGCTCCCTCTGCGCAGCGCCTGCGAGGCTCGGCTCCTCCCGGCTCTCCCTTCATCGGGCACGGGCTCAGCGCTGCCGCCTATGCCTGGGACATCCGCCGGGGTGAGGATGGCACTGAGTGCTCGGAGGAGGCAGTGCCCGCTGCCTCAGCCAGTACAGCCCGCACAGGGGTAGGGGAGAGGCTCCTGCAGGATAGGGGCGACTGCTGGAGCACGGGCTGTGCTGGCCGTGGGTTCCGGGGTGCTGTCCCTGGGGCGGGTGCTGCCCCTCCGGTCAGGCAGGGTCTCTGCTGGGGCCTGGGGTAGCGCTGAGGGCTGCTGCCCGGGAGGGTGCCCGCTGCCCTCCCCCAGAGGTGGCAGCTTAGAGGACTCGGCTGCAGGTTGACGCCCCCATCCCTGGACTGAGGTTGCCCCAGGTTCTAGCACAATTTTGCCTCCCCTTCGTGCCAGGGCCAGCAGCCCACGCCCTCGGGATAGACATGTTTGGCGGGTCCTCGCCCTGAGCATTTGTCACTGCATAGTTGATAAGTTGCTGTGCTGCCTGTACTCGTGCCCCGAGCACCGCGGGCGGCGGCAGGGCCAGAGCCGTGCAGGCGTGAGGGCTGAGTGTGAGGGGGAGAAGCAGGGCCCCAGAGGTTCTGGGGAGTGGGGGGCCGCGGGAGCTCTACGGGCCTTGAGCCCGGGACCATTGACAGCAGCACTGTAGCAGTTCTGTCTATTTAATGTGGTCTCCCCTGGCTGCTGTACTGATGCAGTGGGCTAAACTCTACAAGCCCCCTCTTAAACTGATTGCGTAAACACACCGTATCGTGACAGTGCAATACGAACACCCTTGGGGCCTAGAGCACCTCAGTCTCGTGACAGAGACACATGAAGCAGAGGGCAGAGGGAAAACCCCATTACAAACGGATCTCATCACCTACATAAGCTGTGAGGACACAGAAGCAAGCACCTGACCCCCAGGCTACCACTTGGCTCAATTATTACTTGTGATCCAACCTCCAGAAGTAAATATCATCCAGTTCATGGGCCTGGTTGGCGGAGGCAGCAGAGTGAAACAGTTTTGCCAATACTCACGTCACTGAGTTTGAGGCCGATGGTTGCACTGAGAGCACTCAACATGTACTATACACATTGCACAGAAATGTACCTGCCATGAACACCCCTTCCATGCATTTTCACAATTCTGCAGAAGCCTGAATATTCCTACTAGTGTCTTGCTACTACCAGCCTGCAGACCGCCGCTGTAATAGTCAATAGCTACGTTTCTGACAAAGAGGTACCATGATAATTCCTTAACAGTGGTAGATGCCGTGTGAAAACGGACGTGCTCTCTGAGTGAGTTGCACCTACCACCATGTGTAAATTCCTAATTACTAAGATTATTTGACCTCAGTGGCCGGTCTCAGCCTCAAGATTGGGTTAAACACTGTATACAACCATCAATTAATATGGGTCGGTTTGTACAACTTAAGCCCTGAAGAAATTCAGAATTGAATGAAACGTGTTGGCTACAAGCATCTATGTAATAGACTACAAGCAGGAATGGAACTATGCACATCTGGTCTGGGATTGCATTTCAGATACTAAGGGCTTGTGGATATAAACTGGTTGCATTATGTTGAGACGTAATCCTTTCTAGAAGATTTATTTTTTATTTAAAATCAGATTCTTGAAAAATGACGTATCCAGGATTCTTATTTGATATTTGTTAGACATTGTGTACCATGAGATTCTTGCTGCCGGTGCTTGGCGTTCTGCGGCCTGCCACCCTCCAGTGAACAGAAGAAGAAGAAGGAGGTGAGTTAGGAGGGAATTCGGCCTCCTGGCACTAAGCTCTGACAGCTCGAGACCCAGAAGTGATGGTCTCAAGGCACTGTGTCAATACAAGGTGCTCCAGGGAACTTGCTTACATGAGTGATCTCTGTGGTACCCCCTACTAAGAGCTCCAGGGTGCTCTCCACATGAGCTCTATTGCTCTGGCTATCGGATGGGCGGTCTACACTGATTGCATGTCGGCTGCAGCATAGTGCTTGGTATGTTTTACATGCAAGCGCTCCCAATTGTGTTTAGAAAATGGTGTGATTTTACCTTTCCCCCCTCTTGAAACTTGTTTCACTCCAATGCAAGTTAATGGAGAAATAGCTATCATGCAGTACATTACCTTAATCTCCCTCACGGGTGTCCCCAAAGGTCATTCATTTATACCAATAACGCGGTTCTGTTTGTCCTTGTGAGAGTCAGTAATTTATCTAATGCTTGCTTTGATCGTTCTGTTGCCGGGTGGTCTAGCATGCCATTAAGCCATGTCTGATTTGGTGCTAACTGGCGTCTTTGTACACATTTGCTTAAATTCGTGCATAATAGAGTTTTACCCGCTGAATTGCTTTAACCATTAGGTGGACTCTTAAAACTGGCATAATTCAATGGTGCGTCTCATGGTCGTGCAGTGGCCTGTGTGAAAAGTATTGATGTTTTCCATAAGGTCCTCCATGGTTTTCCAAACTGTTTACTGTTGCGTAACACAACACAATTACACGCACTACACACTTTCAGGCTTGTCGTGTAAATATGGTAACGGGCTGTAGGTTGTATTACATACCTTATTTATCTCTTTCTGGGTGTTATGTAGTGCTGTGTTTGCTGTTCTCTCAACGGGGCACACTCTGAACCAACTACTTCCCAGGAGCCTTTTACACATCATAGTGCCAGTGAGTTATGTTTGACGTGTACGGTTGTATAGTAATGTGCCAGTATTATTTGCTCCTGATATACTGTTCAGATGGCAAATGCTTAGTCAAGTACGTGGCTTGGAGCTTTGCTGTATGCATGGCAGTGCCAACATTGTATCAGACGTGTATTGTTGTCACTGGTTTTGATTCTTATATCTTTAGATGTCCAGTCTAGGTGGCAAACCCCCATTCAACTACATGGTTTGAAGTTTTATTGTGAAAATGAGGCAGTGCGAACCCTACAGCCACAGTGTTTGCAATGCAATAGGTCTCGCATTTACGCGAGTTTGAGCTATTCCCATACAAATTACAATGCCTTTTATTTTTGTTTTTAAAACTTAAATAAAAGGCATTGTCATTTATAATGCCAATAGCATAAACTTGCGTAAATGCGAGACCTATTGCATTAAAAATGCAATAGGTCTCGCCTTTAATTAAGTTAAAGCCATTTGCTTTGCTGTACAATATCATTAGCAAAGCAAATAGCTTTAACTTAATAAAAGGCGAGACCTATTGCATTTTCAATGCTTGTTTAGCCATGCTGCGCAGTATCCTGATGCTGTTCAATATGGCTAAAGGAAATTAATTTTTTTTAAAAGACGCTAAAATGCTGCAGTCGTGTCCTTTTTTAGGAAACCACACTACGCACATCTACAAATTATGCAAGCAATTTTTACATATTTTGTAATTTTTATTTGAAACATCGGTTAAGGGCAAGCGACACAAATTGCCGACATGGCTGGGGGGAGCAACCGGTGGGAGTGAATGAGGTCATGGGTGGATGTAAACAATGTGGAGGGCGGGGGCGAGGAGAAGCAACGAGCGAGAGGGCAGCGTGCAGCAGGAGGTGAGACGTACACAGATACAAGAGAGAGCAACATGGAGCACGGGGGAGATAGAAGCACACTAGGGAGACAGATTGAAAACATATGCACTCTTAATTAGTAACTACCTCAAAAAGAGCAGCGAAAGAACATAAGTAAAGAGGCAATGCTCCAGGGGCCGGACTGACACAAGATGGACAAGGCAAACCATCGAATAAGAAACAAGTCAATGAGAGTGACAGGAAAGCCGACCAATGGTAGGAAAAGGTTGGGCTTCAATCCCCCTGTATGGTCTTGATAAACTCACAATGTCTCCCAACAGAGGGCAGGAGTTGTCTAGTAGGCTCGACCTAAAGAGCAAGGCAACCAATGTTTTCCAGTTTCCCCTCCATCACTCATTTACTGCATGCCCTCCCAGTTGCCCAGCACCACGCTCTGCTGCATTTTGGCTGTCACATTATACATAGATGGGAAGGTTGGAGGAATAAACAGGTTTGATGGCATAGAGGGCTAATGATGCAATTCCAGGTGGTTCACTCATCGTATCATCGCCCTGAGGCTGAAAACAGGAGTACTATGCAGCGGCATGACAAACATCTATTGTATAGTGCCTTGAAAGCCACTGGGCTGAACATGCACTTTACAAATACCTGTATTATACTTGATTCTGTACCTCTATATCTGGCACCTGTTGAGAACACTCATGAAAATTGCAAACCCCAAAAAATGCATGATGAAAATTGTACAAAATGTAAAAACAGCTCAAGCTCTCCAAAAAGCGTCTGCCTAGAGTGAATAAGCACGGTGTACACTTGGACCACATCACAAAAACTAAATCCTCACCAAACATGAGCTCACACCAAGCAAAGTAGTAAAAGACTAGCATAGTAAACATGTCTTCCCCACCTAAATGTAGAGATTACGGAATCCCACCTCACGTGCCCCCACAGATTAGATTAACTGCACTGCCCCTGCAGCTCTGAAGAGATCTCGGTACATCTCTTCAGGAAAGGTCTACAAAACTGATGGAGGCCACTGTAACCTTCCCAACCTGGGCAATTAAGGGCCACCCCCTACATACAGGGCCTTCAATCATTCCATCTCACACGTCCTGCACCCCGAGGCCTCAATGTGCAACAGCTTTCAGCCAGGTTTATGCTATACAAATACCATAACATACACATACCCCATGCACACGAACAAGAGGAGGCAGGCAGGCCAGGGAAAGATTACTGGCAGAGGGGAGTTCTCACTCAGAGCTTTCATGAAGGACAGCAGAGTGGTGAGAGCTGTGGCAATGCCACACGTTTGGCCACGAGGATGATTTAATATCCAGCCCATGACAGACCACTTCAAGTGTCTGTCAGCATTCCTCCCGGCTGAATTCAAGCGGCTCCCTGTTCCTTGGAGAATTGTCTATATGTATGGCTGACTCTACTTATGTCTGGCACTATGAGTTGATCATGTGCAATGCTGGATTTCAGAAGGCAGAAAAGAACTCTTTAAATGTTGAAGACAGCGGTCGCATGTCAGGCTAGAACTTCTGACAAATTGCTGTTTATGCTTTTGAACGGGAGGAGGATTACTTTTCTTTGTTTGACTGCAAACAGAGGATGTTGTACAGTAAACTATGACACAATATTGCTGGGTAATAGGCAGTGTGAACGGCTGTAGGATGTCAGGATTTACTACCACACAACAAAGTTTAAATACCTCTAAATAAACTTATGGATATTTCTGAAGATATTAGAAGTTAGGAAAGCACAAATTAAGCACTTATTTGTAATTCTGAAGTGTGGTGTAAACAAAGATAATATTTTCCTGGGAACAAAATCAATAAACTTGGTGATGTACAAATGAAATATTCACTTAAACCCAATTTCCACACATTACATTTGTGCGCTGCATAGTTTTATCAATAAAACGGTATACTTGTTCAAATTCGGTGGTCATTTCAGTGAAAAATGTGTTTGCAAACTACCATGCGCTGCCACACCATACTTTAGTAATATATTTGAGACAGTATGCTCCATGTACTACAAGCTACATAGTACATCCTTACCACCCTCCTGCTGAATACACTTCTTTGTGCGACGCATGGATTTTTCACAATCCCTATGACATCAGTGATGAAACATTAAACCAGCACCCCCGCTCTGAACAATGTTTCAGCATCACTGATGCATGCCAATTACAGAATGTCCCTTGTGCGCGAGCCCTTGTGGGTACACTTCCTTTCAACAATCCTGTGTCTACTCAGTTCTTGAAGGAAGCAGCGTACAATCATTTAAATAACATTTGCTCAAATTTCTGGTGCACCCTTTTCAGCTTTTACTTCAGTATTAAGTGCTAACACCCAAGTGCTGGGAAAGTCTAGTCTTCATCAATTTTAGCATAAATGCAGATTACTGTTATTACCATCTATAATTCACCATCTCAACAAAACATTATAAGGGATGTTAAAGAGGACCTGCTGAAAACAGTGGAGGGGCGCGTTCAGAGGACTTGTCACAAGAAACTAAAAATACATAGCGATATAATCAAAAACAAAAAAGGAAGTGTGCACAGAAGCAACCAAAACACTCCATATGCTCTTTTTACCAGCAACACAGTGCAAGGCTCAAAGCAGGGGGTCTATGTCAGTTCTTATAGCCCCCTGAGTCCGTTTATAAACATTCTTAATGTTTACAGATAAACTAGACTAGGAATAAGGAGATTGTGAGGCAGAAGATTCAAGCTCATTCCAGTTCAACAATCAAGATACTTCCAGGGCACACTTGACTCACTAAAGGTAGCGACAGCAAGCAGCGCAGGCTTACCCCAGGGTGCGGTGCATGGGTAAAGACTAAAACACAGCGGAACAAGGGACTGTGAAATCTGTGTCTTCTGTAGACAAGGGGCACAATTTAGAAGGCAATATGGAATGAAATCCTCAAAATAACTCCACGACTCACAGTCCACACAATTTACAAGCTTCGCTCCACCTACACCCACCTTACATCCATCTCTCTCCTGACCCCAACCTTGCTGGTGTCGCTGAGACCCTCAGCCACATCATAGACCATATACTTTTGACCCCTGGGAAAATGTTTGTGAGTACCCGTGTGTAAATCACCACTAAAAAACATTGTCACAGCCAATAGGGCCAAAAGACGAGACCAATTGGACGTGCCAATGCTCGTTTATATACCGGTTCATATCACACATGCTGTTTATAAGCACTGTAAGTAACGACTTGCTATTACATCATCTAATTGCACTCAGAAGTAATGGTCACTCCATGTCATTGCTTCCAGCCCTCTGCTTTTGTGTGACACCCTAATGCATTCTGGGTATAGTAGTCTTCTTTACTTTAATTGACCCAACTACTTTAATACAGTCGAGGTTGCCACCCTACTTACAGTGGCACAATTCACTGGACGTCCCCTTGACGAGTTGCCCTTGGCGACTTGCATTAGAAGTGGCTGTAGGGTCCCTGGCGAGGGGCTCCAGCACACTGCGGAGCTTCTGAACTCCACAGCCTCGCGAGCTGACTGTTCTTTCAGTTATGTCAGTCCTGCTCGGCAGGAAACTCCCTCGTCGGTTTACAGAGCTTGCGGGAGAGCCCGGGGTGCAGATGTGCACTGAGCAGTGAAGAGAAACCCAGCACTGTAATTGGACACGGGATGCCGGAGACACCAGCGCCGTCCCAGACACGATCCCTTCCGGGGCAGTCGCTCCCGAGTGGGTGCTGGGAGACAACCGGCCACGAGGCCCCAAACTCGAGCAAAAGTGCAACTCCGGGGATAGCACCGTGAAGTGGGACAGAGGGCATTCCCCACTGATTGCAGCGCTTAGAAACACTTCAAGGAGCAATACGTCCCCCCCCCCCCCCCCCCCCCCCAAGAGATAAGAAAGTGGTATATTTAGAAGCATGTTACGTACTGGTTTAGAGCCTCGTTTTAGACGTTAACGCCTGCCGCAGTTATCCGTTCATTGCACGTTCACGATAAGTAGAAAACCTAAAAAGCGGGGTGTACGTCCTTGCGTAATGCTTCTAAAAAGGCTGTCAGAGCCAGAAAGAGAGACCGAACATAAAATCCTAGTCCGAAAGGAAAGCGGCTGACAAAAAAAGAGTGGTCTGTGTGTGGATAGGCCCTCGAGGAAAGCACAGCTGGCGGGCAGTGGAGAGACCTCCGGAGGCAAGCGGGGCACCCCGACGAGAAGTGGGCGGACCCCACCACACAACGCGCGGCTCAGACGGGAGGGAGGGATGCACGCCAGAGGGAACTCGGCCAGGGGCTCCCCGGGACGCGGCACAGCTGAGGCTATGACGCAAGTAGCACATCTGCTAAGGGGTGGACCTACATCCACCCAGTACAGTAGTGTCGCGGCTGGACACGCCACTGGGCAGCACATCTGGGGCAGGCAGGCGGGACTTCACTCACAAGCATATAAGGGAGCCCAGTAGTAATGCACGCAGAGGGGCGTGAAGCACATCGCGGAGAGCACTAGTAATGCGCACAGCGGGGCGTCCATCACTCTCTTGTGGGAAGCACATAGGGGCGTGCACTAGTAACGCACCAGTAAGTGCTCTCTTGTGAGAAGCACATCTCGGAGGAATAAGATCAAGAATGAGTCCGGGTGGAGGGGCCGAAACACAGGTGGGGATGGGTGGAGGTACTCCTGGGGAGAACACAGCTGGAGCGGGCGGTGCTGGGGATACATACAGCTGGATATGGGTGGAGGTCCTCCCTACACGCTGGGAGTGACGGAGGCATGGCGGGTGGTGGTGCTGCCGCGAGGAGGGCCGAAGTGGAGCCCTCCGCTAACTACACAAACCACTTAATGTGCTGCGACGCCATAACTATGGTAGTAAGCGCTCAACAAATGCCAATAAGTAACTCTAGAAAGCAGAAGGGGGGGGGGGGGTCTAGTACAGCTGCATTACCGCGTAGCCTCAGGGGTCAGCGGGAAAGACGTGGAGCACTATAGTCCGGCAGAAGCTCGGTCCTGGAGGCCTGGCGGCAGAGCAGTAACCCCTGGTACTGGCACCGACGAGACAATGCGGTTGGGACGGGTAGAGAGGGTAGTGTACTGTTAGGGTGGGTGGGCTGGCTACGAGCCAGGGCAACGATTGGACGCAGCGACAGAGCCCTGGGAGCGAGGGAAGGTAAGAGGCTGGAACTAGAGGCCGCAAAGGCTAGAGAGTGGAGGGGGTAGGGGTTTCAAACTCTGGTCGCAAAGCCTAGCGCGCGTGTGTTGACAGTAAGGGTTTAGGAGTGCAGACCGTAGAGTCGATTATGCACAGTGGCATGGCTTTCTGTGGGATGAAAAAACTGGAGGGTCTCTCAAAAGGGCGTGGCCAATGTAATTAAGGGCGTGGCTTAAAAACACGCAAGCTACAAATCTGTGCTTAGCATAGCGTGCAGCCCGACTTCTATTTCGCTGCTTCTGTCATTGCATCCAGATATGATACAAGTAACATCATACCTATTACAAGTCAGGACTATTGGCTTTGTTAATGGTTATTTGCAGAAGATAAATAAGCAGCAACTATGGCTTGTAGATAATATTGAAAAAGCTTCCACTTAAAGCCCTTGTGACACCATGACAATGTTGCTGCTCCCGAGTTTCAAAAAGAGAAGGGAAATCCAGAGAGGAAATGACTCTTTGAAGGATTTCCCTTCCCCTACAACGCTCATCTGGCATGACGTCATGCCGTAACTTCTCCACTAGTGAGAAGTGAGCAGGCGCACATCCATGTGCCTGCTGTCACTGCAGGACCACATGTGCCAGGGCACAAAACAGAGTCCGATATAGAGACTCGTTTCGAGGCCCCATTTAAAAAACAGCAGGTGCTCCGCACCGGTGAGACCCGGCCCACTTTAAGCCCTGGAGAGTGGATAAGGGGGTTCAGGGCTACAGGCAGAAGAGCAGGGCGTGCACAGGCAGGAGGGGGGGGGTCAAAGGCTACAGAGTGCGGAGCCGGGAGTGCACGGGCAGGGGAGGGATTAAAACTAGAGATTGAAGAGCCGGGTGTGCACAGGGCGGTAAGATGGTAGAACTAAGGGTGGCAGAGCCGGGTGTGCACAGGGTGGTAAGAGGGTAGAACTAAGGGTGGCAGAGCCGGGTGTGCACAGGGTGGTAAGAGGGTAGAACTAAGGGTGGCAGAGCCGGGTGTGCACAAGCACATGGCGGTAATGTTAGGCGTGCAGAAGGAGGTAAGGGGTTAGGACTGTAGGCAGCAGGGCCTACTGTCCACTGGGAGCGGAGGGATTAGGGCTTCCGACATGAGGGAAGGAACGATTTAGGGAAAGCTCAGGGACTGGCAGTGGCACAGCGGGGCGGTAAGGGGTACAACTAAAGGGGGGCAGAGCTAGGTGTGCGAGGGGCGGTACGGGGTACAACTAAGGGGGGGGCAGAGCTGGGTGTGCGCAGGGTTGTAAGGGGGTACAACCAAAGGTGGAAGAGCCGAGGGTGTGCAAGGCTTTAAGAGGGTACAACTAAGAGTGGTAAAGCCGGGTGCCCGCAGGGCGGTAAGGGGGTCGTGGCAGAGCTGCAGGGTGGTTAGGTATGCAATGCATGAGGACCCTCCGTCGCCGACAAGCCCGTACCTGCAGTCCGCAGCCCCTCCGGTCGGTCCCAGCCGGGCTGCCTGTCCAGTCCCACAGAAGATCCCCGGCAGCTCTCTCGCATGCTTCCCGGGGCTGCGGCGGTGCTGTGACGGCAGAGAGATCTTCACCGGTCCTGCGAGCCTCGGACCCTCTCCCTCGGTGTGACACTTGGCCTCTTTGTGCCGAAGTCTCCGTCTTCCCCCCTCTCCTCGTGGTCACTGGTCGCTCCAGCCTCTTCCAAGACCGACTCAGTCCCT
This sequence comes from Triturus cristatus, assembly GCF_964204655.1. Classification (NCBI taxonomy): domain Eukaryota; kingdom Metazoa; phylum Chordata; class Amphibia; order Caudata; family Salamandridae; genus Triturus; species Triturus cristatus. The sequence continues at coordinate 1,458,064,153 of NC_140591.1, forward strand.
CCCCTAGCTCCGTCCTCGTTCCAGCACTGCTTTCCAAGCAGACGGGCAGGCTCACTCCCTCCCACACACCACCCCTCCCGGCTGCTGAATTCTCATGCTGGCCCCTCCTCCCAGGGAGCGTCTCCAAAGAGCCGCCCAGTTTGCTCCGGGCGCTCTTCCTGCTGAGCCCGCGCACCGCCTGCTTCTCTTGGAAGAAACTCAACATCTGGCGCATGCATCTGTACAGCACGCCAGGACACTGCCCAGCCTTCTCCCATTCAGACAGGAGACGTAATGGGCAGCGCAGGGTCAACGTAGACCATCTAATATTTAGATGGCTACCCTCGCGCCCTAAATCTGCACGGCTTGGGGGACATAAACTTTGTTTCTTGCATATGTCTTTTAATCTCGTTCATATATATCAACGAATGCATGCTTGTTCTCCATGCATACTTCAGCCATCACGTTTTTCGTCATTTGAGCAATCTCTGTACAACTTCCTCAGGTCTATAATGTTTTCACAGTCCTTCTCATTCTAATCAATCGAATAATATGTGCCTCAAAATTATATTTAAAGTTTTATCAATTACATGGACACTGTTCTCAGTTATTGAACATCTGTTGCATCACTGTAATTGCATTGTAATGTAATTGCATTTATATAGCGCTTACTACCCCTGACGATGTGTCGAAGCGCTTTTCCGGCAAGTAGCATGTTAGTCCCGAACCCATAAAGTATTAATGTTGAATTAGTATAGTGAAATATGAAAGTAATTTGAGTGGTGGATAGGTTAGTCAGTTATTTGGATTCAGAAGGATAGAGGAGGGAAAAAGGTTTGCATTTATATAGCGCTTGTTACCCCTGAGGGGGTGTCGAAGCTCTTTTTTGGCGAGTAGCACACTACTCCGGAACCCATAAGAATTAGTAGTGAATTAGTATAGTGAAATATGAAATTAATTTGAGTTGTGGATATTAATCAGTTATTTGGATTGAGAAGGATAGCGGAGGGATAGAAGAGGGTAAAAGGTTTGCATTTATATAGCACTTGTTACACCCGATGGGGTGTTGAAGCGAATTTTTGGCGAGTAGCACGCTGTGCCGGTACCCATATAAGGATTAGTGTTGAATTAGTATAGTAAAATATGAAAGTAATTTGAGTGGTGGATATGTTAGACAGTTATATAGATTGAGAAGGGTAGCAGAGGGATAGACCATAGTTCACCATGGCCTAAATTGATGCAACATACAGCAGCAATGGTTCCTGTATTGAAAGGCATGAGTAGTGGTGCGACGGCTGAAGGATTCATGGAGTAGACATAGCATCTTTTGGAACATGGGGATTTTGCTCTTTACAAATAAAATAAAGTTTGGTAGCAGAGGATGGTTCTAATAAGATAAGAGGTCTCTCTCTTTCTGTTGAGATTCTGGGCCGAATTTATATAAACAGAACTTAATGATTAGTGTGCAAGCAATACTATTGACGTAATGTTGGAATGTGTATGTGTTCCTTCTTAGATCTCTTATGGGTAACAAGTTCCCTCAGCTGGAGTGGCAATAACCATGGTATCTTGGCATTACCTCTACATTTATGTAGAATACTAATACATGAGAAATAATGGTCAGTAACATTGTTACCATTTGTTATTCTCCTTTGCTTGTTCTCCGCAGCCGTTAGCCTTCTGCTGGTGGAAACCATTCATAGAGCCTCATTGCATGTGAGCCAACTTGTGGGGATGTAAATGCTGCACCTGGTTAGAGCTCATACCAATGGGTTTGGTGTTTATCAGATACACTATTACATTCCAAGTTTGGCACCTTGGATTAGGGCTAACATAGTGATAGTGAAAACTTTCCTTTGTTGCATACGGGAAACTCAGATGGTTGCTGTTTTTCCACAATATTTTCATAAGAAACAATGTGCGTTCTATTCACCCGAGGCCCTAATTAAGAGTTGTCCTGACTGGACTTCAATATTTAATGCTCCTGGTCAGACGAAGCCAGCACAGGTAAGAGTGGTGGGGTGAAGGGGGGGAAAGGGGGAAGGCAGACAACGGGATAGGTAAAATTAAATAAAAAAAATAAATCAAACCACTTACCTTGCGCTCATCGAATCGCCGACTCAGCGATGCGGCGGGTGCAATGTATGTGGTTTTATAAATTTTTTATTTAATTTTACCTATCCTGTCGTCTCTTGGCTTTCCACCCCACCCCCCACCCCACAGCTCTTACCTGTGCCGGCCGTGCCTGCTCCTGGTAAAATCCAGTAACCTTCGGTTTGTCACAAAAGGAAGGGGAGGCACACTGCCTGACACACCAGCACCCAATTTACCCAGGTGCATTGTGGTAAATGCAGTGCATGATAACACTCACTTTAGTTGAAAGTCTTTAGTATCCACCATAGTTGGTGACAACACTGGGAATGGACTATTACGAGTCTCTTTGCAGCTACATCTACGGCAGTGGAAGGTGGTACTGCTGCAGAGTTGAATATATTTCGCACACTGAAGGTGAGGGCAAATATGGAGAGTCCAATGGGACCCTTCTCTGCATCTGCTTTTTTGACATGCCGGTGCTAACGGCTGGCGCAGACCCTGGACCACTTTAAGCCCTGCTACACAACTCTCACTACTCACGCTTTCCACTGTCCCTTCAGGCCCCCTCATGTCCTGCTTCTCATGAAATATGTATTGGCAAGATGTCCCAGCGTGATGACTTGGAAACATGTTGCTCACACAACCCAACTCATACTGAGCAAGTTACACCCCTGCTTTTCCATGGCGGTGCTTTGATTTGTTGAGGGTTCCTTGTAAAAGGGTAGGTGTGACACTTACTGGCACTTACTGGCCGTTGCGTCCGGAACGGTCCGGATTTTGGGTGGCATCGAGCAGGTACAGCAGCGGCAGGACGTGTGGGGTTGGCTCCATGGTGGCAGATGATGTAAGGAGCTGTCTACATGTGTGTTTCAGTCTTCTTTCCCTCCCGTTCCGCCAGCTCTGATGAGGTGGTTGGACCGCCGGAAAGGCGCATCGTAATTGGGAGGGCAGTTTGTTAGGTGGTCCGCTCTCCGACTAGCTCCACTGACTGCGGTGGCCAGATTTCCCTGTATACAAATGCAGGTAATCCGGCGGTCGGACTGATCACTTCCGACGATACCGCGGCACTCCGACCGCCGTCAACAGGATCGCAGAAGTCAGTCCAACTGACATCGTAATGGCCCCTAAGTGTAGAATATACAATAAACATCCTATTCATTTCTTAAATAAACACATTAATAGTCCTTACATATGTACCAGTCACATATGCAGTTAACCACTACATCATTCTAATAGACTGCACCTACTACCAAGTACACAAATAGAAATTAGGTCCCATAATTAACTATGTTGAAGACATTTGGGTAAAAATGGCAAAAATGAAACACTCAAAACTAAAAAATGGCAGCTATATGACATAACCGTTGTGGGTCAGTGAGGTGTTGGTAATATCCCAGCCAACAGTTTGGTGAGGCCTCATGTGTGTTGAGTGATATGAGGGAATGTACACATATGTCACTTTATCCACACATGGTACTTACAAGATACATACACAAGTTAGGGTGCAAGGCCTATACATTTGTTAGCACATCTGCTATGAACTGAATACCAAATTCGTCATAGGCATGATCATATTAATACATGTATAGATGTGTGTATGCAACCGGTGTAGGATTTAGGACTGATTACGCGTAATGTGAAGTCCTTAAAGTACAGTGCCACATGAACTATTACACGATTGTCCTATGTAGGGCCCACCCTATCTGACTTGCAAAGCTCTGATGTCAGTCTAGAACTCTGAGCCACATTGTGGCCTATGGGATTGAATAGGAGTTGTTGCAGAGTACAGACTGTATTAGCGGTGCTCTCCTCTCCTCTGGTGAGCCATAGAGCTGGCGAAACAGGGGAAGGACCTTGTTCACCAGGGTCTCCAGCTCCTCTGTAGTGAAGGCAGGTGTCTTGCTTGCTGTACAACATGCCATGACAACTCCCAGAGATGGCAAACAGCAGCAGGTTGGGGAAGTGGTGTAAGCAGCAGTGTAGGAGGCGAGTGAATCATTTTTCAAACCGCAACGTACTTGTACACCCGATAGGCGATCTTCTGTTTAGACGGCCACAGCCATTGGACCTTGGCGGTTGCATTTTCCAATGCTAGCCTATAGCTGTGAGCGCTGTGGTTGAATCCGCCTACCAATTGGTTTAAATCAGCTGGCGGTTGGCGAATCTGCTTTTCCCATAAGTGAAGTCAAGCATCCACATAGGCGGTCTTCTATGTCGACAGACACAGCCCCTGGACCGCGGCAGTCACAATAACTGTTAGCCTATGGCAGTGACTAACATGGAGAAAGCCGCCTACCGTCCAGTTTGAATCTTCCGTGGGTCAGCAATTCAGCACGTCCCATTAGTGAGGTCTGGCATCCGCCATGTCAGTTTTGAAGACCACATAGAAAACTATCTTTTAAGTGCGTCTCCACAAGTACAAATATGTTAGAACATGTCACCTGATGTATGACACCATTCCTCTGCCTATAACAATCTTAAAACGTCAGTGTTGTTCCGTACTGTGCATGAACACACTATTACCAAGGTGCACTGTACACCAGTGGTGGGATAATAATAAGTGCAATGCTGACTCTACAACGCGACGGTGTCCATCATACAATGTAAATTTGTATGATTTGCACAGTGCCGTTACAGACATGTGGTGTCTAGAATGTAGAATGGGGATGTTAGGTGGAAATGTCAGTAATGGCAATGGTCCAATTCATGCTGATGACTTCCGTATTTCTCCGAACAATCAGTGTCTTACTTTAGGCTGTCTTCCGCTTGGATTTGCCTATCCTACAACAATGTACAATGGGGCAATCTCTCCTCAAGATCGTTGTCCGGCATCTATTCGACTTTCCTCATCTTAAATGTTGATATGTATGCAATTGTATCTTATGCAATCATGATGTGAACTGGTGTGTACTGCTAACATATTTCGGCATTAGTGGTCACAAGAATTTTGGGTGTGTCTTGGTAAGTGTCAGTGTGGAAACTGTGACCAATAGCCACATGTCTGTACACTCCACATCTAGGTACCCTGGCAGAGGGAGGAGATGACAGCCTCCAGTATACTGGCCATTTCCCGACCTTCTATCTATGGAAGAAAGAGACGTAATAAGGATGTTTTGTCTTAATAGGCAGACAATACAGTATTATATGACCAGTTGAAGGCTCATGTACGTCCTCGAAGACACTACCCCACATCTGACACCAATGGTGAAACTCATGGTCGGACTACATTCCCTGGCTACAGGTTCCTTTCAGGACACTGTGGCTATATGTTGTGGAATGTCACAACCTATGTTCAGTGGCGTACTATGCGATGCGCTTTCAGCAATGAGACACATAGACAGCTACACCCAGTACCCCAGACGTGAAGATTTGGCCAATGTGAAGGGTGACTTCTATGCTTTTGGTCGTATCCCACATGTGGTATGATCTATTGATGGCACACACATATAGCCTTAGTACCACCGCAACACAGAGAACAGGTTTATGGGAACAGGAAGAACCTCCGTTCCATCAACGTGCAAGTGGTTTGTTTAGTGGATTTAAACATCTCACACATCTGTGCCAGATTCCCAGGATCTGCCCATAACTCCTTCATACTGCGGAACTGCATCATACCCCAGCTGATATCACAACTACTAACGGAGAGGGCCTGGCTTGTTGGTGAGTATGATGTCTCCAATCTTTGTGTGTGTGATTTCAGGTCATATGTTCTGAAAGTGTCTGACTCATTTTTGCACTTCTGTTTGTCTTCCATCTAGGAGACTCAGCGTATCCCAACTGCCCATAGTTGTTGACACCGCTGAGGAATCTGACAACGCCAGGGGGAGTCCGCTTCATTGAGGCCCATGGAAGCCTGCTCCACTGGCCAATGCGGCCAGTGAAGCAGGCTTTTGGGCTCCTGAAGGCCAGAATCAGATGTCTGGACAAGACTGGGGGAGCCCTCCTCTACTCACCTGGGAAAGTGTGTCAGATCACCGTTGCCTGCTGCATGCATCACCACCTTGCACGGTGATGGAACATCCTTCTCATCGCAGAGGATGGAGACCAGCAGGAGCCACCGGGTGAAGATCCTGAAATGCCAAATGATGATGATAGTGGCGAAGATGAAGGAGATGACATGCGTCAAGATCATATCAATAACTTCTTCTCATGAGGGTAAGCATGCTGTGAGATATGCCTTTGACTGTTACAGCAACAGTTGTAGTGAAGCTATGAGGAAGACTTTCATAGATACATGTTAGGTATGAAACTGTGCAGAGGTGTTTGTGGAGGAACATGCACACAATGTTTATGTTGCTTTGTGTAGGTGACATTTACCCATGTACGGTGTATTCCAGAAGTGGAGTGTGATTGGTGTCATCTGTATGGCTTCCTACCTAATCTCTTTATATTGGTCTGTTATAGTTACCACCAACATGTCATCTTCATTTGGTAATTTCAGAGTTGTAACATCAGCAGGTATATGATGCTGTTTTGATGTACGAAGTAGACCTGGTTTGTTCCCAGAAATGTCTGGCACAGACTTTGGGTGTACTACTCCGGTACCAAGCTAGCTTGCACAGCAATAGGATGGAAGTTGCTGATACTCCATTCTCCTTGTTCCCTGTCGTGTGGCGGTCCTTTAGCAATATGTGTGCCATCATGTTCTCCAATACAATGTTGTAGTTGGGCCAAATCATGCTAGTATCTCTTCTTTTTGTCCTCAATGTGTATGAACTGGATGTAGCTGTTGATGTGTCTCATCATTGTATGCCACAGTGGTCGTGGCACACCACTGAAACATGTTTGTGACATTCCACCAGTTGGAGCAGCTCAGGATTTGAATGAACCTGTGCTCAGAAATGTTTGTACTGCCATGTTTTGGTTCCTTGTTTTCAATGAAGTGGGATTCCTTTTGTGAGATTGTCGACATGGCAGCCATTGGCCAATTGCCTACTTACTCTATTTATCATGGTCAGATGTATACCGTCCGACCATGTTGTTGAGGTCTGCACACAAAATTTGTGGTCACTGACACAGATAATTTCAGAGATGTGTTATTTAGCTCTGTTTTGGACATTATGCCAGCCTAGGGTTGCAACTGTGGAATAAGGATGTCATGAGATTGTACACTTGTACATCTGTGTTGGGGTGACATGGTTGTGATACTTAGTTGAACATTGTTGACATTCCACATGTCCATGCTAACAACAGTAGCTTCTACTTACATTTGGTAGTACACACAACTTCATAATGTGCTAAATGTGAATGATACTACATGAGCTTATGATTTTTTGACGAGTGAATTAATTGCAGTGCTCAATGTAAAATAACACAATACACCAAAATACAGACAAATAGTGACAACACAGAAGTGTAGTTGTCGGTGCTGGTGGTTGAAACCATTGTTGTAGGAGCCACATTGTCTGAAGTCCAAAGTCTAACATTCTCCTCCATTCAGAAATGGGAAAGTGTATAGGAATAGTTAACAAAGTGAACGTGTTGCACACACAGTAGGACATCAGGGATGACGTTTCTTCCTGGTAGTGGTGTGTGCCTTGCAATCCGAACCTCCAAGAGGGAATTCACTGCTGCAGGGTCAGTGGCTGCTGCAGATGTAGAAGGCCCAGATGAAGTCGGACCATAGGAAGGGGTAGGCGGTGGGGGAAAAGCCCTGCAGAGTGTGGTGAAAATGTCCCTCAGCACCCCAATGAGCTGGCCCATGTTGTCGTTGGGGGTGTACATCCTCTGGTCTATGGACTGCTGCAGCTCCTTCATATCCTGGAGTTCCTCAAGTACCTGGCCCGTCACTCCTTGGTAGTTTTCATAGGCGCCCAGGTCTCAAGCGAGGTTGGCCTGGGCATCAGTGGCACCAATGGCCTCACTTTGCGGGTCCACAGTTACCTCCCACCACCCCTGCCCCCACTTACCCGTGTCCTTGGGCCAGCCTACCCCCCTCCCACTGGCTCCTCCATTCTCAGTGAGAGTGTTGTTAATCCTCACCTCTGGAGCTCGGAGTGGGGACCAGAGATGTTGCTGTCTGTGCTAGGACCACCCGTTGTTGGGCCAGAAGTCAGCAGAGATGTTGCACCTGGGGTAGGAGGTGTGGTTGTGGGCATAGTGAGACTCACTGTTGCACGTCCATGGGTCCAGGAGATTCTGCATCACTGAAGGCTTGATCCAGGGGTGGAGGTAGAGTCTGGACGGTGTCTTGACTCTGGGCGGATGTGCCAGATCCACCTGTTTGGACAAAGAGTATATTGTTATTGTTGTAAGTGTGATATGTACATCCACATCAATTGGAACACAGTGAGTTCAGGCCTGGGAAGGACATAAGGGGCATAGGTTAACATTGTGAGTCCTCCCCTTTGTTTTAGAATCGTTTTCAAGACATAGGGAGACATCCATTACATGAAGTGGTATTGACATGATCGTTTGCTAAGCTGATATGCTTCATGTTGAAATGAGGGATGGACATGCCATCTCCAAATGACTTGAACCCAACACAGTGTAGGAGTAGCATGTGTATTAGTACATTCCAAGTCCTAGTTACAGGCATACACACAACTTGGTAGCTGGTTTAGCATTGATAATCGTATGCTGTGCAGTGTCAACGGGTCACCAGGCAAATAATATCAACTGGGTTACCTTAATGCGTTACTGATATTTCATGTTAACCCTTGTTATGGTGTCACTAATGGCCTCATTCTTTTCAGTAATGAAGGCCAGGGAGAGTTCAGGCTGAGTAGGCAGACCTGTCTGAGCAGAGCATTGTGTGTAGAGTGCTCAGTCCATATGACCTGGGGATCATTTGAGGCATGTCTGACAAGTGAGTATGGGGAAACAACACTGGTGGCTCTTGGTCAGCGTTAGAAGTACGGGGCCTCATGGTAGATTTAGTCATTTAAGTCTCTCGTACCCCACTCTTGTCCAATGGCTACCTGCATGTGAGGTGAACGTCCGTTGAGACATGGCTGACTAGTGAGTATTGGGAAACAACACTGGTGCCTCTTGTTAAGTGTTGGAGCAACAGAGCCTCATGGTAGTTGTAGTAGTTTCTTTTCAAACTCACCAACACTAGAAAAACTGGTTTGTGTTACATACCGGCTTGCAATATGTAGTTGTGCTGGCCCATGCTACTAGACATTTACACATACTAAGGGTGCTTGGATGATGATTGTATAGTAATGCCCTTACATACAGCATTCCCATGTGTGGGATGTAATGGCAATAGATACATGTGATCTTTTGTGCAGGAATACTGTTTGGAAGTGACAGTCACACATCTCTGATACTGTGGCTCCTGTATATTTGAATCGCAGATGGACAACACAATAGCAAGAGCTTTGATGTGGGCAAACAGAACATTGATATGTTGTGACAGTTGTTGAGGTGTTACTTACGGCCACCAATCCCCAGGTAATCCAGCCAAGCCCTATGAATGCAGGATGGTGTGCACCTTCGCCTCCCAGGGTGTAAGTTCTAATTGTGGCCCGGGAGTACCACCGCCAGACTTCTCGGCCACCAGGTGGTGCCTGGATGCCAGGTTCTTCACCTTCGACCTCAGGCCATGCCACCTCTTCCTGATGTCCTCCTTTGTGTGCTGGGTGGTACCTACAGCATTCACTTTGTTGACTATCCTGCCCCACATTTCATTGTTTGTAGTGAGAGGAGTTTATTGAACTTGGGCTCCAAACAATTCTGCCTCCACTCTAATGATTTCATCCACCATCACAGTCAATTCGGTGGCAGAAATAGATGGATGTTTAGCCTGTGACACTATGAAAAACTAACAAATTAATGAGTAACAGTGAAGAAAATGAAAACTGGTTATGAACCAAGAATGACAAAGATAAAAGTGCAATAAACATGTGTGGAGTGTGTGTGATGGGATTATGTATTAAGGGCTGCCTTCTCTCACAAACACTGTAGTGTATATTGCTGTGCTGCAGTCTTGTGGCAAAGGATTATGGTCTGGGATGGGGTGTGTTTTATAGTTTGAATTGTAGGTGTGCCCACTTTGGCAATGGATATCAGCTGTGTGGTTTTTTTCAGCATCCAATAGGGGCACTGTTCTGGTGTTTTATGGTAGCAGTTGCGTGGCGGTCTAGTCCCGCCGTGAAACGACCGACAAGGGACTGCCAGTACAAAGGTTTGATCATCATCTGCTTGGCGGTGGACCACAGCTCTGAAGGGGTCGGAGTCCCTATCAGCAAGCTTTCTGACTGCTGTGGACCATATGAGGACTACCTGACTGCCGCGGCCCAATGCCAAGAAGACTCCGACTGCCCCGGTCGGCGATTCGGTCTGCATGCATCATAATACGGCGGGTGTATGTTCTTGGCCTTGGCATTCGGAATCGGACCGTGGCCACGGTGGTCGGATGGTCCGTCCCACCGGCATCGTGATCAGGCCCTTAGTGTAGATTTCTGAAGGTGTCTCCAAATGCTTTGATCAAAATGGGAATAGCAGCTTTGTATGGCTGTGTGTGGGTCGATTTTTTTTTTTTAAGTTGTTTGTATCGTTGTCTGTTCAAAATCTGTAATTAAATTTTGTGGGTGGTAGTTCTTAGTTTTTAAATTGATGCGGGTTAGTAGTTCTTAGTATGTAGCACTTTGATTTTTAGGAAGCAGTGCATAACCTAGGGGTATATTACTGTGATGATATTCACCATGTATGGTGTATATCTATGTGAATGATTCAAGGGGACAATCTAAAAGTGCCTTTGGGTTGGTCGAGGGTGATTATTTTTGGTTGCTTTGATTATTATCCCCCTGTTTTTAGGTCTCGCCTGACCCAGCGCATGCGCTGGTCTGGCGAGACTTTTTGTGAGGGCTCAAAAAAGTGCTACCACTGTAGCCTAGAGCTACAGTGCATGTGCGCGGGCGCGCGCGCCTAACTTTCACGGCCGCACGGCCGCTTTGATGTTTGATCACGATTGCGATCACTTTCGCGGCCGCATGGCGCTTTGATGTTCTCCGTGAGCTTGTTTTTTTCCCTCCTGTTTATTACTCCTATGTAGTAATGGTGGCACCCGTGCGCCACCATTACTACAGAGCAGTAATAAACAGAAACAAGCATTGGAATAGCCAATAGGTCTTGCTTTTGGGAACTTATAAGTATTTAAGTTATGCAACTGTTGCATGGCTAAACACTTATAAGGTCCCAAAAGCGAGACCTATTGGCTATGCCGATGCTTGTTATTATTATTATTGTGCAGGAGAAAGGGCTCATCTTTGAGTGTAGTGATTAGGTGTTCTGGAATGTGTATTTTCTACTGGATTTGAGCAAACTGTCACTTTCTTGTAGGTGCAGCGTCTTTGCTGAAAAATGTAGCTGCTTTTTTTGCTCTTTTTATAATATTAAGTACATTTTTTAAAGAGTCCTATTGGCTACTTTGTTTCAGCTTAAAGTTTGTTGGTGACTTTGGGCGTCATTACGATGGTGGGCGGACTTGAGTCCGCCCGCCATCGTGTTGGTGCTTGGGACTGGCCGCCTGTATGGCGGTGGTCCCGCACGTAGAATCACAATGCGACTGCCGCTGTGGCGGTCGCATCGTGCTCTTCACCATTGCGGCGGGTGCTGCTGGCTGCAGCACCCGCCTCAATGTGTAAAATGCATGTGGTGCCTGGCACTTAGTGCAGGGAAATGTAGGGGGTGTGACCATGGGTACCCCCCCAGTGCACCACCACCTCCCACCAACACAAGGGGGGCCCGCAACCTGCCCCCAAAACCAATCCCCGCCAGCCTGTCAATGGCGGTTTACCCGCCATGGAGAGGCTAGCTGCGCCCAGCATTGTAATTTGGTGGACAGTGCCTGCTAGGCACCGCAACCATTTTACTGATGCTGACCGCTCCACCAAGCAATCAAAACGATTGCCTGTGGCGGATCCGTGGTGGGCGGTCTTTGCACCCGGTACGGTCGGACTCCACCCGCCATCCTAATTTGGCGGGGGGAAAATTGCTGTCCGATGGCGGAGGGCCTGCCACCGCACAGCTGGCGGTGCCAGGCCTTCCGCCATCGTAATCACCCCCTTTGTGTTTAGTCTGAACTCTTTTTAACAGTTTGTTCCTGATTTGGAGGAGACGCTAATTCATGTTTATGTTTAAGTGTTATACATTTCCATATGTTGAAATATAATTTTTTTCAGTGTATATAATTTTATATAATATTTTATTAGTTGATGTTCTTGGTATTTATGTTACTTTATTAGTGTATATTGCTTTTATTTGCTTAATTGGTTTAATTTGTTATATATTTGCTTTATTTTTTGTGATGGTTTTATAATTATTTCAATTTGTTTTTGGTTTATGTATTAAGTAAATGTTTTTAACATTTTATTTGTGGTTTTTTAATTTGTAGGCTGTAATCTGGAATTTTAAATGATTAGTTTATACTTCTAACTGTTTTAAATTTATTTTGGAGATAATTTTGTTGTCCATATTGTTGTTTTCAATATTTTTTATGTTATCTATATTTAATGGATTGACAATATTTTGTAATTCGAAATTTTTGTGTTTGATGTTGTAGTTTTGATACTTTTACAGAGATGTTTTGGTTATCGATATTTGTATGTGTTTTATTTAAGTATGGGGTGACAATATTGTGGTGAACGATATTTATTTTGGTGTCATTTTGGGAAGTCGATATTGTGTTATATAACTATTCCCTGTATGTGGCCTCAACTGTTAAAATGGTCTGTCAAATCTTCTACAGATTGGTCATTCACTGTTAAGTGCACATGGCTAGGTTCATATGTGTATTATATATGTGAAGTAAAGTATAAAGAAGCTTGTAGAGTGCTCGAATGCCATGCGGCGTCTTGGCGCTGAAGTGTATACGGTCAATGGAGGGAGGAAACAAGTAGAATGAACCAGGAGTGTGTGAGTGTCATGAATGATGGTGGGTGCAGTGGAATCCGTTTTGGAAGTCCAGTGTAAGTTAGGTGTGCAAAGTGGATGTTGGGCATAGCCTGCCAGACTAGCGATGCTTATTGCTGACATTACGGAATCTTGTCATAGTCCTCAGATAGAGGGTGTAGGGTGACTGGTAATAGTAATCTCTTTAGAAGTCCAGGGATCAACTTTTGTCAGGTCCAGCCCTTTAGGTGTCACACCCTTCATGTAGATCAGTGGTGTGGGAGGATAGGAGCCAGAGATCTCTACAAAATGCAAGTTAGTCTTTGATCTGGACATGTCATTTTGTTCCCCTGGAGGTGCTGCTCCCAAAAGGCTGGTAGGTGTAGGGTGTGATTGCACACCTCTCTCTTGTGCCAATATTTTAGGTCTCTCTGAGAAAGATGTCCATTGCTCTGTCTCTCCTTCCTGCTGTCACTTTAAGACAACGACTGGCCTGTCTGGGGATAATACCCAAGGTGGTAAAACCATCTTGAACTAGTACTAGAACTGTGACAGGGGAATACACAAACACTGTCAACAAATACAGAATAACAAAGGGAGTAAAACTCCAATTCTGTATTCTATGACCTTTCACTGACCAGTATAGGTGACACCTCGCAGTGTGATGGAGAATCTGCTGAGAGTTCAGAGCTGGTGCACTTGATTGCATGATTCAAGTCAGGAGAGGTAATATCACTTGAGAAGTTTCCAAATTTCTGCTGTGAGTGTTCATGATCCGCGTTGAAGGAGTAGCCTGCATTGATGCTGAGAAAGGAGTTCTGGAGATGTTCATGCAGGAGTCACCTGCCCAAAGGGGAACCCAGTGATGACTGTCTGATAGAGGAGCTGTCCCGTGAGAAGAGAATTTACAACACAGCACAGACAGCCATTATATTGCCAAGTATTGGTCCAACTGCCCCAACATACCCACAAGAGCAACTTGTCCTTCCTCTGTGGCCTTGGAGAGTTTTGAGGGGTTGCTAGATTGAACTGATATCAATAATAATCGCAACGATCTCTGCATGTCTTGGACTCTCTTCTCTCTGACAGTGTCCCCTTTAGTTCTCCAAAGTGCAAACTACTTGATTGACTGCAATGTGTGGTACTCTGAAGCCGCCTGGGTGACCTTCGCCTCCATTCACCACAACTGCCAGAATCATGGAACACAGGATCAACCCCCTTTCCTGAGCTGGTAACTAGGTGGGATGCTTACTTTTTTGGCTGTGGTTGTTTGGAGCTGTGACTAAGGGGCATGTGAGAGGAGGCGGCTCCAGGCAAACAAAGGGAGCTGTGCCTTAGAGGCTGCAAAAGAGCAGGGAACCCCACAAATTGTTTCCCCTGCACTACATCACATAGTACATGGTCCCACTGAGCACCACACCAGCTTAAAGACTGCTAATTATCCCTGCGAATCTGTGGGCATCCTCCCATCATGATAGAATATGGTGCACAGAAAGCATATGGACTGACCCTCGGGGTCAAAGAAAGTGGTGGAAGTAAAATCACCCGTTACACTGTGAAGCACTATCTGTCTCATTAGTGGAAGTTCCACACCAAACGTCATGCTCTATCGATATGTACAGTATATTTTCCCAATGTTATGAATAATAAAGTGCTTTTTCTTTACAAGTTACATCGATTAGACATTCATATTTTTGGGAGATGTTTTAAGAGTTTTCTTCAGTTTTTTTTTTTTTGCCTTTGTGGTTAGAAAACAAGCTGTATTGCCCTTTAAAAACAGCTTTTAAAATGGTTTTAAACTGCTTCTAAATTGCTCTTTAAGTGCTGTGAAGTTATTTTGTACGAGTGATATGATGACACACCGAACAATAACAACATTGAACATAGTATACCATGAAGTACACTCAAAAGTATCTACACAGAATCTGAGTAAAAGCATTGTTGAAAATTCAAAATATACATTCAGGGACACAGTGCATCATTAGGTACAAAACAGAAAACACCAGAAAACAGCCCCAAAAATGAGACTGTTTTCTTGTGTTTTCTGTTTTGTTCCTAATAGATGTATTATGAAACATATGTTAGTTACAACAGGTGGCATAAGTAGCCCACTTGGGCTGGGTTTATTTTCAATTTCTATTATTTTTATGGTTTGCATTGTGTATTCGGCGAATAACAACTTCAATATGGCGCCCACACGCCGACTCTAGGACTAGACCTCTGTTCATGTCTATGACACATATTTGTTGGTGTAATGCACTTGGGCTGTTGAGCGTGAGTGAGGCCATGAAGCCGAAATAAATGGTTCACTGAGCTGATTCGGTTGGAATAGACACATTTAATTAATGCAGTTCTGAGTGCACGTTTTGTATATCAGTTACATTGGTGTACGGTAAATTCTAGAGCTGGGTACCTTGCACGGTAAATGCAACATGAGGGCAGGCAGAGAAAGGTGGATAGTATATTAATATATAGATATCTATATATATATAGATATAGAGATATCTATCTATATATTCACTGAAAAAACCATTGTGTTCAGGAACATTATAGTTAGTTGGTTATTTCACTCGTACAAAACCATAGAAAGTCCGGCGTTATAGTTAGTTCAGCAAACTATAACTTGCGCCCCCGCAATGCACTGCTGATGATGTCACATATTACATCATTCATGACATGGTCAGTGACATCACTGATGACATCACTGATGACATGTCAAATGACATCACTGATGACATCATCCAGTGACTGTGTGTTTCTGTAAAGTTTAAATTTGTTTTATATATATGCCAAGCTGTATTGAACAATGAGTGCGTGTATAAGTGTCTGTATGGAGGATTTAGTGGGTACGTGACTGACTGTATAAGTGAGTGATTAAATATGTCTTACTGAATGCATGGGTTAGTGAATAAACTGAGTGAAAGTCTGTATCAGTCTGTCTGTTGTTGTGTAAGCTGCTACATGGGTTGGTGAGTAGTTGCATGAATGGAATGGAATGGAAGGGCATTTGTAGAGTGCATGGCTACCCGGAAGCATCTCAGCGCTAGTAACTGAACACGGAGGAGACAGAGGGCTAAGGAAACAGCATGGTCTTTAATTGTTTCCGGAAAGCCAGATGGTTGGAGACTGTGTGAAGGTGTAAAGGCAGGGAGTTCCAGAGTTTGGAGGCGTTTTATGAAAATAGCCGACCACCACTTCAGGACCTCTTGATCCTAGGGATCTCTGCCAGATACAGGTCATCTGATCGGAGATTCCTATTAGCTTTATATGGACGTATCATGGCCCTGCTGCTGGGAGAGCACCACCCCGTGACCCTGGGGGCCATGAGCTGAGGTATTTACCGAGCTTGTTATGGAACGCTGTACTGGATTTAAAACGTAACCCACATGAAGAGGCTCATTTGGGGGCTTGTAAAGTTTCAGCAGTTTCCAACAGTGCAATCATCGATAAAAGAATCACTCTGAACTATGATGCCCAGAATGCTTCACACAGACTCACCTGAGCAGCCCATTCAGGATGGGACAATGTAGCTTTAATGGGCGGACTTGGTCAGACCGTGCACATTTCATTTCGTCTGAGCCTCTGAGGAAGAAGTTTCTATACTTCGAAACGCGTAAGGCATGACTGACGAGTGAGCTGCTTAAAGGATCTACATGTGGCAGTTCCGTTTATACCAATTAAAGGCTTGATGTCGGAATATGGCGTTTGAGTGCTTCCTGCCGATCGGGCAAACTTTGAGCATAAATATCTATATATATCCAATCCAAAGCTATAATACTGTGTCTGGAGTGATAAATGGCTTTTGTCATTTTACAGCTCGGCGTGGATAGCACTGTGCTAATCCTATGCTTAAAGACTTTGCTGTACAAATGGCAAAAGACTTTGTCCATTTCTATCTCGGCGTGGATAGCATTGTGCTAATCCTATGCTTAAAAACTTTGATAGAAAAGCAGACATTTGAGGTGAGCAAATTTAGAGCGTCGCTGGTGTTGAGGGTGCTCTGTACTCGAGCTGCCGTCCACCTAAACTTGGAACTACCCAGAGTTCTCTTTCTTTTTTGCATAATTTATGCGTCACTCTGTGCCTGCAAGGGAATTGTTTTGACTTATACTGGGTGCTCCCTTGTGTCTGGAGAAAGCTAAACCTCTCTGAAGAGCTGTAATGACAGCGAAACATGTGTCAGGGGTTGCTTTTATTCATTTCAGGTTGGCTTGGATGGTATTTCTCCAATCCAAAGCTATAATACTGTGCCTGGAGTGATAAATGGCTTTTGTCATTTTACAGCTCGGCGTGGATAGCACTGTGCTAATCCTATGCTTAAAGTCTTTGCTGTACAAATGGCAAAATACTTTGTCCATTTCCATCTCGGCGTGGATAGCATTGTGCTAATCCTATGCTTAAAACTTTGATAGAAAAGCAGACATTTGAGGTGAGCAAATTTAGAGCGGCGCTGGTGTTGAAGGTGCTCTGTACTCGAGCTGCCGTCCACCTAAACTTGGGAACTACCCAGAGTTCTCTCTTTCTTTTTTGCATAATTTATTCGTCACTCTATGCCTGCAAGGGAATTGTTTTGACATATGTATGTATGTATATATATATATATATATATATATATATGCACTCCAACGCTCACCTTACTTAAAAAAGCAAGCAGGACACAGCTCCGGATAAAGTAAAGGATTTAATGAGCAAATTCCCAGCTTTTGCTAAACAGTCCGTGGAACTATGGCAGACGCGTTTCTGGCCATCATGGCCGTCATCAGTGCCGGTCTCACAGGCTGGTAAATTCATCTGTTGGCTCGGAGATCACTCCTGATAAGCAGTCTCTTAGCTCCTCCTACTGAAATCAGGTGGATGACATAATGCCGCTGGACTCCAGGAGAACTGCATGATGGTACTAGCAGTCCAACGTGGTACCTCATACAGTGATGGGAATCCAAACACCTAATAATGCCCCACACGCCCTTTCGGTCAGGAGCACCGTGTTTTCAGCAAATCTTTTGGAGGAGTACGACGAGTACAAACACGGCGCCCCCCGAGGAAAACTACTGCCACTGGGTTGTTATGTTTGCGAGGGGAGAGAGGAGGCAGCGTGTGGTTGCCTGATAAGGATACGGACGAGGATGCGAGCTGAATCAACATATCCAGGTGAAATATGCAGTATACAGTCCAGCGCCATGAACTGTGGGGCATTATTAGGTGTTTGGATTCCCATCACTATATGAGGTACCACGTTGGACTGCTAGTACCATCATGCAGTTCTCCTGGAGTCCAGCGGCATTGTCATCCACCTGATTTCAGTAGGAGGAGCTAAGAGACTGCTTATCAGGAGTGATCTCCGAGCCAACAGATGAATTAACCAGCCTGTGAGACCGGCACTGATGACGGCCATGATGGCCAGAAACGCGTCTGCCATAGTTCCACGGACTGTTTAGCAAAATCTGGGAATTTGCTCATTAAATCCTTTACTTTATCCGGAGCTGTGTCCTGCTTGCTTTTTTAAGTAAGGTGAGCGTTGGAGTGCATATACAGCCGGTTTTGCTGATACCGGCTTTGGACACGCCCTTTCGGTCAGGAGCACCGTGTTTTCAGCAAATCTTTTGGAGGAGTACGACGAGTACAAACACGGCGCCCCCGAGCGAAAACTACTGCCACTGGGTTGTTATGTTTGCGAGGGGAGAGAGGAGGCAGCGTGTGGTTGCCTGATAAGGATACGGACGAGGATGCGAGCTGAATCAACACATCCAGGTGAAATATGCAGTATACAGTCCAGCGCCATGAACTGTGGGGCATTATTAGGTGTTTGGATTCCCATCACTGTATGAGGTACCACGTTGGACTGCTAGTACCATCATGCAGTTCTCCTGGAGTCCAGCGGCATTATGTCATCCACCTGATTTCAGTAGGAGGAGCTAAGAGACTGCTTATCAGGAGTGATCTCCGAGCCAACAGATGAATTTACCAGCCTGTGAGACCGGCACTGATGACGGCCATGATGGCCAGAAACGCGTCTGCCATAGTTCCACGGACTGTTTAGCAAAAGCTGGGAATTTGCTCATTAAATCCTTTACTTTATCCTGAGCTGTGTCCTGCTTGCTTTTTTAAGTAAGGTGAGCGTTGGAGTGCATATACAGCCGGTTTTGCTGATACCGGCTTTGGACACGCCCTTTCGGTCAGGAGCACCGTGTTTTCAGCAAATCTTTTGGAGGAGTACGACGAGTACAAACACGGCGCCCCCCGAGCGAAAACTACTGCCACTGGGTTGTTATGTTTGCGAGGGGAGAGAGGAGGCAGCGTGTGGTTGCCTGATAAGGATACGGACGAGGATGCGAGCTGAATCAACACATCCAGGTGAAATATGCAGTATACAGTCCAGCGCCATGAACTGTGGGGCATTATTAGGTGTTTGGATTCCCATCACTGTATGAGGTACCACGTTGGACTGCTAGTACCATCATGCAGTTCTCCTGGAGTCCAGCGGCATTATGTCATCCACCTGATTTCAGTAGGAGGAGCTAAGAGACTGCTTATCAGGAGTGATCTCCGAGCCAACAGATGAATTAACCAGCCTGTGAGACCGGCACTGATGACGGCCATGATGGCCAGAAACGCGTCTGCCATAGTTCCACGGACTGTTTAGCAAAAGCTGGGAATTTGCTCATTAAATCCTTTACTTTATCCGGAGCTGTGTCCTGCTTGCTTTTTTAAGTAAGGTGAGCGTTGGAGTGTATATATATATATATATATATATATATATATATATATATATATATATATATGAATGAAACACCACACTTTCAAATCCAAAAGTATTCACGGACACCGAGGAGATTTGCAGTTTAAAGTTAGTTTATTGAACTGCAAACACAACGCGTTTGAGCTTTCGCCTTGTTCACGCTTACCGCAAAGTTTTTTTGTTAAAGTTAAATACAATTCAATATCCACAAAACAAACAACAGACTCATCAAAACACAATCGTGAATGAAAGAGAAAGCAAATTGGTAAAGTGGCGGCCATCTTAGCACTGTACTTGATTCAATACAATGACTAATAATACTCGACAGCACGTAATTTTAAACCTGAAAATAAAGGCAAAATAGCGTGATTTCAATTGTTCAATGGTGCTTAAGTATTCAATATAATATATATACACACACCCCAAGGCTATGCTTCCAAGGTGTGTACCAGCGAAACTTCACTGCACACACTCGTAATAATAGTACAGAAATTCACAGAATTGCGTGAAACGTAACCTACACAAAATATATCACAATCATGCCCCAGTGGGCAAACATGATAAGGTCCGATCTTAATGACTCAAGGTGTGCGGATATGTAATGCGACATGCTCCTAATTCAACCCTAATGGGCATTATGCAAAACTGTACAAAACTGTAACAAAGTAGTGTAGTTGCACATAGCTCAACTGGTCAAGTTCATCAATGGCCACTTCAAAAAATCGTTTTCTCGATACCAATCCCTGAAAAATACAATAAAATCTAATTTTAGTACAAAGTCTATCAGATTCATAACAGCAACAATGTGTACAACACACAACAGCTTAACTCAATTATGTAAATGTAAAGATAATTCTTCACTAGAATTTAGCCCTTTGGGGAACATTGTTTCGAAATCAACAATATATCTTGACTCCAATTGTCTAAGGTGGAGCAGTTTGTTACCTCCTCGTGTATTCTCCATGACAGCATCAATTACCACCATCTTCAACAGTTTTTCATTCTGCGCATGCTGTTCAAAGAAGTGTCGTGCAACTGGATACTGTCTATTGTTATGGCGTATTGCCCTAACATGTTCCAGCACTCTTTTTTTGGCACGGTGAATTGTGCTGCCAATATATGCCTTATTGCAGGGACAGGTCAGTGCATAGACACAGTACATAGTATTGCATGTAAGAGCTTTTTTAATAACAAACTCTTTTTTCATGCTTAAAAAATGTACCGCAGTACAATCCATACTATTTCTGCAAGCTTTGCAGTTTTTGCAACATCGAAAACCGGTTCGGCCAACACTTTTGAGAGTCATCGAGTTGGTAACCACATTGGGACTCAACTCGTCTCTTAACGAGTTACTCCTCTTAAAGGTAATTTGTGGATGATTGATCAGATGTTTGTGCAAATTGCTATCGGTCAGCAGAACATGCCAATGTTTCTCCAGAACACGGCGCAAGTCATGCGCCTGTCCCGAGTACATGGTAATGAACCGCAGACCTTCTGCTTCTGATACTCGCTGCACAGGATGCAGTAGCTCAATGCGTGCAACCTCATCTACGTTTCTACATGCTTCTTTAATGGTACTCTGATGGTAACCCCTATCTCTGAAGCGTTGCACCATGTTTTCCTTTTCTCTTACATAGCTACTTTCAGTGCTACAATTGCGTTTGGCGCGTAGTAATTCCCCATATGGGATACTACACACCAATTTGCGTGGGTGAGAACTAGAAGCACTCAAAATGCTGTTGCCGGCGGTCTTTTTCCGGAATAAATGTGTATGCATGGATTGATCTTTGATCTCAACGGTAACATCGAGAAACTCAACCGAGGTCCTACTAATATGTTCCGTGAAGACCAAATTGTATGAGTTGTCATTCAACTTCTTGACAAATGCACCGGCAGAGTCCATATCACCATTCCAAATTAGAAAGATGTCGTCAATATATCGGAGCCACAAGACACAGTTGGAAAATTCCTCCAGCTGAGAGGCTACCTGCTCCTCCCACCAGCCCATGACTAGATTTGCATAACTGGGGGCGAAGCAGGTGCCCATCGCTGTGCCCTGTGACTGCTGATAGACGACATCATCAAATAGAAAAAAATTGTTCATCAAACAAAAATCAATCATAGCAATGATCATTTCTGAATGATGCAGGAGAGAGATGGAACGGGTCTTGAGAAAATGTTGTACAGCCCTTAAACCCAGCTGATGTTGTATGCTGGTATACAGACTGTCAACATCAAGGGTGACCAAAGTGTATTCTGATTCCCAGTGAATCCCATCAATGCTAATCAGAAAATGGGTAGTGTCCCGTAAATATGCTGGCATATTTTTAGTTAGTTGTGAATAATTTTTAGTTAGGAAAACTATAGTCAATCTTATTAAAAAAAATATATATTATACTGAAGTCGTGCACCCTACACGATGGCTTCGTGCATTCTGGTAGCCATTTTGAAAAGTTGTGCTGGGGTCGCGACTTCAGTGTAATTTGTAATGTATGAAATATCTTTAAATTAATTATAAATAAAAGTTTTCCTATAAGTGTTTGTCTAAATTTATTAATAAAAGTATTTTTAAAGTATTATTTTCAATATAATTTCGGCGAAAAATTATTCGATTGTTATTGGATTCGGAGGTTAGGAGGGATGGCCATTTTGCTTGATCTGTTTTGCAAGACTTTTTGGTCTAGTCAGGTGAACACCCTCCCCCGGGTGAGGTACGGCTTGGGGATACTACTCAAAAGGTGAGGAATCCACAGGGAGAAGTATCCATCAGAAGAACAAGTTACTTACCTTCGGTAACACTTTTTCTGGTGGATACAGTATCTGCCTGTGGATTCCTCACTATCCCACCCGCCTCCCCGTTGTCCACCTGTTTCTACCAAAAAGATGCTATTACTGTTTGGCATGAATGTTTTTAATATGTCTTAATCATGCGTATGTGTTAATAGTGAGAAATGCATGATCTGTTGCTATTTCTTTATGCCTTTATCGGTATGCATTTGTGTGTGTGTATATATATATATATTCACTGAAAAAACCATAGGTTTCACACATGTTATAGTTAGCGGAAATTTTACTGATAAAAAACCAATGAAATTCCCCCGTTATAGTTAGTTCAGCTAACTATAACTTGCGCGCCCGTAATGCACTGCTGATGACGTCACATATTACATCACTCATGACATGGTCAGTGACATCACTCATGACATCACTGATGACATCTCAAATGACATCACTGATGACATCACTGATGACATCATCCTTGTGATAGAGTGGCAGACCTCCTCTTCCCCTAATATAACCTTTGATACACACAATCAAAAATAGAAATTAAAATTTTAAAAACAATGGACATACCAATACCAGTTACAACAACCTATACAGTAATTCTAAGATCCAAATACACATCCACTCATTCACCAACAGTCCTATACAGTCACTCATACATGTACTCACTCATCATATGTACTCATACACGTATACATCCTGTTACACAATGCCACTCATCCATAGAGGTACTCACACACATAGTTAGTCATGCTAATAAAGAATCAAACATACATTTACTTGCATATACAGTTATACACACACCACCACACTTACTTCTACGGAAACTTACATATACTTAGTCTTTTAAACAATCACTTATAGAAACACATACTTATTCATACAGGAACTCTTTCAATCTCTCACTCTCACATATACTCACATATATACACCAATAGTCACATATACTAGTTTAAAACATATGTAGTTACACATAAAGACACTATTGAGACAGTCATTCACTCACTAACACACCCATACATACACTCATCCACCCATACAGTCCTGCACACATGCTGTCTTCAACACATACAAACAATGAGTCACTCATTCATGCACCCATGCACTACGTAATACCCCTCACCGAACCAGACACTCACACTCATACTGATACTCAAAAAACCAACTAATAACCTATTTAGACACTCATGTAGCTACACACCAACCCATGCAGCCACTTATACACAAAGTGAGAGACTGATACAGATATTTACATATTTAAACATTACTCACTAAGCCATGTATTCACTAAGATACACTTAATCAGTCAGTAATACAATCAATTTTTCAAAAACAATTCATCCATTTAGACACTTATATACCCATTTATTCTTCCATCGACCTTGAGATATACATATATAAAACATATTTAATTTTCAGAAAAACACACATTCACTGGATGATGTCATCAGTGATGTCATTTGAGATGTCATTTGAGATGTCATCAGTGATGTCATGAGTGATGTCACTGACCATGTCATGAGTGATGTAATATGTGACGTCATCAGCAGTGCATTACGGGCGCGCAAGTTATAGTTAGCTGAACTAACTATAACGGGGGAATTTCATTGGTTTTTTATCAGTAAAATTTCCGCTAACTATAACATGTGTGAAACCTATGGTTTTTTCTGTGAATTTGCAAGGTTTTTTAAATGCTAATTCCTAACTATAACGCGTGTGAAACCTATGGTTTTTTCAGTGAATTTGTACGGTTTTTTAAATGCTAAGTTACTTTACGCCATTCGAGGCGTGCGCGCCCACTTAACGCAGTTCGTTCCGTGCACGGTTTTTATCAACTTTAATAAGCCCTGTACATTTGGTGGCCTTCGGCCACCAAAAGCACAGGGGGTGGGGTCAATGTGGATAGTGTTTTTTTTATTTCGATTTTATAATTTCATGTTGCCAAAATTTAGTTTTTTTTACCTATTAATAAGCCCTGTACATTTGGTGGCCTACGGCCACCAAAAGCACAGGGGGTGGGGTAAGTGTGGATAGTGTTTTTTTTTTTTTTTTTTTTTTACCGTACGCTTACGGTAAGCGTACGGTAAGCGTACTCGGCGAAATTGCCGAAAAAAAAATAAAACCGTTTTTGCTCTTGGGGGATGTTTGGGGACTCCCTCAACATGACTATGTGGGAGGGAGTTGTCAAAACAGCCCCGTAACATGTTTTTGGCCATCTTGTTTGATAAACAACACTCAGTGCGAGAGACAAAATGGCGGCCGCCGCTTCCTGGTTTCGGCCGATTCGAATGTTTACTAAGATCTAAGAGCCAATCAGAATCGCGCTCGCGCACGCCACCGTACGCTTACGGTAAGCGTACGGTAAGCGTACCGTAAGCGGGCTCAGATATATATATTGATTTAAAGGCTATTTTCTCAGAATCTACTGAACAGATTTACACCAAACCTACAAAAGGCACTTCCTTGACCTAGGGACTACCTCTCTGCCAAATTTCTAGTAATTCTGTTCAGCCGTTCGGGCTGTAGCTCGTTCTAAAGGTCCTATGGAAAAATGCATGGGAAAAACGCGTTTTGGGACCCCCCTTTTATCTCAGCCCCCGCTTGACAAATCCCCCCGAGACTTTCAGGGTAGGAGCGGAGCGTAGCGCCCCACCTATTTTGAGAAATTCGCGAGGATTCATCGACCGGCGCCAAAGTTATTCAAAATAGAATGTTGAGGTTTTCCTATGGAAAAGGGGTCCTAACTATAACTACCTACTGGCGACCGCCAGTAGGTAATATATATATATATATATATATTTAGTATACTATGTATACATGTGAAAATGTCTCGGTCTGCCTGTTTGCCTCGGTGGCACGGAAAAAATGGGTGGAACTGACGTCAGCACGCCGACGAGGTCCTCTTATGGCTCCGATGACGTCATACGGTGTCGCGAGCGGAGCTGTACTATTATGACGTCCTCGTCGACGTGGGAGAGCTAGGAAAGAATTTCCGTGGAATGCTGGTGTAGGGAATATTCACCTAAGTGTTCAGGCTAGTCCTTTGGGAGCAACTGTTTATGTTGCCACTCCAGCAACTGAAACCAGTGATCTGAGGGCAGAGGCCCTGCAGATGGCACACAAGGTGGGGTGCCCAGTCGTGTGCACCGGCGGGGCAGTGAAGTGACAAGCACCACAACCCACAAAAAAGGTAACGAGGGCACTGAATAACACAGGATCTTCTCTTTGTATCTGGCAGGAACAAAAAGGTTCAAATGCCCTAGTTCCAAAATGTAGAATTAGTGCTACAATGGTCTTGAAGAGGACCTACGATGCCGCTTCTGCCTCCCGTACCTTGGAGGCAGCACATGGGTCACGCGGTACGGTCATACTGCGGTGGGGCGCACACTCATTGACCTCTCATGGCACTGCTCCACACTTCAGGGAAGACGCTTTCCATTAGCTGTCTTTTCTGATGACGTGTCGCACCAGCCCCGTCCAACAACAGAACTCCTTTAGATCCAAACAGACTCTTCCACTCTCTCACCGGAAGTGAAACCAGGCCACGCGGACACTTTCACATTACAACAGCCGGGAATGCACTTTTCGGTGAAAAAACCACATTCCTTCCTCCTAATTTATCAAATAAACGACTCACAGGGGCCAGCTTCAATCGTTAAACAGCTGTTACAACGACTTTTTATCTTCGTGATGCCATTACAACTCATGCATTACCACGCATGCGTTGTACATTGCGAAGTCATTACTACACATTGTTTTAGAACGCATGGCCATTTACCACGCATGTCTTTACAATGAATTTCGTTGTAAAGGTATGTATGGTAAATGACCAGTGCGTTCTAAAAAACATGTAGACGATCCACGTTGTTGTAAGGAAACAGAGGCTGTTCCGTTTCCTCACAACGACGTGCACCGCCCCTCAGAGACGACGTGAAGCGGGAACCACGAGGAGAGAGGAACGACGAGGAGTGAGAGGTAAGGGGGATTGGGCATGGGGTGGGGGTTTCTTTTCTAGGGTTTAGGGTAGTGCAGTGGTGTTTGTGTAGTGAAGGGGGTCGCGCTGGGGGTAGTGTTTTAGGGTTTAGGATAGTGCAGTGGTGTTTGTGTAGAGTAGGGGGACCTGCTGGGGTAGTGTTTTAGGGTTTAGGGTAGTGCAGTGGTGTTTTGGTAGTGTAGGGGGTCGTGTTGGGGGTAGTGGTTTTGGGTTCAGGGTAGTGCAGTTGTGTTTGGGTAGAGAAGGGGGTCATGCTGGGGGTAGTGTTTTAGGGTTTAGGGTAGTACAGTGTTGTTTGTATAGTGTAGGGGGTCGTGCTTGGGGTAGTGTTTTAGGGTTTAGGGTAGTGCAGTGGTGTTTGTGTAGTGTAGGGTGTTTTAGGGTTTAGGGTAGTGCAGTGGTGTTTGGGCAGTGTAAGGGACGTGCTGGGAGTAGTGTTTTAGGTTTAGGGCAGTGAAGTGGTGTTTGTGTAGCGTAGGGGGTCATGCTGGGGGTAGATTTAGGATTTAGGGTAGTGCAGTGGTGTTTGTGTAGGGGGTCGTGTTTTAGGGTTTAGGGTAGTGCAGTGGTTTTTGGGTAGTGTAGGGGTTGTGCTGGGGGTATTGTTTTAGTGTTTTGGGTAGTGCAGCATTTGTGTAGTGTAGGGGGTCATGTTTTAGGGTTTAGGGTAGTGCAGTGGTGTTTGGGTAGTGTAGGTGGTCATGCTGGGGGTAGATTTAGGGTTTAGGGTAGTGCAGTGGTGTTTGGAAAGTGTAGGGGGTCGTGCTGGAGGTAGTGTTTTTGGGTTTAGGGCAGTGCAGTGGTGTTTGGGTAGTGTGGAAGGTAGTGTTTTAGGGTTTATGGCAGTGCAGTGGTGTTTGGGTAGTGTAGGGGGTCATGCTGGGGGTAGTGTTTTAGGGTTTAGGGCAGTGCAGTGGTGTTTGCATAGTGTAGGGGGTCGTGCTGGGGGTAGTGTTTTAGCGTTTAGGGTAGTGCAGTGGTGTTTGTGTAGTGTAGGGGGTCATGTTTGAGGGTAGTGCAGTGATGTTTGGGTAGTGTAGGGGGTCATGCTGGTGGTTGTGTTTTAGGGATTAGGGTAGTGCAGTGGTGTTTGGGTAGTGTAGAGGGTCGTGCTGGGTGTAGTGTTTTAGGGTTTAGGGTAGTGCAGTGGTGTTTGTGTAGTGTAGGGTGTCGTGCTGGGGGTAGTGTTTTAGGGTTTAGGATAGTGCAGTGGTGTTTGTGTAGTGTAGGGGTTCGTGCTGGGGGTAGTGTTTTAGGGTTTAGGGTAGTGCAGTGGTGTTTGGGTAGTGTAGGGGGTCGTGCTGGGGTAGTGTTTTAGGGTGTAGGGTAGTGCAGTGGTGTTTGGGTAGTGTAGGGGGTCGTGCTGGGGTAGTGTTTTAGGGTGTAGGGTAGTGCAGTGGTGTTTGTGTAGGGGGTCGTGCTGGGGGTAGTGTATTAGGGTTTAGGTTAGTGCAGTGGTGTTTAGGTAGATCGAGAACAATAGAGCCGGCCAAGCAGGTAGCGCATGCGCTGCGTCGCTAGGCGAGACCTAAAAGCATTGCACCAATATGGCTGCCAACACTTCCTGGATTGAAGTGTTGCCAGCCAATTAGAGCCAAGCTCGTGCTTGTGTAGTTAGGTCGCGCCCAGATATATAAACACATTTTTCCTTTAATATCTCAAAAACTACTGAACGGATTTACACCATTTAAAAAAAAGGACTCTTTCTGAACCAAGGGCTACCTTTTTGGCAAATTTGGTGTAATTCCGTTCAGCAATTTCAGCTGTAACCGTGTCTAACGTTTCCTTTGGGAAATTGATTTTCCTACCTCTATTTTTTGAATTTCCCAGGAACTACTGAACGGATTTACTCCATGTAAAAACAAGCATTTACAATGCAATGGTCTCGGCATTGGTAAAGTTAGAGCTATTGGCATTGCTCATGACATTATTTTTGTTTATGTTTTTGTTTTTAAAACATTTAGAGAAACGGCATTGTTATTTACAATGTCAATAGCTTATTCTCTCTCATACAAAACATTTGCAATGTAGGATATTTTGCCATTCATGTTTGAACTGCTGTTGTGGAAAAAGGGAGAAGTGCTGATGACAGAAACTCCATGACTCAGAGACAATTGGCTTGTGCTTCCACATTGTATCGTATTTTGAACATTCTGTGATTAGAAACATATCCCACTTTGTGAGTATATTTTAATGTCAATAACTCATTATAACCTTAAATAATCATGTGTATCCATTGGTTGATTAAACTGGGCAGTGAAATGTCAAACAAATACAAACAATTGGGATGTTTGCGCATTCCGGCCACACCTCTTGCTCCGCCCACTGATCCGATCCTTGGGTTATTCCCGCCCTCTGATTCTCCGTCTACAGTTCCCCTACTTTTTTCCCCCCACTTCGACCATTGGGTTAAGTTAACACCTTGACATCTAAGCCACGTCCTATTAGCACAAGTAAAGAAGGCTGCCTGAGATACCAAAAATGGAGCGTAGTTGCTGCCACTAAAGATGCACCCTATTTTGCGTATTTCTGTTTCACTGGCTGCCTGAGTTGTGAAGGAAGCCACACAAAATGTTTTGCCTGGTCGGTGTGCACATGTGGCTGTGGTGTGAGAGACAAACCTGTTTTCTGCACTCGTCTAGACAAAGTCTGCATGAAACACGAAGCATGACCAAAGGAGTCTGTCCCAGGTTTGAAATCACCCCACCACCACCCCCTCCTAGAAGCGCATCTGGCCCTTTTCCCATTTACAATGCAATGGTCTCTGCAATATTATAGGTAGAGCTATTGGTATTGCTCATTATTTTTTTTATCATTTTTGTATCCCTAAATAAATGGCATTGTCATTTCTATTGGCATTAGCTTTTTTTGCATATGTGATACCTATTGCATTAGCAGAGAGAGAGTGAGGTAGTGAGATAGAGAGAGAGAGTGAGGTATTGAAATAGAGAGTGAGGTAGTGAGAGAGAGTGAGGTAGATAGAGAGTGAGGTAGTGAGATAGAGAGTGAGGTAGATAGAGAGTGAGGTAGTGAGATAGAGAGAGTGAGGTAGATAGAGAGTGAGGTAGTGAGGGAGAGGGATGTTGTGAGGTAGTGATATATAAGCATAGAGTGATGTTGTGATGTAGTGAGATAGAGAGAGAGGTAGTGAAAGAGAGAGTGAAAGTGAGTTAGTGAGATAGAAAGAGTGAGGTAGTGAGATAGAGAGTGATTGAGGTAGTGAGTGAGAGAGAGTGAAGTTGTGAGGTTGTGAGCTTCTAATTCTGAACTCTGCATTTTATTAATTTTCGGGCAATGCATATACGCTGTTCTCTTAAACCTACTCTGCACATTTCTTTGAAACCTAGCTCGTTTATGGTCGTTCTGTGTAACACAATGTACAATCTTCTCACAAAGCCGCTTGTGACAACATCTCACTCTCTCCCAGTGCCAGCTTCTCACTACCAACTAATGACAGCTCCTCACACCAATCACCAGTGTTAGCTTTTCACATTGTTCATTAATGACAGCTGCTTGCACTGTACACCAGGGACAGCGTTTCATTCTACCAACCAATGCAGACGCACTATAAAACCCACGACTGTTAGTTCCCACAGTGCCCATCAGTGCTGGTTCCTCACACTACTCACTTGTGCTAGCTTCTCACACCACACACCAGCCCCAGACACTCACTGTCCACAGGTACCTTTTCCTTAAGCTGTCAATGGCAGCTTCTCACACTGCTCACCAGTGCCACTCTCACTGCCCACCGGTGACTTCTCACACTCTCGAACAGTAGCAGCTTCTCGCACTCTGCACCATAGGGCCCCTCATGCAAAGCCATTGTCAGCTTTTCGCACTGCGCACCAATACTGGCCCTCATACATCAGTATCTGCTTCTCACACTGTGCACCAATACTGGCCTCTCATGCAAAAGTAAGGATTTTTTACAGATTTGTCTGAAACAAAACCCAACATTAACAATTTAATTGATGACTAGGATGGTGAAAGTATGGGTAAGGGGCGGGTATATCTGAAGGTAAGCAATGCAGCAATTAAACACATGGCCACAGTGTGTGGGGTGGGGGTGGTGAGGAAGTAATGTGAGAGGGAGAATCGAGTGTGTAAGTCTTGGTTGAGGTCAAAGTGTGTTTACAGATTTCTTGGTGTGTTCTTTAGTAACCTTGTTACGGTTTTAATTAATTAACCAAACAATTAACGCTGATTGATTGAATACAATTTAAAAGGAAAAAACATAAAGGTCAAACCTTTGCCAAAGAGAACAGTTTGACCTCTAATGACCCCTCCAAGTGATGCGCAGACATTCAATCCCAAAACTGCGCCCCCACCTTAAAAACACAGAGCATCGTGGAGGGAGGCTGTAAGACATGTAGCCGAGGCCCCGCCTTAAAAACACAGAGCATCGTGGAGGGAGGCTGTAAGACATGTAGCCGGAGTGCTGGCTGTACGGTCGGTGTAATCTGCGTACATGAGAGATAGCTCTGCTGTTTAAAGAGCGCACGCGCTGCACCAACACACCTCTCCCATTGTGCCACTAAGACCCGTGCCGTCAGGTTGCAGGCTACTCGGCTGTTAGAAGTGAGAGCTCATAAGATACGTACTGTAAGGGGTAGCTCTGCTGTCTGGCAGAGGAGAGGGCAACTGTTTTGAATAGTGCGGTGAGTGGTGGGAAGCGAAGGCGGATTATCCTCAGAGTTGAGGACTCCCGGGCTGAGCAGTAGACACATTCAAAGGCGGGAGCGTGAAGGTGCCCCGACCCCCAGCTTTACTGCAAAGGCGCGTTTTCCGGTCTGTGTTTCCGGAAGTTGCGACGACGGTTAGAAATACAGATTAGAATCGCTTGTGTTTCTCTGTTTCCCGTGACCCGGAAGTAGAAAAGAGAAATGCACGATCGCTGTTTTTAGGGATAATAACGCTATTTAGT
Organism: Triturus cristatus; assembly: GCF_964204655.1. Taxonomy (NCBI): domain Eukaryota; kingdom Metazoa; phylum Chordata; class Amphibia; order Caudata; family Salamandridae; genus Triturus; species Triturus cristatus. Next base: position 1,458,095,503 of record NC_140591.1, read on the forward strand.
CGGTAAACAAGCAGTAATAAAGTGTGTACTGTTCATGCTAGATACATTAAATGTTTACTGTTGTGGTTTTATTTTTGCCCACAATCCAATTACTTAGTAATACCACCCGCTTAATTTAAATTTTTACGTTACCTATCTGCAGGCAAAGTGAAGTTATGCCGCACCCGTGGATCAAATTATTAATCTGGATTGGCAAACGCGTGCAGGCAAGAAAATGTAATCTGTAAACATTAGTATCCTTTTGCTATTCTAACACTTAATTATGCAGCCTGTATACGTTTCTCCCCACCCCCCTCTCCCCATCGTACGCACATAAGCATGACTCAGCAGCAAACGTGTTACCAAGCCGACGAATGAACGTGACTCTATGCAAGGGGGAGAGGACGCCATTAACCCCGCCGCCTTTCTCCGAGGCGAAGCAGAAATGCCTCGGAGAAAGGCAGCGTCGTTTTCGGATTCGGGGGCGTGTTTTGCTGTTATCTCCTCTTGCCATTGGCTGGAGGAGATAATTAGACTTTCTGCAAAAAACACGCCCCCCGATCCGAAAAGGACGGGGCCTGATCGGAGTGACGGGACCTCTTCTCCAATGGCTGGCCAGCATTGAAGAGGCCAGCCAATGGAGAGCAGGGGAGAAGAGGGGCGGGTTCAAGCCCCTCTTCTCCAAGTCATTAAATCTCGGATTGAGACTGCGCAAGCTCAGCCTTCGAGCCGAGACCTAAAAAGGTCTCTTTCTGAAACAAGGGCTACCTTTTTGCCAAATTTGGTGCAATTCCATTTAGCAGTTGGAGCTGTAGCCGTGTCTAAAGTTTCCTATGGGAATTAACATGGAGACACATTTCGGGATCCCCCTTTTTTCTCGGCCCCCGGCTTGGCGAATCACCTCGAAACTTTCAGGATAGGAGCTGACCGGAGCGCCCCACAAGTTTTGAAAATTTCGTGAAGATTCGTCATCTGGCGCCAAAGTTATTGGGAAAACAAAAAATGCTTTTCTTATGGAAACTAGATCCTAACTATAACTATCTACTGGTGACCGCCAGTAGATAATATAGATATCTCACTATATAGGTCCAACGATCCTACTTCTTAGGATCCACTTCTTCAGTAGAAATCAGACGGCACCACAGGAAATGGGATTTTAATATTTATTCAAATCCTCACTGACAGTGCATGAAACAACAGGGGCAGTCGACATGTTTCGATGTTTGTCTTCCACTGGGCCAGGATATATAGATAGATAAATAGATATATAAAGATACAGATATACTTTAAAAATAATATAAACAATTAGACTATATTAACAAAGCCTTAAATTACAAATATTACGAATCACTTAAAAAAGTAGAAGTTAACAAACATATATATATAACAAAACATATACTGTGAACTTAATGTATAAATAAAAAAAGCACACATTATTTTTTTTTAAAAGGCAACAATATCAACAATAACTTAAAAAAATTAAATTTAACAAACAGATATTAACAAAAATATATCACACTTCAAAAAAGTTACAATAGTTTAAAAAAAACATTTTTAAAAAACGACATTTTGTTTCTAATATAAACATTAAAGAAAAAAGAAAACAGTATTTAAAACATAAAGATAACTACAATTAAAAATAAATAACACTAGAAAAAGTGTTAGAAATCAAAGGGGTCTGATTGACTAGCAAAAGTAGGAAAAGTATTGGACTTTGATGGGGTTCGATTTAGTATTCCCACTCCAGCATAAGCAAAATTATGGACGTGCTGAATTTTGGAAGAGGTAGATTTAGTATTTCCACTCCAACACAAGCAACAGTAGGGAAAGTGATGGACTTTAGAAAGGTTAGACTTATTATTTCCACCCCAAGATAAGCAACAGGAGGGTAAGTGTTGGACTTCGGAGGGGTTAGAGTTATTATTACCACTCCAATCTAAACAACAGTTCGAAAGGTGTGGACTTTGAAGGGGTTAGATTTTCAATTCCCATTCCAATGGAAGCAAAATCAAGGAAAGTGTTAGACATTGGAGTGGTAAGATTTACTATTCCTACTCCCTTGTAAGCTAAATCATGGAAAGTTTTGGACCTTGGTGGGAATGGATTTTCTATTCCTACTGAAATCTTGGCAACAGTAGGGAAAGTGTTAGACTTTGGAGGGTTTAGATTTACTATTCCCACTCCAACATAAACAAAAACATTAAACGTGTTGAAGTTTGGAAGGGTTAAATATACAAGTCCAATTACTAATAATTTTCAATAGAAGCATTTAAATTCCTAACAATATAAAATTATTAAAACATATTCAAAATGAAAAATATATCTATATATAAATAAAATTAAATCTAATTCAAAAAATAATAATTACAAAATAATTACAAAAAATAAAAAGCAAAATAAATTAAGTTAAAATAAATACATTACTCTCCTTTCTACCCAAAAACCTCCAACTGAAAAATCTAAAATGAAATGATAAAAAATAACAACATTAAAATAGTAATTCAATAAAACAAATACAATTTAAACCAATAATACATGTAAAATACATTTTACAAAGCTTATTAATAAATACACATCAAATAATTTAATTACAATTCATTTGGCTAGCAATCAGTTAAAAATGTACACAATTACCCCAAAAATATGTAATTTATATCAAAAATATGTAATGATAAATTTACAATTCAAATAACCTACCACGCTATACCCCTAGAAAACCAAAACCCACTACTAAATTATAAATTAGTAACCAATACATTGGAAAATGAAATATACATAAAAACACAAAATAAATTGAAATAATTAAAGTAACAATCAATTAAACACTTTACATATTTAATTACAACTTACATAATGGGATATAAAAATAATTGCAAAAATAGAAATGTATAATTTAAACAACTTGCCACCCTATTCCCCTACAAACCCTGCAACCTGGAATTAAAATATAAATTAGTAATTACATTGTTGAAAAATAAAATTACACTATAAAATCACAAATGACACTTAAATAAAGTAGCAATTAATCAATTAAATAATATATATAATTATTTGTCAATTAAAACAATAATTCATATAACTTCCCAATCCATTTCTTCAAATGTATTCTGTTCCTCAATTGTTTTGTATCGATTATATTTTTGACACTGTATTCATAGTATTTGTTAATTTTGAAACAATATTTTTGGCATTCACCATGTACAACTCATGCCACACACTTGGACATCCTATGCTCTGATTGACTAGTGGCTCACAAGAAAATTGAGGTGGTCACTGGTGTAATAACAGAAAGCAGCAACGCAGCAGCTAGACAGAGTTTGAAAGGAGAAGGGCATGAGTCCATCTTGTTGCTTGTGAGGATTTAAGTATCTTGTCACAATTGGCAGTAACAGTTTTCTTTACATGATAAACTGGCAAAACACAACGCCTTGGATTCTGAATAAGTGACAAACTGAGGAGACTACACTGAGCGATTATTTACTTAAAAAAAATAATGGGAATATTAATACAAATGTGCATTGTATTTTTAGCTAATAATTCTGTTGACCTCATGTACAAGATTTCCATCTGAAAAAAGTGGTTGTAATTTGTGCACCGACATTTTGCAAATGGAAAGGAATCCTGTGACTTAACCTATGCACTAATAGGTAGGTTCACAAAATTCGGAATCGTAGTGGATCACAATCCGACATACCTCATCAATATAATTAAACAAAAAGAGAGAAAGGGTCTAGTGGAACCGCTCCTGGCCCCCCAAGAATTGATACAATCTCACTTTTCACTCTACACAAGAAATACCTGCTCCACTGTAATCAGGTGTCGCAGCACACCCGGGAGGCACTTGGCCCCTTGGGTGGGAACCCTATGATGAAGTATGTCACCAACTAGGTTGGTGAGCGAGGGTTCTTCTTAAAAAAGGACTTTCTTCCTCTTTAGGCTAATACAAAACAGTAAGCCTTCCTGGAATTGTACCTTTTTTGTTGATTATACCTCATCAATATTCATAAGATAGTCTGCAAACTGTGACTCAATAGGATTAGATGGCATCACAAGGATGGTGGCGTGCTCGAGTCAGCACACCACAATGTGTGTGAGTGCATTTTAAATAAAGTAAACTTTTGTTTTGAAGATAGACAATTTAGTTTAGAGGCTGAATTAATAAAGAAAAGTTTTTTGGGTTTGTTTGTTTGAGAGTTGACAGTAGTTCCATGGGCCACAGCCTACCTCCCCAACAAGCTTTTTTTTAACACTCACAAAGTGAAAGGGGTCCCCATGGGAGCCCCTTCCTATTTGCAAATAGGTTGCAACATCCATTGAGGTGTTGGTAAAATGTCAATGCTTTGCAACAGGAATTTGGTCCCAAAACATTGATGCATACCTTAATGAATCACTATTTGGAAGGGATGCTCTAAACATGCTTGTTCCACGTAGAGATTTGTTATTGGTTTCTAAAGCCATGCAAAATGTATTAGGACATAACAAAAATACGGTCACAAACCCTGTGATTTTTTTTAATCGAATGCTTTAAGACTGCAAAATGGCTTGGTAATTCAGCCCCTATATATTTTAATTTCGAATCTCTCTGTATAATTGTGTGCATCATATTATACTACAGTAAATGTTGACTTGAGCTTGGCATTGCATGTTTGCAGATGATCCACTTGTAATATGCTGTTACTGTGGGCAAGTATGTATCTGCTAACCATGCCATTCCATGTTTTAATTGGTTGAAGTAATTCATTGAATATTTAACCAGAATGAGGGTGCAGGGCAAAAGATAATTGCAGTGAAATAAAAACGCTTTATGCAGATCGTATATATTTATTTCACATTACAACTCGGCCAGGAAGGTGTCCGCATGTAGTACATCTAGGTTTGCAGTAAGAGTCAAAATAGGTAGTGAAAAAGAAAAGTATTTTTGGAAGAAAATAATTAACATTTTCAGTTTCAGAGAGGAATACATTAACACATTTGACATAAATAAATCAATAAATCCCTTAATCAACATTTTAAACAACGATTGAAAGCAGAAAATATCTCTCTTGTGTTTTTTCTTAGTTGCAGAAAAGGCAATTCCTCCCAGTGGCTAAGGTGCTACCCTACACTTATAACACATAGTAAAACTGTCATCTGTCTCCTTACGAGGAGTTGGGAGGAGAAAGCCACAGATAGCATAGACAACCTCACTCGCAATATAGTTACATCAAGATTGAAGATAAAGACCTTTACAAGAGTTAGGAAGCAATACACAAAGACTACCATGAGACAGAGTAGGGATCTTCCAGGCTGAAGAATAAATCAGGAAACACAGCTGCAATAAATGCAATATTTGAGTAGATCAGATAATTCAGGAAAATGATCGAGCACCATCTTGGAGAGGGAAACTCCTGCTGCACAAACTGCTAAGACAACCATCTTGGGAAAGAATGAACATATCCCTAGCCACACCCATTGGCAAAGAAAAATGGCTATCACATGGATGGCTGGTTCAAGAGGAGAGATCAAATGCCCGACATCCTGCCATTGATCATTTTGGCTTCTCTAATCTTCCATACCACTGGACTTCTTCCTCTGAGTTCTAACATTGACTTTCTGGACCATGTGCAGAGTAGTTTGCTACTACCAGAAACCGATCAAGACTAACCTGATCATGGTCATGACAATGTCAGCCCACAGTCCTGAGCAAAGCAGAAGGTGACTTCTTCCTGTACTCCATGCTTGACGCTTTACTATCTATTGAGGCAGAATCAAATAACCACTCCAATGTCTACACAGAAGCAAGGTCACTGTCAGGAATTAATAAATGGATTGATGTCTGCTTGCCTGAGGTCACTCTGATATGGGCTATGCAATTATTGAGGGAACCCCAGATCTTCAAAAATGTATTCACCTTCCAAAGCTCTTGTAGAATGTTTTTTCATTAGTCATATGTTTTTTTATTTTACATGTCCATTTTTCCACAGATGGAGGTTCTTCCACTCCATTTCTGTGCATTTATTTAACTGATAGCCAAAGACGCCCCCCCAAAAAAATCACAAATTATTTTTCCTTCAATGTGTCATCCTGACCCATATTCCTCATCACAATATTCTCTAATGTTTAGGCATTCTTACAGTATATGGATCCAGGTATCAATGCCATTCTTGCACTTGGAACATTGATCGCTATACTCTGCTTTTATTTTATGGAGACACTCTGGCATATAAATAACCTATTCATTGAAAAGTAATGGATTCGTCTTAAATTTGAAATTATTGGAAAGTAGTGGGTATCCAGAAAAAGAAAAGGGGTTGAGGCATGAGGTCACAAAGGAAAATATGCTTGCTGACTGATGTGGAGGTGGTTAAAAGGAAGAGAAACAGATAGAAATTGCCTAAAGGAGAGTGATGGGGTGATGCCTACAGGACAGGGCAGTGATTTGGAGGAGAAAGTTAAGGAAGCAGAAGAAAACCATGTTCCAAGAGAAAGGGGTGGCAAGGTATAATTTAAAAGAGATATGAAGCCATTGAGAAGGAGAGGGTTGAGAAAGTAGATGGGGAGGAGGTGGAAAAACGTACCCAGAGTCCCAAAGAGAGATTAAAGGGAGATTGGCCCAAAGGTTTGCTAGTCCAGGTGGATTTTGAAGAGGTGAGCCTTTAGCCCTTTTAAGAATTAGAAGAAGACTTTTGTGCCTTTGAGGGCAACTGGTAGCATGTTGCAGGTGGATGTGTCGGCTCCAGAGAAAACATGAGTGCCAGTTATGTTTGATTTGAGTTTGTTGGTTTGTAGTCTTAGATCTGTTGTGCTTCTGAAGTCCTTCTAGCCACCAGAGATTTTGAGGGACCCTCTAAGGTATTCCAGGTTTGAGTTGAGAGTGTGAGCTTACATCGTTTACCTCTGGCAGTGAATCGTTGAGGCAGCAAAACCCTAACGTCTTTTGCCTTTGCCATCTAATAATGCATATGTGAATGATGTTTGGCTAGTATACTCCTTTCAAATAACAAGTTACTGGCCAACATCTAGGGGCCGAATCCGATCCGGTAAAACCCGGGTACGAATCGTCGTATGGAGCGTATTCTCCATACGACTCGTACCCGGGATATCCACCGTACAATCCAGCAAGTACGGTTCGTACAGAAATACCATTTCCGTACGATTCCTACAAAACACCGTACGGCTAACAAATACCTATGAGTCTGATCATGGACAGCGCGTACGCGACGTCCGTACGGAGTCAGGCAGCGTTTTACGGACCAGTAAGTACGATTCGTCCCTACGTCACTCCGCACAGCTATTTTTTTACGGCAGCCAAAAAAAGCCGGAAAACTGAGTCCGACGTGAAAACGGAGACCCAGTACGCGACGGACAGCCATAGACCCCATCCTACGTGTCACCCGGCCCTCTTAGCCTACGACCTGGTGCACCGAACCCGACGCACACACCGCAGAAGGTGAGAACAACACCCAGGGGCCAAGGGGGGGGTAAGGGCCGGGAAACATACCCCCTACCCAAATTAAAACCTACAATATTGAGGACATGCATTACCTCAAGGGTCTGGTCACTCCGGGGGGCGTGCTCACCAATCCCTGCGTCACGCAACAACGGAAGTGGACGTGTACGCGTACCCCTACGGCAACACTACATTAGTGATACGCACCGTACTCACACATCCATAGCGTGGGTACGGTCCGTAGCACTATATTAGTGGTGCCGTGGGGGTACGCGTGGTACGGACCGTACACACGCCCTCAGAGCGTGTGTACGGTCCGTAACACCATTGTAGTGGTGCCGTAGGGGTACGCGTGGTACGGACCGTACACACGCCCTCAGAGCGTGTGTACGGTCCGTAACACCATTGTAGTGGTGCCGTAGGGATACGCGTGGTACAGACCGTACACATGCCCTCAGAGCGTGTGTACGGTCTGTATCACCATTGTAGTGGTGCCGTAGGGGTACGCGGGGTACACACCGTACATACGCCCTCAGAGCGTGTGTACGGTCCGTAACACCATTGTAGTGGTGCCGTAGGGGTACGCGTGGTACGGACCGTACACACGCCCTCAGAGCGTGTTTACGGGCCGTATCACCATTGTAGTGGTGCCGTAGGGGTACGCGTGGTATGGACCATACACACGCCCTCAGACCCTCAGAGCGTGTGTACGGTCCGTAACACCATTGTAGTGGTGCCGTAGGGGTACACGTGGTATGGACCGTACACACGCCCTCAGAGCGTGTGTACGGTCCGTATCACCATTGTAGTGGTGCCGTAGGGGTACGAGTGGAACGGAGCGTACACACGCTCTCAGAGAGTGTGTTCGGGCCGTACCACGCGTACTCCTACGGCACCACTACTATAGTGATACGGACCGCACCCACACATACATAGCGTGGGTACAGGCCGTATCACCATTGTATTTGGGCCGTAGGGGTACGCGTGGTACAGACCGGACACACCCCATGAATGCAGGGGTACGGTCCATATCACACATACCCCTACGGCACCAGTACATTTGGGATACAAGGCGTACACACACCACAAATGTTGGCCTACGGCCTGGTGCAGCATATTACCTTTATATTGGTGTGTGTGTAGGCCCAGGACAGCAGTGTACTGCACCAAGGGGGTGGGTGGGTGGGTGGCCGCATAGGATTCCCAGCAGTGGACAGACATGTGAGGGGTGGGTGCAGAGGACTCCCAGCAGTGGACAGAGACATGGGGGTGGGTGCAGAGGACTCCCAGCAGTGGACAGAGACATGGGGGTGGGTGCAGAGGACAGCCAGCAGTGGACAGAGACATGGGGGTGGGTGCATATCACTCCCAGCAGTGGACAGACATGTGAGGGGTGGGTGCAGAGGACTCCCAGCAGTGGACAGAGACATGGGGGTGGGTGCAGAGGACTCCCAGCAGTGGACAGAGACATGGGGGTGGGTGCATATCACTCCCAGCAGTGGACAGACATGTGAAGGGTGGGTGCAGAGGACTCCCAGCAGTGGTCAGAGACATTGGGTTGGGTGCAGAGGACTCCCAGCAGTGGACAGACATATATGGGTGGGTGCAGAGGACTCCCAGCAGTGGACAGAGACATGGGGGTGGGTGCAGAGGACTCCCAGCAGTGGACAGAGACATGGGGGTGGGTGCATATCACTCCCAGCAGTGGACAGACATGTGAGGGGTGGGTGCAGAGGACTCCCAGCAGTGGACAGAGACACGGGGGTGGGTGCAGAGGACTCCCAGCAGTGGACAGAGACATGGGGGTGGGTGCATATCACTCCCAGCAGTGGACAGACATGTGAGGGGTGGGTGCAGAGGACTCCCAGCAGTGGACAGAGACATGGGGGTGGGTGCAGAGGACTCCCAGCAGTGGACAGAGACATGGGGGTGGGTGCATATCACTCCCAGCAGTGGACAGACATGTGAGGGGTGGGTGCAGAGGACTCCCAGCAGTGGCCAGAGACATGGGGGTGGGTGCAGAGGACTCCCAGCAGTGGACAGAGACATGGGGGTGGGTGCATATCACTCCCAGCAGTGGACAGAGACATGGGGGTGGGTGCAGAGGACTCCCAGCAGTGGACAGAGACATGGGGGGTGTACATCATTATCAGATGACCACAACTACATGGGTGTATGTACGCATCCCTAACTTTGGACAATGATGATAGTGCCATAACAACACATCACTGACAGCAGTGTCCCACTCCCAGGATGATGGATGTCTTTCCCCCACTGCATGACACACCACATGTGGGTGTGAGGACAAATAACACATGCATACCCACCCCTGGTGGATGCAGCACAATACACACACTGAGATCATGCCACAAGACTGTATAGTCATGTCACTGCCTACTAAACTAAGAGAGCCAAAGGGAACACACACTGTCACGCACATCCCAGGACTGATAGGAATGTTCAGGTGCTGGGCCAGCCACCAAGATGTTGTCTCTCATGGAAGGACTAGGGTGGAGTTCCCACAGATACAATGCCCACAATTGTGAGTCAGGTGCCCAAATACCCTGCAGAACAAGTACCATATGTGTGCTAGGCCGTGAGTACACACATGCATAGTGCTGAAAAGGGAGAATGTCTCCATGAAGGCATTTCGACATACTCAATACACAAGTACAGTGACTAGCAAGGATGGCACAGACGATGCAGCCGGAGACATTGCTGAGCAGGCATGGCCATAGTTGAAGGGATCCGTCACCAACAAAGGAAATGTAGACACAGGTCAGCACAACAATTGTGCAACTCTTTGCAGGGAAGATGTCTTGTGCCACAGAGGAAGGAACACTCCTTGGGACAATGTCTCAAAACCAAAATAACACACACTAACAATGATTCTTTGCAGAGACCTTGTGATGGCACGCAGAAACCATGGTCCACCTCATGACCATCAGAGTAGAACATTTCTCAGAACCATAACACATTACCACTACACCAACTCCAGGAGCCTCAGCACCAACATCAATACCTGAAATGCAATAGTGTGCAAAGTAAAAATAAAATGCTTTATTCAGCATAAAAAACAAATTATTAAATCACACTATATACAAAGGCCAAGGGCCAGTCCATAATAGAAGTCCTTGGGGGGACACATGGGCACGCGTCTCCCCTAGCTTGCCTGCACAGTGGAACCCTCAGGTTCATCGACCGGGGGGGGGCATCATGTGGGGAAGGACCAGGCACCGCAGGGACAGGAGGGGGAAGGGCAGGTGTGGTGGGTGCGGGGATGGACGTCTCCACCACGGGGTGGGGCAGCGGCAAAGGTGGATGTGAGCACGTCGCTGCACACTGCTGCCAGGGCGTCCAGGGTAAGCCCTGCACCGGAAGAAACCTCAGGGCCAACAGAGGGGGGGTGGCCGAGGGATGGGGTGCAGCGCTCTTGGGGGAGGCGGTGGACATGGGGTGGGACTCAACTACCCTGACCGGGGACTTCCTCGTCCGCTTGCGGGGTGGTGTCACAGTGGGGGTGATGGGCAGCTCACCCATGTCGACCTCTTTGGGTGTCAGTTTGGCAGGGGAGCCAAGGGGAGTGCTTTTGGAGGGACTGGGTTGTGAGGCCTGTGGACTCAGACTGTGGCTGCGTGTATGTCTTTTTGCCCCAGACCCAGTGGGTGTGCCTACATCCCCCTGAGTGTGCGTGACAGGAGGTGTGCGCTTGCCCTTACTTGGTGGTGTTCTGCCTGTGTCTGGTGGGGTGCGTGCTTGGGAATGTCTGGGTGTGCATGGGACAGGTATGGGAGAGGGAAGTGTGGATGGGGCTGGGGTAGGGGGGGACGAAGCGCTGCAGGAGACTCACTGCTGCCGTCAGGGAAGAGTCCGTGGACCGCAGAAACCTGCGTTGTTCAGACATTGATGCTGACATGCCCTCCATGAACGACACCATCTGTGTCAGCAGTGTGGTGTGGCCATGGAGGACAGTCAGCACCGATGCCTGCCCAACCTGCAACTGCCGCAGTATGTCCACAGACTCTGCACTGAGGGCAGCAGGGGTGACAGGGGCAGGGGGTGCGGTGCCTGTCCCGAAGGAGACATGGTGGTGCCCTGCACGGACAGAAGGGACCGGAGCAACTGGGAGGGCGGTGATGGGAATGGAGGAGGCGGGGACAGATGTTGAACTGCTGCCAGGTGTTGTAGCAGCCTCCGCCCCCTCGATGAGGTCAGCCTCGGACCCGTCTGCTTCGTAGTTGGAATCACCACCAGACAGGTCCTCTGACTGACTCCCCTCGCCCTCCGTGCCACTGGCTCTCGCAGACTCGCCAGCACTGGTGGCACTGGTGCTAGGTCCCTAATCCAGGTCCATGCAGGTGTCTCCCTCGGTTTCCAATGATGATGCTGTGGGCAAGGTGAAGATACAGAAAAACACCAGTCACCTGTATACATCTGACACATGAGTACAAAAACAATAGGTCGAGCGCTAGGTGGCGCCCGACTGATATGGCCGCCTTCCAGTGAGGCTCCTGGCGCCGGACCCCACGAGTCCTTCTGGCTCCTTCCTGCACTGCCCTGGCCGGCTCCCTCCGAGCCCAGCGAAGCGCGGAGCTGTCGCGCTGTCCTGGGCCGAGATCCGGAGTGCCTTTGTCCCCGCGGGGCCCGTCCCGGAGCCTCGGAAGCTAACTGACGGTGGCCGGTGGCGGCCCTGGAGCTGCAGCGCGGGCGAGCGTCTACCTGAGCCCGCGGCGCCCACGAGAGGTGTTGGCCGGATTCCGCCGGCGGAGGGAAGGAGGCGGCTGCGCGGACGCTGCAAGCCCTGCCGAAGAGGGGAAAGCAAGGCTCCTGTTTGGTGACCGCACGTGGGGGCCTAGGAGGCGTGAAGCAGGATGGCGCTGCAAGACAGGCGGTGAGTGCGGCTGCAAGGGAGGTATCGGCTGGGCCTTTGGGGGCTGCTGTGGGGGCTGGGTGAGGTGGGGACACCCCCCCATCGGGCCGGGTGTCGGTGGCCGGGGGCTGGCCCCCCCTTCTTCTCCAATCTGCCAAGGCCATCGGGGGTGATCCAGACGGTGTGGGGTCCCCTTCTGGGGTCGGGCCACGGACCGGCGGTCAAGGGGTGTGTGACCTCCCTCCCCCCCTCTCACTGCTCCGAGGTGGACTTGGCGGAGGGCGAAGTGATGGAGACCCCTGGGGGGGAGGTCCGAACTGTGTTGCAGCCCCCCTTTAAAACTGGACGCTGACCGCGCTGGTGAGGGGCTCAGTGAGAGGGGTCATCTGTGTGCGGAACCGCATTCGTTGTGCCTTGGAGACCTATTGCCTGCAGGAGTGTTGGTGGCCGATGTTTTGGCTCAGGGCCTTGACTTGAGTGGCGAAGCCTTGCCTTGATCGTAGATGGTGGTGGGCACCGCTGTGGGGAGGAGCTCCAGAAGATAAACGGCTGTCCGGTTGGGAGGCCCGCCGGGGACCGATCTGTGGCCTGGTGGCGCCTGGCCTTATACCTACGCGGGATGCCCTGATCGCACCTCCTTCCCCCTGCCTCCTGACTCCTCGGTCTTCGCGGGACGCACTGGGGGTGCATACCCCGCCGTCGTCTGGCCTCGCTGACCTCCGCGCCCCAGGTGCCGCCACCATGGGTAAAGACAAGACAGCCAGGCAGATGCCCGCAGCCACCCAAACCAGAATGGACCAATTCACAACCTCCGAGAGAGGGACCGGCCCAACTGGCGAGTCGGCTCCGGCCCCCGTCACAGACCTTGCTGCCATCCTGCAGGCCATAAATTCGTCCCGTGCCTCCCTGGAGGGCATGGTGGGGGAGGTCAAGGTGGATGTCGCTCTTCTCCGGCAGGACCTGCGTAACGTCACCGCCCGCATCTCGGAAGCTGAATCTAGAATATCCACCGCTGAAGATGATATCCGTCAACGGCAGGACCAAGTACGGGAATTGACCACCCATTCCAAGGAACTACACCGCCGGGTCGAGGATGCAGAAAACCGCGCCCGACGCAGTAACTTACGCCTGGTGGGATTCCCGGAGGGGTTCGAATCGGGCCGTGCTGATGACTTGATGGAACGCTGGTTCAGATCCTGGATGCCGGCGGACAGTCTGTCTGCCTCATTCGTAGTGGAGAGGGCCCATCGCTCCCTGGCCCCTCGCCCCCCGGGCGCGCCCCCCCCGGCCCTTCATCCTCAAGATCCTTAACTTCCGGGACAGGGATGCCATTCTCCGCGAGGCCCGGCGCGTGGACACCCTCAAGTACCAAAACCACACGGTCATGATCTTCCCGGACTACACCCGAGAGGTCCAAGAACTACGCTGTTCCTATATTGAGGTGAAACAGAAGCTGCGATCCCTGGGCCTCCAATACCAGCTTCAGTTCCCGGCCCGCCTTCGTGTCATCTTCCAGCACAAGACAATATTTTTTGATACACCACGAGCGGCCTGGACCTGGTTAACGGAGGAGCACTCCCTGCACCGCTCTGGACACGGATCGCCTGTGGGCGGGTGGGGGGGGCGGGGTGGGCCCCGGTCGTCGATACCCCGCCGGCGGCGCCGCACGCTGCCCCGGGAGCGCACAGAGGGAGGGGTGGTCATCACACGCTCCATGGGGCGGCCGCGCCGGGGGTCTGGGGCCTCTTCTGCCTCCTCTGCTGCACACACTAGTCCCGCGGCTGCCGTGCGGCGGGCTGCGTCGCCCCGGAGGGCGGGCTCCGCGGACCGGCCAGCCGTGCAAGTGGACACCTCGGAACTTTCTCGCAGCCCTACCATTTGACTTCCTTTTGCTGTCTGTGTATTTGTCGGGGGGGGGGGGGGAGATCTGCCCACCAGGTTGCAGGCGCTCGGCACTGGGTTGGAGTACTCCGTTGTGTTCGTTGCTCTCGGCCAGGGCAGGTGAATCAGGCTTGTTCCGCTGTATCAGGGGTCCACTAGTGCTCAAACCCGAGCGTTTTAGCTTGGTGGTTGTTCCATCTCGTTAGGGCGACAGATGCTTCTGTTTTCGAAGTATAGGGTGGGGGGTGGGGGGTTGGGGTTGGTTTGGGGTTGTTGCCTCCTCCTGGGGAGGGTTTTGTTGGTAGAGGGTGATCTTCTCTGTTGTTGTTCTGCGGCATCATGAAACCTTTGACCGGCTCTCCTGCTCGGTGTCCCGCTGTCCCTCCTCTCTGGGAGCCCGCGCGGCCATGCCTCCATTGACCCCTTCTTATGTCCACGACCATGGCTGACGCGCTCATTCCGAAGGCCGCCATGCGTGTATTGTCCTGGAATGTCAATGGTCTTCTAGATCGTTTTAAACGCATGGCTGTCCTTAAATATGCACAGCGTGCGGAGATCGATGTGCTCCTCCTTCAGGAGACCCATCTCCTTGGCAATAAATGTCCCTTTCTCTGCCGTTATGGATACGATAGGGTGTGGCACTCAGGTTTTGCAAGAGGATCCCGGGGAGTGGCTATCTTGCTTCGCAGGGCCTTTCCCTTTGTCTTGGCTCAGGTGCATTTAGACCCCCAGGGAATGGTAGTGGCTGTTTGTGGTACTCTTGAGGGGCGACCCCTCACCCTGCTGTCCCTTTATGCGGCGCCATCCCTTTTACCGACTGCCCTTTCATACACCGCGGGGCTCCTCCCGACGCTTCCGGCGGGCTCCCTCGTTCTGGGAGGCAACTTTAATGCTGTCTACGCGCCCCATCTGGACTCGACAGGTCCGATCTCCCTCGCCAGAGCCACGCGCGCGAAGCAACTGTCGAATTGGGCCGAATCTCAAGGTCTGTGTGATGTCTGGAGGATTTGGCACCCACAGGCTCGCCAATACACTCACACGTCGGCGGCGCACCACTCTCATGCCAGGATCGATCTCATCTTTGTCCCGTCAACCGAATGCGCGGGGGTGCAGGATGCACGCATCCTCCCGAGGGGCCTATCAGACCACTCGCTGGTGCTCCTCGCTCTTGGCCCACCTCCCCTCTCCGCCCGCCCGAGCGAACAGTGGTGGGAGGCGAGATAGCTGATTATTACTCCCATAATGCGGGCTCCGTCTCCTCCTCTGCCATCCTTTGGGAGGCCGGCAAAGCGACTATTAGGGGGGCTGCGAAGGGGCATGTGCAACAGCAGAGACGTAGACAAATCCAACAACTTGCGGCTTGCGAAGCTCAGGCTTTGGAGCTAGAGCGGAACCGGGGGGCGTTGGGAGACGCCGCACAGACACGCCGCCTGGCCTTTCTGCGTGAGGAGATACGCCTGCACTCTCTGGAGGCGGCGAGGACTCTTTGGCGCTCCTCGGTGGCCCGGGTCTACGGATGGGGGGATAAAAATGGTACACTCCTTCACCGGCTGGCTACTTACCCCCGGGCGGGCAGGATTATTCCTGCCGTCAAAGACTCCGCGGGCGGGACCCAAACGGTATCGGTGGCAATGGCCCAGAGCTTTGCTGATTACTACTCCCAGTTATACCGAACTCGGGCGTCTGAGATCTCCCTTGCGGAGTGGCTGGGGGCGAACGGGGCGGTTCTCGGACGGTTGGGACAGGAGGTGTGTGAGACCCTCGACTTGCCCATCACGCTGCAAGAAATTGAGGAGGCGATCAGCCGCCTGGCGCCCAGGAAGACCCCGGGACCAGATGGGTTCCCACAGGAATACTATGCTCACTACCGTGAGACCCTGGCCCCGAGGCTTCGGGACCTTTTTGCAGAAGTGGTGGAGAAGGGCTCGTTCCCGCAGGAAACGGACACAGCCACTATAGTCGTCCTTCCCAAGACGCAACCCCCATCACAGTCCTGCTCAGATTACCGGCCGATATCCCTCATTAATACCGAGCTCAAGATCTATGCCACTGTCCTCGCACAGCGGTTGCGCCCGTCCCTTGCCTCGTTGGTCCACCCGGACCAATGTGGATTTATGCCAAACCGGGGAACCAGACACTGCCTGCGACGATTGCATCTCACCCTGGTGCACCGTGAGCGCTTTTCCCCCTATCTGGCCCTTCTGCTGGTTGACTTCGAAAAGGCCTTCGATTCAGTGGGGTGGGCCTACCTGGGTGATATTTTGGAACGATTGGGTTTTGGCCCCCGGTTCCGCGCTATGGTTGGTGTCCTGTACGCGAGCCCGCGAGCCCGTGTGTTGGTCAATGGGGCTCTGTCCCGCCCGTTTCCCATAGGATGGGGGACGCGACAGGGCTGTCCGCTCTCGCCCCTCCTTTTCGTCCTGGCCATGGAACCCTTGGCCGTGCTGATCCGGTCAGACCCCGTTCTTCGTGGGTGGCAGTGGCCGGGTATGGCCCCAGACAAAATTGCTCTCTACGCGGACGACGTCCTTTTATATCTTTCTGATCCGGCGGTCTCGGGGCCCTGGGTCCGCCAGATACTTTGCCAATTTGGTCAGGCATCGGAAGAAATCCTTGCTGGTCCCGCTGCACCCGTCGAGGGAGTGTTTCGACTGGCAGTCTGATATCCCCCTCCGGCGGCTCTCCTTTCAGTACCTGGGGATCTGGGTCACCCTCCTTCCGGAACTCTGCTGGGCCCTCAACGTGGCCCCCGTGGTCAACAAGACCAGATCAGATCTGATTAGGTGGCAGTCGCTCCCATTGAACCCACTGGGGAGGGTCGCCCTCTATAAGATGATGATCCTTCCAAAGTTCCTATACCTACTACAAAACACTCCGTGCCCCTTCCCACGCCCGTGGTTCCGGGAACTGGATAAGATGGCGACTAAATTTCTTTGGGGTGGCGGCAGACTCCGTTTGGCTTTGGACCGCTGCCGGGTCCCATCATATGACGGAGGCCTGAGCATGACCAATCTCTACTTGTATTATTTGGCCACCCAGCTGCTGGTGATTCACGACTGGTTCTCGAACGGGTGGGACGATCCGGCCTACAGGCTCGAGGTGCAACTTACCGGGTTTTCATCTATCCAGAATATGCTCTATGGGGCGACAGTTTCCCGGTCGCTTCCGGATGTTGTACGGGCCCCCTTTCTGGCATGGCGCGCCGCTTTGCGATATACCCGCTGGTCGGGAACAGTGACCTCGGTCACGCCACTCTGGCATGGGACTTGGCTGAAGGAGGTGGCGGGGCTTGAGGGATTTCGAGCGTGGGATCTTCTAGGGATCTCCTGCTTGGGTGATGTCTGGCGGGGGAGCCACATGTGTTCCTTCCAGGAGCTTCAGAACCGCTTCTCTTTACAGTCTTCGCAGTTTTATAAGTATCTTCAGCTGCGCCATGCGGTCCAGTCACATGTCCCTCTGGACTCCAGACTGCATGACCATAGCCCGCCCGAGGCCCAGGTGATGTTGGGGTGTCTTGGGAGAGGGGGAATATCCCCTATTTATAAATCCCTGATTAACAATACCCCGGTAGATTGGAGCGGATTGAAGCAGCGGTGGGAAACCTGGGTGGGTCCCTTGGAGGATGCTGACTGGAGTGACGCCCTTATGGCACCCAGAACGATTACCACGGACGAGGGCGGGGGGCTGGGGAGGAGGGAAGGGTCTTGCAATGGATTGTTAATGCTTCCATGATAGACTTTATTGATGCCAAGTTACTCGGACAGTTGTATGTTATCCTTGATTTTGCTTTCTATAAAGAAATAAAAATGTGCTTATCAAAAACAATAGGTCACAGTGCATATCAGGCAATGCATCATGAGTAACAGCTAGATTACTCCGCACATATGTAAGCCCTGTACTCCCCAGTTGGTAGACCCACCATGCCACTTGGACACAAGCAAAAATAGGAGACACCAGCTCAAAACTTGAATGAGAAATACACTGAGGAGCTAGTGTCTGGGCAGCAATACAATGAAGTCATGCCACCTCTTGTTTACCCTGAAAGAAACAGTAGTGGTGCACCCAAGGCAATGTAGCACACCTCAATACCAAAGGTGTCCCCACACTCAGAGACCTGCAAGTACTTTGGAACACAAAACGAAAAAATGTTGGTCCCTTGGGAATCACAATACTTTACACAATCGACATGGTCAGAATGTGGGAATGTGCCATTTTGTGAACAGAACACACATGTGCCTTCATAACAGATGGCTCCCAAGGAGGTGCACACAAAACTACATTTACCCAGTCATTGAAGAAGCTGGCAGCCTTCTTTAAAAAAGCCACTGTTAGAAAGAAATGTTGTTGCAGAAAGTACATATACATGGGCCCACGGAGGGCTAGATGACTTGACACTCATAAGTTGGTATCACCACCAACCAAGGACTTACCCAATTTCCACAACACTGGGGGAACATGTATATGTATAATCTGAAAAACAGTCTCATTAGAACAGTGCCTTCTTTAAACTTGTGCCTGCGTGTTCCCTGAAAGTGTAAAGGTGGTTTGTTGTGCACTTCCTTGGGAGCCATCTGTCATGCAGGCACATTATTGTTCTTAACAACAAAACATCAAACTAAAGCATAGAAATCGTGAAGACCTGTTGACAAGTGTTGTGAGTGCCAAGGTACAATACCTTGTGACTAACAACTTGAATTATGTCAGTTGTCACATTGCCATCCGTTACCTGATGACACAGTTGCCAACACATCTGACCCACTGCCTGTCATGTGGAGTGGCACACATGTCCAAACCCAGGACAATGCATGAGCTAATGGGCCTGCAATTGTGTCGTAAAAAGGCATACCTGCACTGAGGAGACACCCCCATGGCAAGCCAGATTGTCCACACAGATGTCAGCACACAAAGACCAAACTACGTAGCATCTTGACCACACACTAGTGCAAAAAATGGATGAGCAGGAATCATGTATTTAAACAATTGACACATGCTGCAAAGCACAAACATTAAACCCTACACAACATCACTGGGTCACTGAACGTTGAGTCTCTGTCCAGCCAATTATCACACACAGGTCAGACCTGGCAAGGAGACATAAGGTTTGGCCATGTAGGCCTCACCCGCACAAATCCCCCATACCTGAGACAACGTGATTGAGACAGATCAAGAAGTGACACCTCTTAATCAGGGTTTACAAAAATGTGCAGCAAGAATTCCTAAATGTACTCCACATCACCTCGTGAGGCTGCCAACACATATTTGTGACAAACAACCATCGACAGATAGTTGTGAATAGACACTCAGGCACTGCCCAGTGTGAGTATGCACAAGCCAAATGGGGTCTCCCTGTCCAGTCGACACATGTAGCACACTTTGGATAAATACAAATGAGGCCAGGGAACAATGCCACAGAGGCAAACATATGCTGAACACACTGAGAAGGGACACAGTGTTGTATGACACACATGATTACGAGGCAAGGGTGTCTCAGGGGACTGTCGTGGGCACACTGCTCCTTGTTCCTGGAATGATCTGACTGTAAAATGAGCAACCGTCCTGGCACTATGCATATCTCCCACTCATGCACATCATGTCTGAGGCCACAACATTGGTCATGCATGCTGTAAGTCTGTTCATTTGAAACCTAACACTCCCAGGTGGAGACTCATCATCAGTGCCAACAAATATGGACCCCCAACAGAGTGAACAGGACAGGGCACAGGCAAGGTACCAACACATGTCACAGACCACCCTCCCACATGATGCAGAAAGCAATGTGCACTTGGATCAACTGGCAGGCTAGATGACCATGTGCAATTGTGATTACACACAGACCAGGGGACACATGTCAAGCAGGGGAAGGGACGAATAAGAGCACCGGTTGACTTTGGGGACCAGAATATGCACTGCACATATAAACCCTGACAGTGTATACAGGCTACAGAGCACTTCCAAAAGCTGGGGACACACAACACAACAAACAGACAGGTACCTACCCCCTCCTTGCTGATGTCCCTCCTGTAACTGCCTATCCAGGTCAGGGAACACCACCGCCAGGACACGCATCATGTGGGTGGTCAGGCGTCGGCGCCCGCCGTGGGGGCGTGGAGGTGAGAGCCCCAGCTGGACCCGGGCGATCCGCCGGGTCCAGCACCGGATGTCCTGCCATCGTTTTCTGACTTGGGCTAGGCGTCGACTGCGACCCCCTGCCACTCTCACGGCCCTGACGATCTCCTTCCAGATCCCCCCCTTCTCGTAGGCAGTTACCTGTGAGGATGACAAAGTAAGACAACATCACTACACCTGCTCCATGTCACAGAGACACACATTTGAACATCGATGATATGTTGAACAGGGCATAGGATGCTGCCAAGGAATAGCATCTTACTCATATAGACATTGGCCTCTGTGGAAGCCCCAATGCACTACATGGCATTGAAACTACACAGGTGGCAGGAGGGGTGTGACACACTCCCTGATCATGGCACACACTGTGCATCACATGCAACACCAGGCTGATGGACAGCACCTCAAAGCAGTTACATGCCCCAGGCCACTGACGCAACCTCAGCAGAGTACACAGACACACACAGGCACAGATCAATCACCTGCCATTGGCAACAGCGGATACATACCTCACTCTGCACATGTGCCACTTGCCTGTGGGGTGTCACAGGTGTTGTGCTAGCTCAGTAAGTCAGACACACAGCACGGCTTACTTCTCACATCAGATGGGTAGAGCTGTTGCCTCCTCCATGCAGCTGTGGTGCAACACTTCACATAGACATTCACCCACATGACAAGGAACCTTCACACACATCAATGTCCAGGAGGGCGTAAACATCACTTGGACACTCTCACCACAGCTCCACTCAACTCATACACATCTGTGGGTACAGTCACCTGTCACACCGGGGGGACCACTGAATCATCTCAGGACAATAGCCAAAAAATGCCACCAAGGCTGAATGTGTCATGCACTATGCAGTGAATGTCACAGTAAGCACAATGCAAGTGAGGAGCGCACACAGGAACTACATCATGCTCTGCATGACAGACATAAGCCTTTCCCCCCCGGGACCCACTCTAAACCACATTGCATGTCTGTCACACCTGGACACAATGCCAGAAGTGACAGTCACAAAAAAGGTGCACAGTCAAAGGTAGTGGAGTCAGCACTCACCTGCTCCCCTGGTCTCCCATACAGGCTGGGGTACTGTGGGAGGAGGACATTTAGAAATTACTCATTCTCCTCAAGTGTGAATGGCTGGGCCCTCTCCACAGTCCGCGACATGGTGCCAGAGGAAGCAAAGACAGCAGCAGTGTGGTCGACAGGAAAGTTGTGCAGGCAAGTGCCCTCTCATGGGTTCTGGCTGACTTATATCTGTCTTGCTGGGGGCTTTCATTTACAGGAGTACAGAGTGATTGGTCAGACTCATTTGCATCCTAAGTTTCCTCCAATCCCTTTAAACATACACCAATGACACGAATTTGCATGGTTCAAATTTTGAGCATCATAGCAAGGCAAACACCACTTTGCAACATTGTAATTTGTGGCCCAACTGACTTTTCAAGCCCACATGATGGCCACATTGCAACTGAAATCTCTGTATCCATGACAACCAGCATGCATTTTGGGCCTAATACTTGTCCCCTATGTAATTTTTGATTCCAAAAAACATGTACGGTGCGTTTCACACGTACCCGTACACGTACGGCACCACTACAATAGTGATACGGACCGTACACACGCTCTGAGAGCGTGTGTACGGTCCGTATCACTATAGTAGTGGTGCCGTAGGAGTACGCGAGTGTGTACGGTCCGTACCACGCGTACTCCTACGGCACCACTACAATAGTGATACGGACCGTACACACGCTCTCAGAGCGTGTGTACGGCCCGTACCACGCGTACTCCTACGGCACCACTACAATAGTTATACGGACCGTACACACGCTCTCAGAGCGTGTGTACGGCCCGTACCACGCGTACTCCTATGGCACCACTACTATAGTGATACGGACCGTACACACGACGTGTGTATGGTCCGTACCACACGTACTCCTATGACACCACTACTATAGTGATAAGGACCGTACACATGCTCTGAGAGCGTGTGTACGGTCCATATCACTATAGTAGTGGTGCCGTAGGAGTACGCGTGTGTGTACGGTCCGTACCACACGTACTCCTACAGCACCACTACAATAGTGATACGGACCGTACACACGCTCTCAGAGCGTGTGTACGGCCCGTACCACGCGTACTCCTACGGCACCACTACAATAGTGATACAGACCGTACACATGCTCTCAGAGCGTGTGTACGGCCCGTTCCACGTGTACTCCTACGGCACCACTACTATAGTGATACGGACCGCACACACGAGGTGTGTACGGTCCGTACCACGCGTACTCCTACGGCACCACTACTATAGTGATACGGACCGTACACACGCTCTCAGAGCGTGTGTACGGTGCGTTTCATACGCTTACTCTGGTGATAGGAGGCGCACATGAAAGGAATGGAGGTCTCCGACTCGCACAAGGCTGTACATCAAGTCATTGTCATTGCAGACTTTCATGTGCAGGGCCTAGGTGTGTCAGGCAGTGATATTGCACATGTCTCTTCATGTAGTTGCACAATTGATGTGTGATGACCTGTGTACACATGTCATGTGTGATGGGGCACTATGTGGCACACTTCCCCTTCACACTTTGCACATGTGTGCCTGTAGTACAAATGTGTCAAGCACAGCATCACTGGTATGGCACAGTCACCACCACCCGCAAATGTCCCCTGATGCCAGGGACAGGGACACTAACAACTGACATTTCACAATCAGCGTGCCCCGATGTGACTATGTCATCTGTGTGTCATGTGTTCCCATGAGCTTGCTGTTAGTGTTCCGCCAACTACATCTGCTGTTGCTGCATCCAACATGTGTCTGTGTGGAGATGGGCATGGCACACATCTACGCACACCATGCCACATGTGGATTCCCACGTAAGCAGGGTCTGTATGCATCGGACATGATATTTTGACATGAGGACATATCTGTGTCGTCTCAATGTCTGTGTTTTCTGTTTTCACGTGTACCCCTTCATCGCAATGTGTTTGATCTGTACATTTGACATTCCATGTGACCTGTGCGTCTAGATTGCCGTCAGCTGTCTGTATGAGATGACATCCTTTAAATGCTGCTATGTGGATGTATGTCACTCCTGTGATGTCTCTGGCTGTTCACTCAGACTGGCCCCCAGCTCGTTTCAGGGCATGTCATGTAGACTTGCCAATCAACGGGTGTATCTGGCTTTTTGTAGGAGTATCACCAAGCTAGCATACGTGTCCTGGATGTATTGCACACACCAGACTCTGTATTTAGCAGATGTGTAGTAGCAGTTGAGCATGTGCTCTGTTCATTGACATTGATGTTGTTATGCTCTCAATCTTCGTCATTCATTACAATTTTCTGCAGGGCACTGCCTGTACCCCGACCAATGCCAGACTTGGGTGCCATGAGGGAACGTGCCTGCATCCGACGCTACAGATTCACTCAACAGTTGATTGAGGACTTGACCGCCAAGGTGGCACCACACCTCCAACCGCGACACAGGTATCCTACTGCACTGACCCCCAAGATGAAGGTGATGGCAGCCCTACATTTTTTGGCCACATTTACGTTTCAATTCACCATAGCTGATGTTGGTGGCATGTCACAGACAATGTTCAGCCGTGTCCTGGGTGATGTTTTGACAGCCATGTTGGAGCACCTTGATGAATTCATCCATTTTCCGACTCCTGAGGAGTTGACAGGTGTCAAGGGGGATTTCTATGCCCTGGGAGGGATGCCCCATGTCATTGGGTCCATTGATGGGACACATGTGGCTTTGGTACCACCACAGGCACAGGAGGTAGCCTATCGCAACCGGAAACATTACCACTGTATAAATGCCCTTGTGGTGTGTCTTGCTAACATGCTGATTTCCCATGTCTGTGCACGTTTTCCAGGGTCAGCACACGATGCCTACATCATGAGGCGTAGCAGGGTGCCACAAATGATGCTGCGGCTACACAACGAACGAGCATGTCTTGTTGGTGGGTATACTCTGTTTGTCCTGTGTGTTGCGGTATCTTTGGTTCTTACGGCATCTCCTGACCCACTTATTTACATGATGTTTCCATGTAGGGGACTCTGGCTATCCCAAAATGCCATGACTGATGACGCCTCTCCGCAACCCAAGATCAGCTGCAGATCACCGGTACAACAATGCACACGGGCAGACCAGGCGAGTGATTGAGAGGACGTTTGGCCTCCTGAAGAGCCAATTCCGGTGCCTTCACAAGACAGGCGGGTCCCTCCCATATGCACCGGCGAAGGTCTGCAAAATCTTCCTCGTGTGCTGCATGCTGCACAACATGGCAGTGGAGAAGGCAGTGCCACTCATCCTGGAGCAGGATGAGCAGGAACATCCACCTGTGGAGGATGAAGGGCTTGGTCACGAGGCAAGTGAGGAGGAGGATATCCGCAGTCAGCTCATACGCACTTCTTCTCATAATGGTGAGTCACTGGGTCTGAGTGTGCACACTTGTAGCCTTGGGTGGCATGTGTTGCAATGTGTGTGTCCAGCTGACTGTATGCTAAGTGACTTAGATGTGTGTTCTGATGAGTCACTCGAGTGATGATGTCATTCCACACATTTTAGAAGAGACACTTTCTTTTAAATTAGCATGGGGACAACATTGTTCATGTTTAGTAAATGACCATGTATGCGGAGAAAAATATTTTAGCTGACTTCTTGTGTGTCTGTCATTCCCAGGTTCTTGCGCATGTTGTCTGCTGGTGTCATCGTTGTCCTCCTGCTATTCCTCATGAGTATTGCAACGTGTGCTGAATCAGCGTTCCATGCACGGACATGGGGAAATGTCATTTTGGGTAAGGATTGCAGCAAGGCATTTTGGGGGTGGTACATGTTTGTAATGTGTGGGGACTGCTTCTGTGCATGTTGTGTTACCATGCATACATGTCGACTCACCATGGGGCACATAACATGTACCATGACTCCCATGAATTGATACTCACCCTTTGTGACAGTCATCTGTAATGATTTTTGGATTCTGATGAAGGCATCAATGTGTGTAAAACTTCCCTCTGAAACATATGGGATGCTATGGTCATAGTGTGGGACAGCCCCATGACAGGCTCAATGGGGGATTGCAGCCTCTCCGTGTGCAGCAGGAGGTGTTTGGCTCATCCCTTTAACTTGTGTGCCAGTTCATTTGGATTTACAACATCCGTGTTGTGAAGGGGGTGTCCAGCGTAGGTCCCACATGTTCAGTCAAATGACCTGTGAGTCTGTTCATATTGATGCATTTCCCTTAGTGTGAGCTTGAGTAATAAAGGTGTTCCTCACCCTCCAAAGTGCCTCATCTCTGTCAATGCAGGTCTCTTGCCACTTTGCATGCGTCATCTCTGGCATAGTTGTCAAAGATTGTGCATATGAGTGTATGTGTAGTTCTGCAACATGCATGCAGTTCTTCATGGCAAATAATCTCTATTGTGCATGAAGTCCATGGTTGTGTATGTATTTGGGCAGGTTGCTCCCCCCAACGGGCCGTCAACGCCTGCTGAGGGTGTGTCTCCTGTGCGCAGCTCGGCCTTCTGTTTCCTGATCCTGTGTCAGTCATCTTTGGTGATTGTTCATCCATTTTCTCTGGGTGAGCCATGAGTAACCTGACACTCCTTCCTTTACATACACCTGTTGCAGTTGTCCTTTCTGACATCCTTGTCTTTGTGTGCTACTTTTGGCCTAGTTTCCAGTACATGCCACCTGCTGCTGCGGCCCCTGCGGCAAGGGCCCACCAAGTTCCCGGATTCTGCAACCTACACGCCTCCAAGATGCTCCTCCCTCCACCCATTCATTAGGCTGTCATCAGCTTGTCTGTGCCACTGTTGCGGCCACTCGGTGCCAAAGGCGGGACCGTCAGTGCATGTAACGTGCACATTGCACAAACCTTATGTCCTTGCATGACCCACATCACACAACAGTCTCATGTTGCAGCCACCCTCCAAGCAATGTCCAACCGAAAATCAACCGCCTGCTCTCAGGCATACCCTAAGCGCACACACGACACCTTCGCATGCTGAGTGTGCAACTCCAACTGCCTACACAGCGCTGCCCCGCCTACCAGGCCCTGTCACACCAACCAGGTCATGTCCCTCCTACTCCACACCGGCTCCGTCCACCAGCACGCCATTGGACTCTGTTACCTCCTCAACACAACAGGCCCACACATCACCTTCATGACAGTGACCTGGATGAAAGCATCCTCAGCACACAACTTCTTCATTGCCATCTCAGACGGATACAAGAGCACCCGCAGGGACAGCACTAACAATCCCGGAGGATGAATTGATATCTATTCCCAAGTACGCACTCAGGGTCACAAATCCAGTTTGGCACAAACCCCCTGCAAACCCTCAGAGTAACACTCATCTACAGATCTCCAGGCCTACATCCACAATTCCGCAAAGCCATCAACACGTCCATCGTCACGCACGCCCTCACATCCACAGGATACATGTGGCTGTGGGCCAGGAACTTCTGGCTAGATGAGAACCACACCAGAATCCATCATTGGTCCATCCACATTAGCATCCACATCTCCGACGGGCAACACACTGCCACACACCCCGCTACCAATCCCCCAAAGATGCTTGATGTAAATCAACACAGACATGCTGTGTGGGACACTGGAACCAACACCACCGCCACACCCTGCAACCTCACACACTGGATCAGCAACTGATCCAACAATCTAGCCACGTTGACGGACTTTCCTGTGACGCACATCAACAATTAAGCCACCTGGGACAAGGCAGACCTACTGGACTCATACACGTCTAGCAGGACTCTTGTGCACAGCTTGCAACACAAATAACCATCAGTGGCCTTACAACCCTGGAAAACGGCACACACAGCCATCACCATATCATCAGCAAGGACAATTAGAGATCTTTCAGATGGGGCCGAGGCCAAAAAAACGCACGACATCAAGGAGCTCATCAGCATTGTGAGTGCACTGACATCAGCTCTCCATCCAAAAGACAACCCACCCTTGCAAGGCTGAGCCAATCCCTTGCAACTTTCTACCACTGCAAGCTCATGGACAAACACGCAAGCCTTGGCACACAGAGGCAGAACGCACTATTATACGCGGGACCAACCACCCTCAGGTTTTGGACTTCCATCATCAGCAGATACAACACCCGGCTCATGTGCAACATCCCCTGGGGATCTCCATCAGGACCCTTCCCACACAACATCTCAACCACATCATTCCCCATCCTTGTAGCCCACGTCCAGCACGTCATGTATGTATCATTGGAGTTAGCCACATTCCATGGTAGATAGAGGCATGCAGTGACCCAGGCCCTTCTTAGACAATGGACGGCAGGAACACTGGCTCTCAAGGAACCTCAACATGATTCCCTAGCCAGCAAATGTCATCAGGAAGACAGTCAACGAGCAACTGACAAACTTCCTCCACGCAAAGAGATCCAGGCAACCTGCACAAGACCGTCTTCCACAGTAATCACCCCACTGCAACCATCATCATTGCCACCAACACCGACAACTTTGCCCTGCTCAACAATGGTGAGGCCACCCCCCTTGACCTCTCCACAGCATTATGCATGATGTGCTCACACACTGTCAACTCACACATCTCCAACACTGGTATCCAGGGGATGGACCAGGATGAAATCACCAAGTGGCTCACCAGCAAGGCCATGGGAGTGGGACTCAAGCCTTCAGCATGTAGTACAGTGGCGTCATCTGGCACATGGCCCAGGGCTCATCTCTCAGCGTGTCAATCTTCAATGTGTCCATGACCCCCCTCTTCACCATCACATGCGCACACAACCTCATCATCATCTCGTATGCCATTGACAGCCAGCTGCTCCTCACCCTCACCAAAGACACAGCCATTGCCAGTTCCAACCTTCAAGAAGGCATGAGGTCCGTTAATGAATGGCTGAACATCAGCCACCTGAGGCTGGACTTGTACAGGACTGAGGTAATCATCTGAGTATTGTCCCCTTACAGCTGGGTCAACTCCTTGTGTCCCACCCGCCAGGGCACTGCACCAGCACCCAGTGGCCACGCACACAAGATGGTGTGCATCATGGACTCGTCGCTCACAATTGCCATGCAACTCACCAGCATCTGTACCTCAGGGTGCAACACCCTCTGCATGATGCACATGATCCACAGATAGATCCACTCCAAGGCAAGACAGACCGTCCCCCAGGTCCACGACACCAGCCGTGTCAACTACAGCCCCGCCCTCTACGGAGCAAGTACAGCCAAACTCCCGGTAAACTTGTCCACATCCAGGGTGCATCTGCACACCTCAGCTTCAACATCCCGTGCCCCAGCCACATCACCGTCCACCTGAGATAGCTGCAATGGATCACTGTCTGCTGCAGGTTGACCTTCACACTCCTCACCCACACTCAGGAGGCAGTCCACAACCCCAGACCCCAAACCAACCTTGGACGTCTGTCATCCAAGACCCGGTTGGGCCAACTCTGTGCATCCAACCTTGCCCTGGCCAACATTCTTCACATCCACCGAACTCCAGCATGCAGGACATAGTTCTCCCACCTGGCCAAACATACCTGGGACTCTCTCCCCGGGAACCTCCACATGAGCCATGACCTCTACGCCTTAATGATACTCTTCCAAATTGGTCTGTCCGCACAGTATTGCAAGCCCCCCCTCAGCAGCTTGAGGCCATCACGGGTGAGTATTGTGCTCCATGTCTATATTGGATGATACATTGTGACCCATGTGTGTCCTGTACGGGACTCAGATCCCAGGGTATGGATGGCTGGAGTTAGTTCAACACTCAGGCATAGTTTGACATTTCCCCACACGTATGTTGTGGACTCATTCAAAATGACTGCAACATCTAATTAAAGAAATTTAGTTTTATTCTCGGTGGGGGGCGTGTTTTGTGGGAAAATCATAGGTGCTATACAGTGTGCCTAGAATCCAAAGTTCACAGGGGGAGATGGGATCCTTGGCATTTGAAGTCATCAGAGTCCAGACCACAGTGTTTTTCATCATTGGTCAGACTGTGACCAGCAAGTCCA
The DNA here is from genome assembly GCF_964204655.1 of Triturus cristatus. Taxonomy (NCBI): domain Eukaryota; kingdom Metazoa; phylum Chordata; class Amphibia; order Caudata; family Salamandridae; genus Triturus; species Triturus cristatus. The sequence goes on from NC_140591.1 coordinate 1,458,124,823, forward strand.
TGTGGCAGAGAATGTCAGTGAATGAGGTGATGCTGTTGTGCATGAAGGCCAGGTGCCAGGCCAGGTGACCTGGGAGATGTGGATGGTCCGCTGCCTCTCACGGTCTTTTACGTGGACGACCCACCTTCCTCGTGGGACCCTCAGATGCAGGCCTTGACGATGTTTGGGACGCTCCGTCGGACGAATCCTCCTCCTCCTCCCTCCCTGTGACTGGTGGTGGTCTTCGCCTGGTGGCACAGGGAGGGTTGGCCATGTTGTTGGCGATCCGATGGAGTGAACGGCTTATGTCCGTTTGCACCGCCAGGAGCTCAGCCAGTCTTGCCTCCATCCGTCCTTGGTGTTGCTGTTGACTGGCGTGTTGCTCGGCCTGTTGGTTCTTAATCTCTGTGAGGGTCTCCACTATCTGGCTGATGGCCCTGGTGTCACGCCGGTATGCGTCCATGATGTTGCGTATGTGTGACATACCGGTCCCTTCAGCTGGCTGGTCAGGTTCTCGCCTCCGCCTGCCTCCACTCCCACCACCCCTGCCCACACGAGCCTGGCCTGCCGTTGTGGGCACGTCAGGTCTACGGGACCCCTGAGGGATGGCAGTTGCGGGGTTATCTGCCTCCTCCTGGGTGCCCGGCAAACCTTGTCCCTCCAGGTCAGACTGGCTCAGTTGTTCAGTGCGGGCAGGCCTCCTGGGTGTCTCCTGGGATGTGGCAGGAATGGGGGTGGTGGTTGGCACAGATGTTCCTGAACCAGGTGCTGCAGGGGCTTGGACACCAGAGGGTCCAGGTGGGTTGGGGTCATCCGCGGAGTGTTGAGAGGCGTCGCTGCCGGTGGGATCAGGTTCCTCCCAAGCCTGGGACTGTGATTCTTCTCCCCCATTGTTGGGGGAGATCCATGACGTTGCCCTGTGTGTGAGAGAGAGACAATGTTAATGCTGTGTCATGCGACATCCATGTTTCATACATATTCAAGTTGGCACAGTTCCTCCAGGTAGTTGTATGTGCCTAGCATTCCCCTCAATGTTCACTTGTGGATGGGTCTGTTGCGGGGGACAGATTGATATGTTCTCCTGAGTGTTTGCCATGTAGATTTTTGGCTTGGATTCTTCTTTGGCTATGGATTGATCTTGTTGTGTCACATGTCCATTGTGAGAGTGGGTAAATCCATTGCCTGCCCCGGGCGTGTGTGCTTGTGTAAGGGGTGTGTGTGACAGGGCCTGCTGGTGGGTGTAGTGTGATTTGGCAGTGGGTCTCCCAGGTGATGTATCTGTCCCCTCATGGTGCATGCTGCCATGACAGTGAGTGTGAGTTCCTGTCCTAGATATCTGAGATTGTGGTGTTGGTGTTTGCGTTTACAGTGGTCACAGGAGGGCCAAGTGTCAGCTACCTTGTCAGTACTTTGCCAGTCCCTGTGCATTGAGCATGGTGCATGGGTATGTACCTGGGCCATATGGGCTGAGGGCAATGGTGTCTAATTCTGAGTTGAACAATGTGTTTTGTGAGCCCCACCCTCCCAGCATCCCGGACATCCAGTCTTGGGTTTGTGCTTCGTGTAGCCTGGGACATGGCATGGCCTTGCTTTGTGTATGGGGCATACACATGTTAGTGGCATGAGCGTTGTTTTTGAGTGTGGTTGTGTCCGGTGAGGGCTTGGGGGTAGTTGCATGCGTTTGGTGAAGTTGGGTTGTGGATGCCATTACTCCCATGTTACGTAAGTTGTTTGTGTACTCACCAGGCTCTGCAACTCCTTCGACTCCGTGTACTCCCACCGGCGGAAGCAGGGCCATCACCTTCTCCTCCCAGGGATGGTAATGTACCGGTCTGCGCGGCAGCCCACCTCCAGTGATGTTGCTCTGGGCGTAGTCCTCGTTCATTTTCCACTTGACTGCCCTCCGCAGATCGTACCAACTGGCTTGGCATTCATTCCTGGTCCTTCTGATGGGCGCAATAGCATTCACCCTATCGACGATCCTCTGCCACAGGCGTGATTTTTCGGCTATGCTGGTCTGTCTGACCAATGTGCCAAAGAGCTGTGGCTCGACTCTGATGACTTTGTTGACAAGGATGTTCAGCTCCTCCCTTGTGAACTTTGGATTCTTGTCTGTGGGCATGGTGTGGGGTGAGGGTGTGGATGGTTGTGGGTGTGTGGGTGTGAATGTGAAGGTGTGTGTGAGAATGTGAAGAAGGGGTATGTGTGAAGGAGTGTGTGTGAAGGTGTACATGTTAAGGTGTATGGGTGCAGTTGTTGGGGTGTGCTCTGTAGCTGCTGTGAGTCTGTTGCAAAGGCTCATGCTTTGTGTGTGTGGGCCCTTTTTATTGGTCCATTTGTGGGTGTGCCTGAGTTTGAAATTTTGGTGGGTGTGTTATAAGAGGTGGTTGTGAGTTTGGGCCTCTGTTTACCTGTTTGGATGTGCCAGGTCAGTCATTTTGATGTTTTTTCTACTGTAGACGTGTTTTGTGGTGTTGTGCGAGTCGAATTGACCCTCCTTGTGCTGTTTTACAGTGTCCTGGTTCAGTCCGAGTCATTTTCGCGTATGTAAGGTGCGTCCATACGCGATGTTGTTGTACCGTGCTCACATATGCAATGTTGTTGTAAGGTCTGTACATACGCGATGCTGGGGGACGGTGCTGGGGTACGGTGCGTCCAAGTATGGGGCTGGGGTACCGTGCTGGGGTACGGTGCGTCCAAGTACGGGGCTGGGGTACGGTGCTGGGGTACGTTGCGTACAAGTACGAGGCTGGGGTACGGTGCTGGGGTACAGTGCGTCCAAGTACAGGGCTGGGGTACGGTGCGTACAAGTACGGGGCTGGGGTACGGTGTGTACAAGTACGGGGCTGGGGTACGGTGCTGGGGTATGGTGCGTCCAAGTACAGGGCTGGGGTACGGTGCTGGGGTATGGTGCTTACAAGTACGGGGCTGGGGTACGGTGCGTCCAAGTACGGGGCTGGGGTATGGTGCTGGGGTACGTTGCGTCCAAGTACGGGGCTGGGGTATGGTGCTGGGGTACGGTGCGTACAAGTACGGGGCTGGGGTATGGTGCGTCCAAGTACGGGGCTGGAGTACGGTGCGTACAAGTACGGGGCTGGGGTACGGTGCTGGGGTACGGTGCGTACAAGTATGGGGCTAGGGTACGGTGCTGGGGTACGGTGCTGGGGTACGGTGCGTCCAAGTACGGGGCTGGGGTACGGTGCTGGGGTACGGTGCGTACAAGTACGGTGCTGGGGTATGGTGCGTCCAAGTACGGGGCTGGGTTACGGTGCGTACAAGTACGGGGCTGGGGTACGGTGCGTCCAAGTACGGGGCTGGGGTACGGTGCGTCCAAGTACGGGACTGGGGTACGGTGCGTCCAAGTACGGGGCTGGGGTATGGTGCTGGAGTACGGTGCGTACAAGTACGGGGCTGGGGTACAGTGCTGGGGTACGGTGCGTACAAGTACGGGGCTGGGGTACGGTGCGCCCAAGTACAGGGCTGGGTTATGGTGCGTACAAGTACGGGGCTGGGGTACGATGCTGACATATGGGGGGACGTGCGGACATACGCGTGGGTAGGGGGGAGGGTGTACGACTCGTATCCCGGGCACAAGTTTACCCGGGTTTACGAGTGGTACAGAGTTCGGTCCGTACGGGACGTTTTACATACGCTTGTGTATTCGGAACGGCGGTACGGATCGTACTTGTGTGCTCGGACTTCAGTTTTACGATTTGTACGTAAAACTGTCCGGGTACGTCTCGTAGACCTTTTCCCGAAGCGATTCGTATGTATTTTTCACGTACGAATTGTACTTCACCGGTGGGACGGGACTTGTACGATTCGTATGTAAAAATATACGGATACGAGTCGTATGGAATTTTTTTTTGCCGGATCGGCATCGGCACCCTAATGTTACTATCATATACACACACATGCGCGCACACATACACAGCACACCCACACACCAACACCAACTCAGAGACAGATTTGCAACTAGATATAAACCCCAATGTGGTGGCTAGCTAGTACTTCAAGTAGTAGTAGTGGGGCTACCATTTCAAGCAATAGGGATGGAGACATTCTCATTGGCAGTGTTTGAACACACATTGCCAGTGCCTAGAGGTCTGGCATTAATGTGCTAATGCATACCAACAGCATTTGTGCATGACTGTTTTCCTTGCTTTAAGACAATTTTGCCAGATATGTTGGCTTTGCCTGTGTGCTCTCCTGAGACACTGAGCACTGCTGGAGCTCAGGAAGTATGTAACACACCTACGACCATTAGTTTATGTGCAATATGATTGATACCAAGCAAGTGTTGTGCCTGATGTGCACGTTTCACTCACAGAATAGAAAGCACTGAAGGCTTACTGAAATAGTTTATTTTCTTACTAAAATCAAATTATAACAGGGAACAGGTATGAGTGTGTGTGTGTGTGGGGGGGGGAGTATCTGCAAATGAGCACAAGAAAGTACTCCCCCAGACAGAAGTATACTAATATGACCACCATTAAATGTGTGAAAAATCTACTGAAAAAAGAAAATTGTTGGTGGGGCTTGTATGTGACTGTGAATGAGGGTGCTTCACCAAGAGCCCAAAAAGAAGGGAAATCCACAGAGCATAATAACACACAATGTAAAAATATGCATATGTTGGTATTTACATAGTGGAGAACTAGCTAGGGAGCTACAGAGCCTGGTTCATTACAGGAGGTGATGGAAGAGGATGCTAGACTGTAGGCATCATTGCGGCTTAAAGTGCTTTGTTGCAGGCATTGACACTGGTATCTCGCACGTTTCAGCTTTAGGCACAGTGATTTACCCAGAACTGCACAACTTTCAATCAAGTGCTAAACTGGCTTCAAACCGAGGTCCCATGATTATTTGCAGAGCCACTAGACCACATGAACTTCGGGGCATATTATCAAGACAGGCGATAAAATTACCGCCCCTTTAGCGGCAGAAAACTGCCGCTAAAACGGCGATAATGGGCTTGATAATATGCTCTATGGAATTCCAATTGAAGCTCCGGTTAGATGTCCTTCACATCCAACATGGGCTTCAATTGGAATTCCATAGAGCATATTATCAAGCCCATTATTGCCGGTTGCCGCTAAAGCGGCGATAATTTTATCGCATGTCTTCATAATATGCCCCTTCATTCGTTAATAAAATAAAGCATTCAAAAAGTTTAATAGTACAGAATATAGTTAAAATGCTTCAAGTATTCTCCTTTACCAATCCTTGTTAACACTCATATTCTATTGCTTTTCTTGTATAGACTTTAGGCCACTTTAATTGTGCTGTCTGGTGACTATTCCTCATGTACAATATTTTGGTGTGCAGGATTATACGTGAGTAGAACCTCCATTGCTTTATTTCTGGTTAAGGTTCAGGTTTGTTGATTTGCATGCAAAAAATGGTTTAAAGTCGTATATTTAAAGAGGACTCATTATAGGTAGCTGTGTATTAAGTATCAATATTGACATCGAGGCGTTCTGGTGACATCATAACCATATTGTCGCTTAGATACCGCACATATAATATAATGTCGTCCGTGCATGCTGAGACTAGCAGAGGGCCAGGCTTGAATTGTAACCCTCTATGCAAGTGCTTCGCTTGCAAGTGTCGTATCAAAGGATCTAGGGCTATGATGAACAACAACGGCGAGAGTAGGCACCCCCGCCAGGTGCCACGTGATATTTGAAATGCAGACGTAATTGTGCCGTTTAACCGAATCCGCACTGTGGGTAGCATGTATAGCAGTTTGATTAAGGCAGTAAACCCCGCAGGCATCCCCAGCTTTTGCAGTGTGGCATGCAGGAAGCTCCACTCCAAAGAGTCAAATGCCTTCTCGGCGTCCAATAGTACTGCCTCCGCCGGTAGGGATGGCTCAATTCTTTTTATAACCGCAAATAGGGATCGTAGATTTAGCACAGTGGATCTGTGTGGACTAAAACCTGACTGCGCCGGGGATATGTTTTGCTCCATGAGCAGTGAGAGGCATGTAGCTAGCATTTTGGCTAAAATCTTAATGTCCGTGTTCAGCAGTGAGAGTGGCCGGCATGAACCGCACTCTTCCAGGTCCTTCCCTGGCTTGGGCAGTAATATAATGACAGCTTCCCGAAGTGTAGGGGAGAGTACACCCGCCTCCATAGCCTCACTTTATACCTCTAAAAGGTGCAGCGCTAATAAATCCTTATATTCTTTATAGAAAGCGCCTGTAAAGCCATTCAGCCTGGGCGCTTTATTTCCATCCAGTGCGTCAACGGACTGTTGTATCTCCTATACGGTTCTGCTAGGAATTGCTGTTGTGTCTTGGGTAACCACACCATCGTAATCTCTTCCAGATACTTAGTGCAGTGTTGTGTGGTTGATTTATGAGGATTCTTAGCATCATATCTTAATCCCCTGCACATGACGTACATAACAGGATTAACATACTCTGTACAAAACATCATTGCTATCTTCATCCTCGGGCGACAGGGCTACTTTGCATAGTTACAATTATTGATTCAAGCTCATCTACATATTCGTACTCACAACACATTGATTGTGGTAGAACTCCAGAGGTTACCTTTTTTGTTATAAAGAACCGCACCGTCACTAGGTAAACAAAGGAGTCGCTTCTATGCTGACACTGACACAAAGGTCCCTGCACCCTGAGGCTTCAACATGCAGCGGTCTGACATCCCTTCTGGGGTGTCCAACTCGTGACCAAGACAGGGTCCTTCATTCTCTCTCTCCTAGTAATGGGGCTGGCTCTTTCCTACGGGGTTCTTGACTTCACACCCACATACATACTAGGTACATTAAGGTACACTTGGGTGGGGTACGCCTAGTAGGAATACGCTAAGATTACTGTTTTTATATATGCCTGCATATATTCGTTGCTTCGCACCATGATAGAAATGTATCTACTGTTTACTCTGTTGGTGCTTGTAATCTCTTACATTTGCTTCTATCTATTGATTGTCACACATGTTTTATACTAGGAGACTAGGTGAGCACGATTGACTGATCAAAATTTACTGTACTGTTTTCATGATCCCTGAAGGGTCAAGGGTTGTCATGTTCAATGGTTGCCAGAAACTATTCGCTCCTTGGTAGGGTTGAGGGGCTTTTACTGGCACTGTGAGCCAGCTGGTCTATAGGCTGACATATCCTGTGGGGGTGTCCGTAATCAGTCTAGACACCAATCCCTCAGTTTATGTTGCCCAACAAACGCGCAGATCCTATGTATTTTTAGAAAATACATGACTATCTATTAAAGCTACAGCAGCTTCAGGCAGTGGGATTGCACATCCAATACATTTAAGTTCACCTAAGGAGTTTTTGGCAACTCCTCTGGTACTAGCTGGACTGTGTGGAAGAAGTACTTCCTAAATTATATAGCCAATATGGAGGATAGAAGTGGTCCTTTGTCAGCTGAGAGGAAAAAAGAGTTCTTATGTATTGCTTGTGGCCTGAAGAGCTACGTATTTATAACCAGCCACCGAAAACTGAAAGGAGTGCAGGTGATACGGATGTGTTCAGAAACGCTATCTTGGATCTGGACGAACAGAGTTTGCATAGCATTGACGAGACATGCCTTTTTTCAAAGGAAGCAAGAGCAACATGAAAGCATTGAGGATTATGTTTCCGCATTAAAAAAAGTTGGCAATAACGTGTAAGTTCAGCCTTCTGCATGATGAACCTGTACGTGACTAGATTGTCATGTACGCTAAGAACAAGTCCATGCAGGAGAGGTGATGGGTAGAAGGCAAGGCTAATCTTAAAGACACTGTGGCAATTAAGCAGAATTGTCTGAGTGGTGTGCCAAGGCTACCCTTACACAGTGAAAGAAGGTCGTAGGCTCTGTGAATAAACGGTCGCACAGTAAACAAAAGAATATGCAGACTGGAGGACTATATACCGACAAGAGAAAGAATGGAAAATAGGGAGACGGTGTGGAACAAGCATGGAACATGCGTATTGTCTGTTTTCAATGTGACAGCACATTGCACTCAGCTGTTTTTAATAGCTGCCCGCAAAATCTGCTAAGTGCTTAGAGTAAGGTATAATAGGGCATTATGCCAGAGTGTGTAAAAGAAAGCAGAGAAAAAAAAGCACCACCAAGGTTGCATGTGTGAGAGAGAGTGAAGCGGAGTATTCCTCAGAAGAGAGTGAGAAAGATGAGGAAAGGAATAGTTAAGGGCATCGAAAGGTGTTGCTGACATTGCAGGTGAAAGGACAAAAAAACATTGTGTTGTGTATCATTTGGAGGAGTTTCAATGCAGGTGGCTGCTGGTCCATGGTCGTCATACACGATCATAGCTGAAAGTGTTTGGGAGAAGTCCTTTATCAATAAAACCATCAGTCACTTAGAACCCCCGGATATTTACCCAGAGAGTTACACTGGGGAAGGAATTAATATGGTGGTAGTCAGGCAGTTAGTTTTCCGGTTCAAAAACAGACATGCAGTGTCCAAACTCTACATTGCCAAGGATGGGCACCCAGTGCTTGGCTTGAAAGGTGAAAGAAAACTAAGTATAATTTTAGAACCTAACAGCGCAAAACAAGTCTTGGTAGCATGTGAGGAAGTGGGTGGTAGAGGAGCTTCCCTCAGTATTTCAAGAGCAAATTGGCGAACTTAAAATTTGGACACATCAAATTGGCTAAAGGAGGGAGCAATACCCAAAATTCATAAAGCACTCAATATCCCTTTCTTTGGCAGGGATGAAGTAAAGAAATAATAGGAAAAATTGTTAGAAATACATATAATTGAACCAGTGGAGGCATCCAAGTGGGTTTCTCTATCGGTTGTCACCAGGAAGGCTAAAGACAAGGTGCGTCTATGTGTGGACTTGAGGGGACTCAACAATAACATAGTGGTGGATCAGTTCCCATTGCCCAGAATAGATGAATTAATGTAATTAACTAGACAAGTGAAGTGGTTTTCAACATTGGAATTGTCTGCAGCGTACAACCAGGTGGTGGTAGATTCCAGCCGCAGACATCTGACACTGTTTTGTACACCCTTCGGCTGTTACCAATTCAGACGCATGACGTTTGGGTTGACGTAAGCCACAGCTGTGTTTCAGAGGTGTATGTCACAGTTGTTAGGGAACATACCAGAAGTCATATTTTTCCAGGATGATCTTTTGGTGATGGGGAAGAGCAGAAAACATCATGATGATGTCTTAAGAAAGATGTTATGTATCCTGAAAGATAAAGAATTGTCAGCAGGGATGAATAAATGCAGATTCCCATAGAAAAAGACACGCATTTAGGACAAGAGATTAGTGATCAGGGGATCAAGCCCAAAAGGATGTTTGTGGAGGCTATCACAAGTGCCGCTGTAGAAAATATTGAGCTTTCCCGTAGGAATGATTTTACCCTGCGTTTTCGAAAAATTAATCCACCAGAAGAGAAGGGCTTTTGATGTGTGTCTGGATGAGTCAGCAGAAGTAAGAATGGTTTTTAAGGCCTCTAACCAAATCACTAAGTAAATTAAGGCAGGGCTAATTGCCAATAAAAAGAGCAGGGCTGGAAAAATCCAAAGCTGGTTTGATCACGTCTGCTCCCAGGCCCACAAAAAGCTGAAAAGAGCCATAAAAGAGACACCTAGAAATGCCATGGAAGTACAGAATTGTAGGCGGGTCTACAGGCTAGCTTTAAAAAACCGTAAGAAAGGCCTCAAAGAGAAGGCCTGGGAAGAACTGTATGCGGTAGGCCAAATAAACGACACTACAGCATTCTGGCGTGTCATAAACTCACCCTTCTTTAGTGATGCTGACAAGCCTAGAATCGACGTTGCAATAACTGAAGAAGAATGGGTAGCTCATTTTTGTAACCTATATTCTGACCCAATTGATAGGAGTCAAAATAGCTCTGTGCCCGAGTCGGCTGTTGATTTCACCAGGGCTACATTTTTGCCTATAAACTTTGATTTTAATTTCACGCTGGATGAGGTGATTCGGGCTCTGTGTGCAAGTAAGGGAGGCAGAGCACCAGGACCCGATGGCATCCCAATTGACCTTTTTAAAACAAATATTGATCTCTGGGGAACCTCTTTTGACTCTGGTCTTTAGATCTTGCCAGAGTGTTGAATTCCCAAGTTCCTGGTCCGAATCACACATCAAGCCAATATTTAAAAAGGGAGACCGTAATTGTCCTGCGCACTACAGACCCATTTCTTTGCTAGATTCCTTATTCAAAATGGTGGGTCGCTTACTATTATGCAGATTGCAGGAGTGGGCGGTCGCTAATAATATAATCTCAAATTTCCAATAAGGGTTTCGCCAGGGAATTGGGACCACGGACCAAGCCATTAATTTGAACTTACTGGTGGGCAAATATACACATTTTAAGCGTGGTAACTTGTAGTTTTTGTGGATTTGTCATCCTCATTCGACTGTGTTGTTCATGACAAACTATGGTCTGTCGTGACTTCAATGGGTATAGATATCGTTATTATCAACTACCTCAGATATCTATACTCAACCCGTTCCGCTAAGGTCCGCTTTGGGATGAGTGGTGAATGCACACTATCTTTTGACATCAGAAAAGGGGTTCATCAATGATGCGTACTCACTACTTTTTTAATTCAATCTATATATTAACAGCTTGGGTAGCGCCCTTGCAAATGCATGCACCGACTTGCCCCAAATTGGACATCGGCCTATACTGGTTTAACTCTACGCAGATGATGCGGGGCTTATGGCCCGCACTCCATTGGCTTTACAGCGTCTTTTAGACAAATTTGTACATTTTATGGAGAATCTGGGGTTATAAATCAACATTAGTAAAATCTTTGTCATGAAAGCAGGGTGAAGACTATCCAAGGGGCATAACATTTTAATGGGCAAAGCGATTTTACAACAAATGCCCTCTTTTTCATACTTGGGGATTTTATTTGATGATGCAGGGAATTGGAGAAGTGCAGTAAGCTCGAGAAGGATGCAATTTCTTAGATCAATTATGGGGCTGTGCAATGTTTCGAGGAAATTAGGATGTAAACAGCCTAAAGATATGTTAACCATCTACAATGCCACATGTCGATCAATTGCAATGTATGGTTCCGAGCTTTGGGGGTATGTAAATGTGGACTCTTTACAGCTGCTAGAAAACGGTTTAAAAAAAAATCTTCTTGGGCCCCCAACCAGCTGTTTGAATTTCGTATGCCACTTGGAACTGGAAGCAATTCATTTAGCTGATTTGATAAAAGTGCAGCCAGTGCTCCTCTGGCACAAGATTTGGACTTCTGATTATATGGATTTTAATCGTTCTATTGCACAGGACTGTTTTGATTCAGAGCTTGCTCTGAAAATTCAATGGTTATGTTTTATCAAAATATTTATGACTGACATTAGTCATCCTGAATATTATGATAACCCTGAAACACATCACAAGGAAATTACTAAAAATAGAATGTTCTCTTCCCTCTGTAAAGAGAGAACATAGTGGTCTTCCAAGATTTCAAGATTAAGGTTTGAGACTAATACAGGTAGTAAAAGGTGTGCCTCTGAAGATACGTGGTATCCCTCTCTCCCTCGGGAGTGTGACCAGGCCGGTAACAATTTGCCTTTGGAAGCTTGAAAGGGTCAGAGAAATCTCTTCTTGATTTCGGAGCATATTTTGGTAAAATGAGGACTAATAAAAATTTTTTTTTAAAAATTGAATGTCTAAACCTACTGGAAGATGCGAGATTATTGGTGGAACTGGTCAATCCAAATGATTTTGACCAGTTTCTCGACTGAACCATATTTAATTAATGTTCTTAATCCCCAACATAGGTTCGTTTTGACGCGTTTCAGGCTTGATATCTTTCACCGCTTGACAAGTCTGCCAACTACTAACAATTGGTCATGACATCTAATGTACTGCCCTTGTGACAAGATGTCTGAATAATAGACCATACATGTATTGTTTTTTTTGTACATTTTATAAGGATTTGATGATTTCCTCTATTGAAATCAGTAAATTTTAGACAATGTAGGCCGGCCTATCTTTATTTACAATCACTCCCAAATTTGTATTCATTTGTGGTATTAGCTAGATACTTGAGGGCTGCTATTTTTAGAAGGAAGTCACTAACTACTGTATCCTTATCTTTTAAATTACAATTTTGTAAACGTTTTTAAATGTACTGTTATGCACACTTTTATGATTTATCACACTGAATTGAATAAAGATGATTATGATATGATAAGTGCTTCTTCCCCTAAGTCCAAGGATGAAATTAGATCATTTCGTGGTCTAGCTGAATTTAATTCAAAATTTGTGGAAAGTCTCTCGCAGAAAACTCAGGATATGAGAATGCTATTTAAAAGAAAAAACAAGGATGTGTGGGATGTATGCTATTTTATTTTAAGGAAAGCGGATGTTTAGTAGTGGGGTCTGTAAGTAGTGTATAGATCACTTTAAGTGTAAAGACTAGAACAGGTAGAATGTAGTGCGGTTCTAATATATATGTGATATTATGGAATGTTATGATGAGTCAGAGATGGTGCACAGCTCAGAAGGCTGTGTACAACCTTGTACAGAGATACATGTAATAAACTTCATGGAACTACTACATGTGTGTACTTTCTTACTATAGCCCTCTTCTCAGCAGCACTCAGCCCAGGCTTTCCCTATGTCAGACACCCACAAAACTGCATCCCAGGCTATATCACATGGAGGGACGCGGAAGAAGGTGTTGCGGGGGAGACCTTGCTAAGGCCATTTTTGCCCAGGGGCATTTGCACACCTGCTCCCATGTCATTTAGAGGTCTCCAAGGTAGTTCTAGATTAGCTTGATCCATGCAAGAATTTCATGATAACCACTATGTACATCAGTGACATTTATTTTAATTGTATGCAAATGTATACTATGAGGCGATCCCGAAATTAAACATGGATTCGACCCTTCTCGACTACGGGTAATCCTGTGTGATGCAAAGAATGCCACTTGTGAGAACACTGCAGGTTTTGGCCCTTTAGATTTCTTCTCAGCCTTTCTTTCTGCATGATTCTCCAGTATTTACATTCAGGGTTTGGCTATCTATAGTGCAGCAGGTGCAGTGGCACCATTGCCCAGGTGTGGCACTTGATGGGTGTATGAGTGATCCCTGCTCTACCGTTTAGATGTATTTCACTACCTAACTAATGGCAGACGGGCCCATTTGCCCTGCTTGCGTTTAGGTGCATCTTACGTACACCACTGCTTTCCTTTTCTTGTTCGTCTGGTTGTTGTATGTTTGTACATGGCGTCTCCCTGCTGTTTTTAATCCATGCTGCTAAATTAAAACAGATAAGGGAGGAATGCAAATAATTTCATAGTATATAGGCAGACCGCCACTAGGGTGGAACTGTGAGATTCAGCCTATGTCGGTGCTGTGTGTTCAGTAATGTTATTTGTACTAAATACGTAAAGTAAATATTTTCATCAGCATGGCACAGCCTGCTGTAAAGACTATCAAGTGCATTGGTAGGCATTATAATATTACCAACAACGTCAGAAGTGCAATGTCTCTGGATTTACCCCAGACCCAGCTTTCCTCTCTTTGGGCCTGATTAACAAACGTACCTTAAATATTTTAGCAAGTTTACCACTTTTTGGTATTCACAAACTACACTTTTGTAGTAACTTACAAATTTGCTGTGCTTACCCTTTTGTAGTAAGTACAGCACTACACATGGCCAACTACTGGCACTGCAACACACTCACATATATAATAATGGAGGATGGGGCATAGTACAAAACTTAAGTGACTGCAAAAGTGCAGTTTGTGAATACTAAAAAGTAGTAAACTCACTTAGAAGTGTAAGTTATCAGAAAAGTGCAGTTAGTGAATAGAACTTTGTAGTACGTTTTGTAGTGCTGCTATAGTTGCTCCAAAACTTACTACAAAGTGCAATTTGTGAATCAGGCCCAGAAACGTTGCCACTCCAAGCTGAAAGGAGGAAAACGAAATGAGGATTACCAGGGGCCTGGATGTGGAATTACCAATTCTACAGGTAAATCCTAATTTCTTATGAGGGGTGAGGAGTCCCACTCATAACCCCCTCTAACTTTGTGCCCTCAGAGGTACTGTTACCCCTTATAGTGGTAACTCAAGGGGAGGGGTCAGGGTTAAGCAGGAATTTTAGAGGGCACTTGTGATTATGCTTTGTGGACGTATGTGTGGTGTATATAGTAGAAGCATCTACTGGCTGTTACCAGGTGTGCACATTCTGACATAACTGTGCCTTGCCATGAGTCCAGGAATGTGAGTGACCTCAGGATGATAACATTTTAACAGAAACGGGGAATACGGATGTGAGCATGAGTGCTACATCACTTCTCACTCGAACCTTGACACAGTGTTGTTTTTTACTATTAGGGTTGGAGGTCATCAGTTGCACTTGCGCACAGTCCACACATGCACTGATATTCGCGAAGCCAGTTATCTCTTGAAATGCCCCTTGTAAACAATTTGCATTGGTTTCTACCTTTGAGAAAGTGATTTAGCTGTCTGCTCTATATAGTTTGGCCTGCAGCACCTGCTGCAAAATAGAGTAATGTTTGGGACGCCAGAGTCCATGAGCCCCCACTGGCAAACAATGGAAGACTTACAACACTGTTGCAATGCCTACTTGCGTTGCTAAAGCATCGTTTATTTGTTATAATGATACACACAGGGCCTTTGCAATTATGCAAAAACAGCAAGCCAAATTAGGCAGCACAGTTGAATAAAAGTTAAATTATGCAGTAAAATGTGGCACTTTATTTAGCATTTTTTACTATTTTGCCAATGTTAGACCTGGCATCCTTGGCATGGTTTCCTCTGTCTTTTTGCCTCTACTTCCTATATTTTTTCTACTGTGTGCTGGATTTCCCTTTTGCTGATTTAGGTTCTCTGGGCACTTTGCCACTGCTGATCAGTGCCATAGTGCAAGTGCTCCCAGTGGAAATTGTGATTATGATTGGTTATCCACGATTGCCCTATTGATTTACTGGTAAATCCCTAGCAAGGTGCACTATGTGTGCCTAGGCCATGTATATCAAATGCTTCTAATGGGCGTGCAGCAGTGATTGTGCCACCCATGCAAGTAGCCTTTCAAATGGGTATCAGGGCTGCTGCGTCTGCGCTCGCAGTTTTTTCACTGCCATATCAACCTGGCAAGGGCACTCCCTGACAGACCCTAACCTTCCTTTTTCTTACATGTAAGTCACCTCTAAGGTAGGCCCAAGGTACCCCCATGGGCAGAGTGCAGTGTATGTGTAAGTTAGGACATGTGCTGGTGTGTTTTTATAGTGAAATACTGCCAATTTCATTTTTCACTATTGTAAGGACGAGCTCTTCCATAGGCTATCAATGGAGCTGCCTTGTAACATTTTACAAGTATAACTTTCAATGGAAAACAGCTAGAGAATTGGAGTTTGGGCTCCCTGAGCTCAGAATTTAATAACGCATCTTATAGTAATGGAGGTTTATAAATTGTGTATTTGAAAATGCCACTTTTAGAAAGTGCGTTTTTCTTGTTTGGCCATCCTCTGCCTGCATGTGGAATCAACGTCTGGTTTTAGACTGATAAGGTCTGTTTGTGCATTCACTACAGACACACACATAAAGGGAGCTCAGATGTGTCCTTCATATGCTGATGAGTCCCTCCTGGGCTAGAGTGGTGGGAGGAGTTGTCACTAGCACCTGAATAGGCTGTAGCTGCTCTGACAATGCTGTCTCCACCCCCTGTAGTGTGGCTAGACCAGGGAAGACAGAACTGGTTTTACTGAGCAAGAGAGACTTTCTGAACAAAGACTTCAAAGTAAAAAAGGGGTATAAGTATTAGACCTAAAACCCCAAAACTTTAAATTACTTCTGGACTAAGAGGCCCTTGCCAAGAAAAGCTGAAGAACTGCCAGGAGGAGTACTGCCCCTTTGCTGTCTGTTACTTTGTTGAGTTGGCCTTCAGTTTCTGCTTCTGTCTGTGAGCAGTGGAAAGGACTGGACTTTTGCCTTGCTGTGTTATCCTGCTAAAGAAGATTCCCCAAGGGCTTGAAGTAGAGCTTGCCTCCCATTAAGAAGTCTCAGGGACAAAAAGACTTTACCTGCAGCATCATTGAACTCCACTGCTGGGAGCTATGACTTCCCTAGTGGTGTCAAATCCAGTTCTGGAGGATGTTCCTGCTGCAAAGAACTACAAAGAACTAAAGAAACCAGCAAAATCAACGCTTTACCCTTCTGCGGCTGTATTTTTTGATTTTTGATGCAGCACTGCTGTGTGGGAGAAAATACCGACTCACAGCCCTATGCGGCCGAAGACACCACCGCAGCGCCTGTCCGTGGCCCAACGAATCGCAGCACTGTGAGTTTAACACATTGGTCTCCAAAGTCCGAGACTTCCACACCGACTCCGACGCAGGCCCTGCTGTGTGGCTAAAAGAAACAACGCATCGTTGGACCGCAGCTGAAGAAGTTGATGCAGCGCATGTTTGCCGCCGCCTCATTGACCACCAGCGTGTCCTCAATTTCCACGCATCGCATCTGTGCGCCAAGTTTTTCCGACACAGCACCTGCAGACCAGAACCATCTTGGAATCGACATATCACTTCCCCATATAGCCTGGACTGGATGCATCCCTTCTCTTGTGTGCAGCAGAACTGCACATCGCCTCCCCAAGAACTCAGGAACTGATGCATCGGTGTGGTTTCCGATGCTTCCCTCCTCTGTGGCTGTTTTGCCTTGTTGATTTTGATGCATTTGAGGTACTTTGTGTAAAAATCATGCATCCATAGTTTTCTACAGAGAGAATTGCTTGAAACCTTTTTAAAATCATATTTTGAGTTGTATAGGTTGGATTTTGGTCGTGTTTGTTTAGCTAAAGATACTTTATTTTTCTAAACGGGTGTGGTGTCTATTTGTAGTGTTTTCTCTTTGTTACTGTGTGTGTTATGT
Source organism: Triturus cristatus (assembly GCF_964204655.1). Taxonomy (NCBI): domain Eukaryota; kingdom Metazoa; phylum Chordata; class Amphibia; order Caudata; family Salamandridae; genus Triturus; species Triturus cristatus. The sequence goes on from NC_140591.1 coordinate 1,458,141,688, forward strand.
GCAAATACTTTACACATTGCCTGTCTGCTCGGGCCAAGCTACTAAGGAGATGAGCAAGGGTTATCTAGCTGTGTAACTCTCTTATCCTGACTAGAAGGATGGGCCCCTACTTGGGCAGGGTGCATATCACTGCCAACTAGAGACCCCTATTTCTAACAGCCATTTTAACACACATTGATAGTGTCTGGGCAAATGTTTCACCTCATGAGTACCAGTTTATCACAAGAATACAGCAATCAACAACTGAGGTGTGACCAGTTACCCCTTGCAACCTGTCTACTACTGCTCAGTACCAGATGTGGAGTTTTTTTCCTTAATACCTTTTGTCCGTTTGAGCTTAACTCTGTAAATCAAGCGGCAGGTGATGGATTAAGTGGCTAGTGTGGTACATTGATAATTAAGTGGAAAACACGACAGCCACAGAATCGCATAATTGTAGTGTCCCTTGAAATAGGTGATGGCGAATCTGTAAAGGTAACCTAATTGTTGGTATCTGCAGGGACCACAGCTGGGGAAAGGACACCTTGTAGCTCTATATTTCATCCCAGTCCATGTCCTTGAGGATTTGAGCTGCCATGCTCATCGTTGGGTGGATGTGTCTCATGGCTCGGTCTTGTCCGGCCTACACAGTGGGATGCGGCTGTCGCAACGAGTCAGCATTTGTGTGGGCATTATAAGGGTTTACTTGTATTTGTTAGGTGAGGAAATTTAATACAACCCGCACGCTTTTGTGCGGGTTGTATAAAATGCATTGCATTGCAGTGGACACTAAGATCAAGCATTGTTTTATAATTTTATTTGGTATTCCTGCAGAGGAATGCAGCAAATTTTGAAATTTGTTCACAAATAATTGAACATATATCAGTGAATGTCAGCACACGTAGTATTTGTTTCAATTCAAAAATAAATGATGATACGAGATTTGAAAAAGCTTATATCGTTTTGACAAAAACAGTACACATTTGTTATATATGTTTTTGTGATTGTGCACACTGTGTTCAAGTTCAGTCACTTGACCTTCAAGTTGCTACTTGAGGCCATGAGGTAATTTCCTCATGTAGGTTATCACAGGCAGAGACACAAACATTTTCTGCCTGTCAAATTTGTGTAATGTTGAGATTCCCTGACTCTCACATTAATTTGCACACAGCCACCCTCCTTAGCTGAACCTTTGTTATTTCCATGGTCCCTTTTTGGTCTCCCTAAGTTGCATAGATGCTTTGCTGTATCTCTCGCCTTTAATCCGTCTGCAGGAATTCTGCATGCTGTCGCTGAACCAATCTTCATGCTTCCTGTTAGACCAACAGTCCATAGATCCGGGTGGAGATAAAAGCATTATTAATGTCTTGAATACATTAACCCATACTATTTAACATTCTTGGATAATAACCAATTCACCCATTTTGCAGAACCGGTATCTTCAGCTGTGAAATGTGTTTCATGTTTACCTACTTGCCCCTATTTTGTTCCCATGTATCCCTGAGACCCTTCCACTAGTCCATTTCATCATTGTCAATGCTCTTGAGGTTTGGGGTTCAGGGAAGCTAGGGATTTACGTCTGGAAGTTCTCAGGCAGACTGGGGGTGGTGTGCAGTTACTTTCTATGTTACAAAAATCAAAAAGAGTGTAAATGAACCCTACAAAAATGGCATGGAGAACTAACCACAAAGGCAGAACTACATGTAATTTGTACACACTTCTAACAGACTTTTGGAGTTCGACGAACAGCCACTATCCCAAGAGTTTACTGCAAAATGTTACTTAAGTAAGGCCAATTTTCCTTAATTTTATTAAATGTTCAGCATATATATCAAGTGACTAAGGGGCTATTGCTGTACTGTTCCAATTGCACCCTTCAAAAGTCCTTTGTCCCTTAACTGAGGTTGCAAAAGAAACCAATAGAAATAGGAGAACCTACAGTCAGAAACTGCACATCATCCTCCCTCATTAGCTAAAGGATACCATTTTTGTGTAACAAAAAGAAACCAATAGCTCAGAAAGGCTGTATTGATTATTGATTTAAGTCAAATACTGATACATATTAACCTTAATTGAAGGCATGAAACAGTTTCTATGTTGCCTCATATCAAACTTGACCTACCAGTGACTAACAACTTAATTAGCACGAGGCTGGAGATGGGCACAAAATTACTTGAAAACATAATTTTTGGCATTTGCATACCATCTGCGCCTATTAAGAAAATCTGGCAACAATCAGGCTTTTTCGAAATTCTGTATTAGAGAGAGTCACAATGTTTTTGAGATTTGGAAGACAATTGATGAAAAACACTCATGATTAGGAGCCCACCCAAATATGAAGCAAGGTTTGTCTGGGTGTGGCACAGATCCACTAATAAAGCATACCACCTCGGTGGGCGAGGGTCTTACATTCTTGAATTAGTGATTGTTTTTGTTTACCATGCCCTTTCTTAATTACTAATACAGGAATTTACTGTCTCCTAAGATTAGGTCTATCATATCGTTTGTTCCATATAGTGTAGTTTGAAAGGTTGGATTATACATATCTGAAAAATGTGGCCCTTTCACTGCTCCTTCGTTTAAGGTGACTAAATATTTAGGCTTATGGTTGATGAATATATGTGCATGCATGGATGAACTGGATAATGACTGACAAACTTATGTTGGTGGCAGGAGGCTATTCTCCACTGCTGCTACTCACTTACCCACACACTCATCCAGTCAGTTCAGTTCATGAAGCTTTATTCGGTTCATATCATGTAATGACCATAAAAGCACACAGCAAAACACAAAATACAGAAATACAAACGAGAATTTAAAAAATCATACTTTTCCTATAATAAATAGATTTACAGATAAAACTAGCTGTGTAAAAACATATATCTGGGGAGTTCATGTTAAAAAGCAACCTCATTGCATCGTCCGTATTAAAAATGCCATATTTTAAAAACAATGGTTTTAAAAATGTAATCAGTCAGTCAAAAGCTTTTATTTCCGTATAATACCATAAAAAGAGATAAATACCTATTTACAATAAAATATTTAAAATATACAGCTCCATAAAATATATCCATAGAAAACACCTTATTTGACAATAAAAATTACATTAAACACAGTTAAAAACATTATAGGTAGAAGCCAAATAGCACAATATCCAATCCATATATAATCTCGTGACTAAACGTGCTGCCACTACAACACTAGAGTCGACTTTGGGGACAGATTGATTGTAATTTTTTAGACCTGGAAAACCATATGGAAAGGAGGAATCTGGCCGTCGCAAAAACTATCAATGGGGTAGTATCAGATTTAAGAATTCTAAACATCTCCTGGAAGTCCCTAAGGCCCCTGGACTTACAGAGTTGGATGATCCATTTTATTCTTGCCCTGGTGTACAGAGGGCAGAAAAGGACAACATGCATCTCTGACTCACAAGTGTCAATACATTCTGGGCAAGAGATCGAGGGACAGGTCGCATTAGACCACCTATGGGTAAAAGCCCTCAGTGGTAGCGTGCCATGTCTAAACTGAATGTAAAGTTTCTTGGCCAATAGAGGCTCAATAACATCCAAGAAAGCTTCAAAATGGGGACTAGACTTAATATCCAAGAAGGTGTTGGTAAGCCTACCCAAGGAAGAATGTAATAGAATTTCCTTCCGATACTGCTGTAGAGCCAAAAGCAGTGCTTTCTTAGATAGCAGGCAGCAAGACTCCTCAGGTGCCAACCACAAATCCCCCTTTCCTAGTAGGTAGCAGAGGTTCTTAACATACATGATCCATGGTATTTTCCCCGCATTCCCACTTGACAAAAGATCGCCAAGACCCTGCCTATAGCTTGCTAATTCAGGTGTTGACCAAAGTCGTCTCCAATACAGGAGCGGGCGGTTCAGGGCAATCTCTTCAATAGGAACTAAACCTAGGTCCCATCTCAAGGGGATTAAGGGGGTACTCATAGGTAATTTCAGGAGTCGCCTAATAAAGGAATTCTCAGTTGAAGTTAGAGGGGCAATACTACAATGACCCCAGAGCTCAGCGCCATAAAGCGCACCCCCTCTAGCCTGGGATTTATACAATTCCATAGGGGGACCCAAGGGTTTTGAAGAAGTGTTGTTAAAAACCTTCAGAATACCCCCCACAGATTGTGTTAACTTCAAATTGGCCTTCGCCAAATGAGACCCCCATTTCATTTTATCATTAAGAGTTACCCCCAAATAATCAAAAGTGGATACACGATCCAACTCCATACCTTCCATCTGGGGATGAGGGCAATTGGCTGAACTAGAACTAAAAACCATAAATTTGGTTTTAGATAAATTCAATTCCAGATCCCTTGTTTTACAAAAAGAGCAAAATGCCTCTAAGGAACGCTGGATGCCCATAAATGATTTTGACAATAGGAGCGTGTCATCCGCGAACATTAGGGCGGGTATCTTACGCCCCGCTAACATAGGGGAATCCAGATTAGTAGCACGCAATAAGTGCTCGATCAACCCATTAATAAAAAGGGAGAATAATGTTGGAGCCAGAACGCATCCCTGCCTCACACCCTTTTTCACCGGAAATGGTCCCGACAGTTCCCCACATCTTCCAAATCTCACCCTCGCATAGGTTCCTTCATGCATACGTTTGAACAAATAACAGAGATAAGGAGGAGCACCCATCTCCATTAATAATGCCCATAACTTCTCCCTATGGACTAAATCAAACGCGGATCGAAGGTCCACGAAGATCAAATATAGATTACCAGCCCCCATAGAAACTGTCTTCCAATAGACCAACTGTAGCCTGAACAGTTGGTCAATGGTAGAAACGTTTGCTCGAAAGCCCGCTTGGAGAGAGGTTAAGATTTGATCTTCCTCCATCCAAATCTGTAGTCTAGTTAAAAGCACGCGGGCAAACAGTTTCTGTAAAACATCGATCAGGCTTATGGGGCGATAATTGACCGGGTCCAAAGGGGATAATTTTTTGTGGATGGGAATAATTTCCGCTCCTAACCAAGTGTGGGGAATCACAAGGCCCTGGAGAATAGCATTAAAGTACACCCGGATATAAGGGGCCCAGATTTTTATTTCGCCTCGGTAGAGATCGCCTGGAATCCTATCGAGGCCCGGGGCTTTCCCCACAGATAGGGTACTCAGAGCCAACTCAATTTCCGAAAGGGTGAAAGATCGACTCTCCGGATCCGCGTGTTCCGAGTAAGCGTCAACAATATTAGTAGGCTGAATTGCTAAGTCTGATCTGTCATTAATATTGCCAAGCGTATAAAGAGGCTTGAAATGCGCAAGCCAAACCTCCTCACTAAGATTAGGAACAATAGCAGACGGACTTTCTACTGATCCTGCTCGGACAAGATTCCAGAATGCCCTTAGATCACGATGTTCAAGTGCAAACTTCATGCTTAACCACCTTGAGTCCTCCCACTCAGATTTTGCCGCTTTTATCAGTTTTTTGTAATGAGCCCTCGCAACTCTAATAGTTAACTGAGTACCCTCTTTAACTTCCCTGATCAAGGCAGACTTAGCCAGCCTACAACTTCTATTGTACCAGTGATCGTTTTTTGGGATCCTCGGCCTCAGAATAGTGGGGCTATAAAAAAAACGGCCAAACACCCGAGAAGTTTGTTATGAATGTCCTGGAAGTCCGGGAGATGATGAAATGGAATATCACCATTAGGGCACAGAAGGTGGGAAACCTCCACCAAGGAGCAGGAGACGCTGTGATATAATTCCGCCAGTTTCGCCTCCTCAGACACAAACCTTGCCCACCTTATGCGCCTACCACCTACAGCTAGAACCAGATTCTCGGTGCCTGATCTATCTAAACCCCCAGGAGCTTTGCGACCACCAATGTTGGTTACCAATTCTAGTGACAATAAATTGTGGTCACTGTCAACCCTAGGTATGACAGAAAAAGCTCCAAGATAGCCCCAAAATTCGGTATTCACCAGGATATAATCAATTGTTGAGCAGTTCCCGGGTCTATTAAAGGTGTAGGAGCCTGGAACATCGGGAAGAAGTCTGCCATTACATGCCCTCAATCGGTGAAGGATAACTAACTTGTTGATCTCGAGGGCCAAGGGCAATAAGCGATTTTTTGGGTACATGTTACAGTCAGGGATTTTGTAAGTTTCGTCCTCGTCTGAGGTAGGTGAGGGAATCCCAAGGAGGGGTTCAAAATGACAATTAAAGTCAGCCCCTATAATTTTGTGGGACTGGGGAGGGAGAGACTGAAGGGTGGCGTCTAGGGCACCAAAAATCGATAATCCCAGCTGTAGAGGATGGGGGCACAAATAGATGTTAAGCACAGCCAGTGAATATCCTGTATAGAAGGTAAGTAACAAACATAAAATATCGGGGCACTGAGAGTCTATAGTCTTAACTGTACCTCCTAGATGTGTGGCAACCCAAAAAGCTAACCCCCCAGATGGTCTGCCCCTGGCTCCCTGGACCACAGGGACAAAAAAAGAAGCGTAGCCCACCCTCACTGGGATGGACCGAGACCATGTCTCTTGAAAAAAACAAATGTCATATTCGTCCATTAACTCTCCCCACTCAGGATTAGGGAGTTTTGACCCCAAACCAGCCACATTCCAAGACCCTACTAAGGGTCTACGTGTGGGTACTTGGGAGGGGCAATTCACTAGTTCACAGTCGATAAAGCAAGGGGAAACTGTTCGGTCTAATGGACCAGACTCAGGTGACTCATTGATAGAACTGTTGCTGTGGGGGGAAGAAGAAATAGAAATTGCTCCTAACCCAGTTGCACAAGCTGGATTAGGGAGGACCATAACCAAACTACAACCATCCTTTACCTGGCCCCCTTTCGCGTACAGATGCCTGCCTACAGTGTGCCTCGGAAATAATGGTCAGTCCACAGAGCTAAGTACTTCAAATGGGTTGGCAGTCGGAATATTGTAGTGGGTTTGGAAAGTGGCTTGATGGAAATAGGGTAATTCCATGGGGCTTGGAGCCTGAGGGTGCATAAAAAAATACCCCAAATGATAGGTGTCAATAGAGCCTATTTTGGGCTTCCCACAGAAATTCAGAATATGTCCAACAACTCTCGGGTCCCTGAAATTTATTAGGACACAGTCCCCATCAATATCTTTAGGTCTGGTCCCCAACCAGCAGACTCTACGTACAAAGAGAATCTCGCCCCGACCCATTCCATTCAGTGGTCTATATTTGGATAGCCAGTGAATGACTTTATTTTTTAATTCTTGATATGTTTTCCCCCTATCATTTGCCAATGGAGGTACTCCCGTGAGCACCACCACATAGGGTGAGGCCTCGGGGGGAAGCTGCGGAAAGGAATGAGATTTAACCAGACCTATTGTACCTAAATTCGCAGCCGGGTTAGATGGCAAAATGCCCACCCCCATGCTCCGTAGAGCACAAGCCTTAGAATTGGAAGGATGTTCGCAAGAAGCAGGGCCACTAGGAACCCGAGGGTCGTTGGGAGGGAGAGGGGGAACACCGACAGATGTAGATGGCGCTGGGATCACCGTGGACAGCTGGACTGGAACGGGCGGAGTAGATTGGGAGGGAATAAAAGGAGCCTGTGAAATAGATTTACTATTCATAGATGAAATTCCCAAACCCTCCACACTACCAGGGTCATTCGCAGGAAAATTAGACTGTTTTTTCCCTGTACCTTTGTTGTTAATCAAGGTTACTAATCTGTCGATCTTAGTCGACAGAGTTTTTAGAATAGCGTTAAGGGTCTGGTCTATATGGGACTGTAGATCTATTATTAGGTCAGTAACCCACACCGGCGAACTTGAAATAGGTGGATGACGAGCAGTATCCGGGTGAACAGAGCTAGATTCGGAAGGTATCAGGTTCATAGCCTTTTTAGCCTTCTTTCTTTTCTTTGCCTTCACCCGCCTTTTAGGAACCAATGAAGAAACCAAAGAGGATGAAAGCGAGCCAGCTTCCACTAATGTAGGCTGGGCACAGGGTAAGTGTGTAAAAGAGGGCAGCAGAAAAGATGAAGCTTCCACCTCAGCCTGGTTAAAGGAATCTACCGAGCCATCAACCAGAAGGGCGCGGAAGGAATAGCGGGAGTAATTGACAGCCGCCTTTCGGTATTTTCAATTGCTGTGGCTACCACCCCAATGGTTTTCTGCAGCATTTTGTCGATAGCTGTAAGGCTCGGGAGGGGGGGATTTGTATTAGCAAGTTGTCTGGTCATTGGTCGAGCAGTAGAAGGCTTACTATGTTTCCCCATAGTTAGAGCAGCAGTCACTTATAAAAGCTCAGCCTAGCAGATATTAGCTAGAAAGCAAGTACAGTACGAGTAAATACAATAAGAACGCAATATTAACAGCTTTTGACTGGGTACTAACAAGAGAAATAAAACAATCATATATCTTAACAAGTCGAATCCCAACTGACCCGCTAGCACCGATAAGGGGGGTTGGCCCAGCCCGGCCTCCTTCGGCCTATGACGGGCAAGGACGGGCCCGCCCTTGGCCCGGGCTTTGCCCGGGCGCTGCCCGCGCGCGTCCCGCACTGCGGGGGCACCTGGCGGCCTATGAGGTGTTCCGGCACGTTCAGGTGTCGTCACAAGCAGCGCCAATGCCAGGGGATGCTGGGAGATGAAGTTCTTAATAGCCGTTCCCCTCACGGCAGCGTGGTTCGGAAGAAGAGGAGAAGCGTTGTCACCCCGATACAAGGGCCGTTCCCCTCACGGCAGGTAAGGTTTGTTTACTAAAGTGCCAAAATCACAGAAAGCGTCCCGCGCTGCGGGGGCACCTGGCGGCCTATGAGATGTTCCGGCGCGCCCAGGTGTCATCACAAGCAGCGCCAATGCCAGGGGATGCTGGGGGATGAAGTTCTTAATAGCCGTTCCCCTCACGGCAGCGTGGTTCGGAAGAAGAGGAGAAGCGTTGTCACCCCGATACAAGGGCCGTTCCCCTCACGGCAGGTAAGGTTTGTTCACTAAAGTGCCAAAATCACAGAAAGTGTCCCCTTACATCCATAAAGAGAGTGCAAATAAGCATAAAGTGCATACTGCTTTGTTTTGAGTGTCCATCGCACGGGCAAGGGCCAACAGGATACCTTTTTTGTTGTGGGAAAGCCACCAAGACATGTGCCATTCCTTGCCTTAATCTCGTTAAGACAAATCTGTAGGCTGGGCGAGTTACCATATTCAAATACTGCTGAAATCCCTCATTAACAATATATTTGTTATAAGTTTGAACAGTAATGAGAGAACCAGACCCTACTAAACATTTATGTGTTCTAGATAACATAAAGGTATTTTTCAAATCTTGTTTAACAAGATCTCGGGGAGAACTAGGATCTAATACCAAGTTCAACCCAAAAATAGCCTGGTAATTCTCAACAACAAATTTGAGCCATGGGATTTTCATGCAGTTATCTAGTTTAAGGCAATCCTTAATAATAAGTTGGTTAAACTCTGTCTCTTCTTTGTGCCAAATTGCTTTATAAAGCGACAAAGGCCTGAGTAAGACAAGGTCGCTCAAATAGGCGACCCCAACTCTGTTGGGGCAGAAGCAGGTAGACACATTAATTTTTAAGGAAGATATTTTCTTCTCTCTGCAGACAACCAACATTAGAATAGCCCCATAGCCCAGCCCCATAAAGGGCAATGGAAACACTTTTTGCCTTGTATATCTCCATCATGTCTCTTATTCGTCTATCCCCTATCTTTGTGGCAAATTTGAAAATGCCATAGGAACTTTTAATCATTTTAGTCCTAACATTTATTAGGTCCTGGGCCCAGCTACCATCGCTCGTGAAAGTGACACCCAAATAGCAAATTTTTTTAACTTGCTGTACTTTCACTCCTTCTATGAAAAAGGCATGATTTTTACCAGTCTTGGCCCCACAGATCATGACGTGTGTTTTACTTTTATTAATCAGCAGCTTCCTCTCCCCAATAAATTTGGAAAACCGATCCATCAGACGCTGCAGACCAATGGGTGTCCGAGATAGGAGCACAGCATCATCCGCATAAAGCAGGACTGGCACACTGATCCCGGCAACCTGGGGTGCGTCGGCCTTAACTGTTTTCAGGACGGTTTCCACCCCGTTAATAAATAAAATAAACAACAACGGGGCGAGGACACAGCCCTGTCTGATTCCACGTTTCACATTAAAATTCGGGGTACACTCCCCATTAGCCCCAAATCGTACACACGCTTGCATCTTATTGTATAATCTAGCAAGGAAGAAGATAATTTCCTTGGGGGCGCCTAATTCTAGCAAAACTGACCATAGAAGTGAATGATTAACTAGGTCAAAGGCGCTGCTTAAATCGGCAAAGCACAGGTACAAATTACCATGGGCGGCCTTAGTAAATTTACCGATTAGTAATTCTAAATTCAAGCATTGGTCCATGGTCCCGCGGCCCTTTCGAAAACCGTATTGGGAGGTTGCAAGAATCCCATTCTCCTCAGCCCAAGATTCCAATCTAGACAACAGCACCCGGCTTATAATTTTTACCGATGAGTCCAACAGACTAATTGGCCGATAGTTACAAGCTGATGCTTTGTCCCCTTTTTTGTAGATGGGGACGATAATTGAATCTCCCCATGTTGGTGGAATCAGAGTGGTTACCGCTGCATTGAGGACCAAAGTAAGTATCGGTCCCCAAATTAGTGGTTGGGTTTTGTTGACGTCAAGAGGGACTCTGTCGGGACCCTGGGCCTTCCCCCCCTTGCTATCTATGATACTGCATTCCACCTCACGCAGGGAGATATCTAGTGGGACCATGGGCCATAGCCTTTGCTCGTTTTCAATCGAAATACTATCTTGGAAAATAGATGTAAAATGGGACACCCAGGCCTCGCTTCCCACATTAGAGGAAAGTTGGGGGATTATATCATCTTGTAGGAAAGGGGAATTAACAATAGACCAGAATAAGCAGCTATCCAGGGTTTCTGCTGCCTGTGTTAAGTTATCCCAGGCTTCCTGCTGTAGTTCCTTCTTCCTTCTAGTAAGTGCCATTTTATATTCAGAACGCAGAAGTGTGACTTTATTCTTATCCCTCGGGGTAAGTGCTAAAGCTTATTTAAATTGGGTGAGAAGGCCTGTACAAGCGTGATCAAACCAGCCCTTCCCCCTTCCCCTTGCCTCTCATACCCGGCTTATTCCCCGTAAATATGTTATTAATAATCATACTAATGTTGATAAAATTGGTCACAACAGAAGTAGGTGAACACCCTGGTGTTAAAATAGCGTTGATACCTATCAAGTTTTTAGATATGATTATAGGCACTACTACAGCAGATTTTTCCCCTTTCCATCTAAGCCTGGTCCCATTTACTCTATGCGGCTCAATATTGACTAAGATTCTTGACGCCACCTGATCTCTACATTTCCATGATTCGATTCGCATGGTGATACAATTATGGTCACTCAAATCAGAGGTATCCCTTATCTTGATCAAACAATAGGGCACCAAACTGGATGAGACCATGATATGGTCAATACTTGAGCTGGCGTTCCTCCCTGTAAATGTAGGGATAGGACAAGCACTTGCCTCTAATACAGGCCTTACCAGCTCTAAATCGTAGGTTGCCATTACATTATTAATGGCCTCCCCATAGGCATTATGTGGGAAATGGGGCATATTCTCACCACTAATGTTTTGTACCCCACAGGCCCTTGAGGAGGACAAACCACAAATTGTGGAATTAAAATCGCCTAGCCAAATAAAAGTAAAAATGCATTTTGCTTCGGCTACAAGCTTCATGAGGGCACTATCTAGCTCAGCTATTACCTTGTGCCGAGATTTATTAAAAATATTGTTATAGAAATTGATCAAAAGCACCTCTGTACCTTCTAATAGTCGCACCCAAAGAATTTGGGAGTGAGTACCAACTGACAAGTGTTTAACAACCGTCGGTTTAAGGTCTACTGATATGAGACAAATCAGTCCCCCCTTCGCTCTACCATATCTAGACTCTAAAGCATCTACGCTGTAACATACATAGCCTTCAAAGCTAGGTGTAGCAGTACACCAAGATTCTTGGAAACAAAGAATGTCAAATGATCTAATCAAGGCCTCCCATCCTAATTTGTTTCCCTTAGTAGCCCAACTGGCTATATTCCAACTAGCGATGGAGATAATCCCCAAAATAAAAATCGTTCACAGTCATATCCAGACTTCCATCTACTTCAGTAATCAATTCCTGATTGTCCTCAGGGGCATTTACTACTGTTACCCCGCTGTTAATAATTTCCAGGCTATCACTAACCTGTAGACCCTTAGTGACTAACCTTATCTTATTGGGTTTATTGGATAGGTCGCACGTGGTAATGGACAACTGGGAACCAGATACCTTCTGATGTCAATCATTCTGATCTAGGGAACTCTTCCAGTCATCCATCAATATTCCCAGTCACTCTTTCATCTCTCCACATTCACCAATACTCACTCATAAATAGAACTTCCAGATTGAGATTCAGTGAAGCACCACCCATACACCTCACTAAAACACACACACTTGCCCATCAATTACCAAGCGCTTTCACACACAAAGAAATGCCATGCCAATTGGCTTTGCCATTACTACTTCTACTTGCCACTTATTTGCTCTTGGCAAGCAGCGTACATGTGGGAAGATGGCTTATTTTTGATTTTCCTCTTTCAGCAATGCATCCCCAACCTAACTGTATCTGCACTGATTAATGAAAAAAGGATCATCATTTAAGGGACTCCAGTATTGCTCAAAATGTAAAGAAAGGAAACAGAGGGTGGGTTGGCAAAGGGACCCCAAAGGAGATGCATTGACCCAAGGCAACCCGAATTCTATGTTTCAGGATTATAGAGCAGAGAAGATCCAGTTTACAGAAGAAGTGAAGCCAGCCAAAGGATTTTAGAACCTAGAGATGGGGAGAAAGGGAGAACAAGAGGTAGGAAGACACGTACGACAAGAGTTGGGGCTGAACACAACACAAGCGGTAATAGCGAAGACAAAGGGGTAGGGTTAAAGAAACAAGGATCACAGGGGTATCCCCCTTGAAAGCACACAAAAGGTCAAACTAAAGAAAAAGTAAACCTTAAACTGCACCTTGTTCATGGGGGAGTCTCCAATATAGTTCCATAACGAATAGATAATGTGAACAAAGGCTATATTTTGTAGCGTGTTCTTGAGAAGTGTGACTACTACCAAGAAACAGGCAGTCTCTCTTCAGTGTCTTTGTTAGCCATAGGCCAGCTCCAGTGCTGATCTTGGTGTTCACTGGCAAGGGGTGGGGAGGACAGTCCTCATGAGGGAAACCCCCTTATCCCTTTGTGAGCTCCAGGCACCAGAGCGGCCCTCACAGTACCCTGCTTGGCCTGATGTGCTCAGCAATATTCAGTGGTACCAGTAGGAGGCGCCATTATACACTGCCATTACCTTTCCCATATTTCAGGTCACTGGTATAGTCTACTGATGGCTATGTGATCAGTCAATGGATACCTGGGAGTCATCACCAGACTTCCAGGCAGAAGTCAACCCGACTCCCAGCTTGTCTGCATCTGTGTGATCCGCGAATTCATAAGTCAGAAGGCAGGAAGTGGAAGGGGCTAGTACAGACCCCCATCATTATTGGGCCATCTCCTCATCAGCCTACCTGATCTATGGCCTTAGAACATCTGGCTGAACACGCGATTTCTCTGCAATCTAATACACAAATGCAATTTTTTTTAAAAAAAACAGACGTTTGTGAGCGTTTTCAAAATTAACAATCATTGTTAAAGCCAAGGAGTTTTGCCTTGAGGATCTATTTGTTATACCTGTGGATTTAGCGATGATGCACAGCATCAGCATGGATGATTAACAGGAAAAGCAAGCATTGGCAAAGCTAATAGGTCTCGGGTTTGCAATCTTTTGGCTTTGCCAATGCTTTTAGAATCCGGGATGCTCTGCAGCATGGTTAATAAACAGGGAAAAAAAGTATGTTGAGGCCTACTGCGTCATTTTGTAAGTGCGTACACCAAGCATGCAAGCGCCTTCAAAATAACGCTAGAATTTTTTCTCCTCTTTTTGTTTACAGATCCGAACCAAAAAAAAAGCAAAGTAACATGAGTGGGCGTGGGGAAAAAACGTAGGTGGGAGAAGAACGCAGGTGGGGGAAGAACGCGGTTAGGGAAGCAATAGGAGGGCAGGGAGAAATAGCATAAAGGGCGGGCGGGAGCTACACTAGGGTACATGGAGTAAGCAACAGGGAGTGTGCGGGGACAGAAGCAACATGGAGACAAAGCAACATTAAGGGAGTGGAAGTGAACGAACTGAAGAGAGTGCAACTTGGAGTTAATGCATATGGGAGAGCGGTTCCAAGGGCAGAAAATGAAAGTATATGTTACACTGGCTTGAAGGACAAAGTAGTGGAAAATATATATTTTTTAATTTTATGAAAAGAAATGTGCTGGAAGAAATGGGGAAACACAGAGAACTGGGGAAATGCATGCACTCTTAGAGAGTGTTTTTAGAAAAAGAAAAGACAGTTCCAGTAACGTAGGCACTTGTGGAAGGATAAAAGGAGCCAGTCAGAGAGATGGTACAAAGACTATGCTCCATAGGATGGACAAAGACAAGGTGGATGGGCTAAAAGAAATAAAATAATCTAATTGAAAACAAGAAAATAAGAGGTACAAAACAAAAGGCTAATGGAAATCAATGGGTGGAGTTGCTATCCACATGTTCCTATGAAGTCTTTTGCAACAAGCTGGACTGTCTGGCAGGCTTTGACCCTAAAACCTCAGAAGGCAAATTGTATTGAGAAAAAGATTGGTTATGACTCCAGTTCAACGTGACATGCAAGTTTGCGTGAGTCTTCTGCAATGACACACTTCGCTTTCACTTCTGGGTTATATATGTCCATGTCCTCAATGATTCCATGGGCGCTTGTTTACCATACCACCACATGGGACAAGAGCACTGTACCTTCTCTGATGCCTCTGGGTTCACATTGATGCTTTCTACAAGATGGAGGCAGCCCATGGTACATCGCCGACTCAAGACGTATTTCGTTACATACAGAGATTGCAGCGGGCTGGAAGTACAAGTGTTCCGACTCGTAAGGGAGCAGCTGTCAGGGTCCAATAAAAGCATCAGTTGGGCTGCGGAAGCCCTGCTCAAACACCCTTTCAAGAATGTAAATGATCAACACAGTGCAAGACAACAAATAAACTGGAGTTTTCCAGTGACAAATATGGCAGCTTGACAGGTGCACATGCACTCTAACTTCGAGGAGAGCTGGGTTTGGGGTACGCTTGATTTAGGCGGCCCGCACCAGTGCTTAATTTGAGCCCGTGGTTTCCGGTGCTCGGCACTGGCATTTGTCAGCACGGGCTCTAGTGACTGCCCACCACATGATGGCGCTGTTTGAGATGTGCACAACAACCATGTTTATTAAGTCAAATGGTACTGAAAATGAATAATACCAGCCTCTAACATCATTATTCCAGCTTTGTGTGGCCTGAAATAGTCTGAATTGTCACTCTTGCAGGAGTGCAATGGTTGGGTGTTATGTTGGTACTATCATTGGCAGCGCTGGCAGGGGCACTGCGTGGCGCAGGCTGCAGTGAAGAAGGGCCCTGGCACTTAATTTTTTACAAATTAAGTGCTGCCCTGCTCACATGCTCTGCAACAAGCATACATGCCAATGGTCATCTATTGCAGTGCATACACACATCCCCGACCGCGCATTGCAAGTGGGAACACTTATTCGACAGACATCTACATACGATATGCAATTAAATAGCAGCACGACTGTAAAAAGCAATGGGCTGATCCAAATTTCATTGACACACTTCAATCAATAGTTGAATAATAAACTACACATTTAATACCAACTGTTTGCCCAGCAATATTAATTTAGAAACGTGTAGTTTCCAGTGGCATAACAAGGTCCGGTGGTACACGGTGCGGAACATTTCTTGTCACTCCTGGCTTAACAAAATGGCAAAAATATGTGTTTAAAACACATTTTGCCATTTTGTCACCCCCCTCAGTGATGACACCCGGGGCGGCCTGCACCCCCTTCCTACACCACTGGTAGTTTGACAGGTTTGTGTGAGGGAACACAAATTTGTGAGACTTTGTATCGCCTACCACTTCCACCTGAACAGATAGATTATTCGTCAGAGTGGATGCCTGTGCTTTCTTGGGGGGGGATGCCGGAGATCAAAGTGCAGGTCCGAGGGTAGCTCTGTCTAGTGGGGTTCAGGGCCGGACTGGGAACCAAAACCGGCCCTGGCAAAGTGCTTGGCCCCCCACCCGCGGGGGTTTGGGGGTGCCGCCGAGCTCTTTGCCTGGGCCGGTTTTCGGCCGATTTTGTTACAGGGCCGATTTGCCCTGTAACAAAATCAGCCCCCAGGGGCCCAAAACCGGCCCCCACCCGTGCGGCGCACCAGGGGATTGCCCGGTGCCCGCTACGGCCAGTCCGTCTCTGGTGGGGTTGCAGGCCTCAGTGTTTGGCAGATGATGGAGAGACCTTTCTTTTTACGTAACAAGGTACTTTCTTTTGAACTCTGCCCCTCTCCCTTTGAGCAGGATCCTCCAGGCAAACACAAATTAAGAATGACCTATTGCAGATCTCAAAATCATGACTTATTCTCTTTAGAAGAACATTTAAAAGGTGCGGCACAGCATGTGACAAAGGTCTCACAGAAATCACCTTTAATTATGTTGCATTCCATGAAGGGTAGAGCTTTGTTTGAAGAGCATATTAAACATTACAATTCGGCTTCGATTTTTTTAGTATGACTGCAGAGAGATGTATTTTAATGCTGCTTCTTGTGAAGGGTAAATGTGGGATCAGCTGCTCTGCTTCCTCTTTGTACTTGAGTTGCTCTGGGTTACCGAATAAAACCTGATGCCAAGAAGTTAAATTTATCTCCTTTGCAAAAATCTTTGCTTCAATCTATGCAATGATCTTTCTCTAGGAGTGACCTTCCTCATTTTGAGATCTATTTTTTTAGTTCACTTTTCGTTTACTTTTTTCACTTTACGGCCAAAATTTACTAAACTTTTGTGCAGGTTCTCATGTGAAGCAAAGCAACTCTATACGATGCAGATCGATGCAAACTATGGCACCGATTAACCTTGATGCACAAAATAATCTTTGCACCAAATTTGACGCAAGCACAGCACTAAATGTATTTGCATTGCATTGAGCAGGATTCTCCAAAGTCGATCCGGGAGGGCCGGATCCAGGCCAGATTTTTAAGATAACTACATTTATCTAAATGGGGATATGCAAAAAATCTGACATGGTTCTGGCCCTTCAGGACTGACTTTGGAGAACCCTGGCGTAGAGTGAAACTCCTGACAATCCATGCAAAGTGGAGATGAATGCCGGTAACTGTGCAAACACCCGTAGGATTCTATGCAAAGCCAAACATCTGAAGTCAGCAAAGGGGTGTACCCTAGCTTTGTGCGGAATACCAGCACCGAATGAAAGCAACGGGCAAAAGGAAATTGTGTGCTACTTCCATGTGTAAAACATGTAATTTTGTGAGATGTACACATGGTATATGATGCACCCATGGGCGGCTGTCCTTCCTCCCGCTCGCACTGTGATCAAGGTACTTTTTTTTTCTTTGTTTTTCCCCTGTCATCGTTGTCCATGTTGCTTCTTTACTCGCACCTCCCACCCTACTGTTGATGATGTTGCCTCTTCTCTCTCAACCTCCTGTTGTCCATGTTGCTTCCTCCCTCCCACCCGCTTGTTGTCCATGTTGCTTCTTCACACCCACCCTCCTGTTGTCCTTGTTACTTCTTCACTCGCACCTCCCACCCTCCTGTTGTCCATGTTGCTTCTTCCCTCCCACCCTCCTGTTGTCCTTGTTGCTTTTTCACTCGCACCTCCCACCCTCCTGTTGTCCATGTTGCTTCTTCCCTCCCACCCTCCTGTTGTCCATGTTGCTTCTTCCCTCCCACCCTCCCGTTGTCCTTGTTGCTCCTTCACTCGCACCTCCCACGCTCCCGTTGTCCATGTTGCTTCTTCCCTTCCACCCTCCTGCTGTCCATGTTGTTTCTTTCCTCTCACCCTCCAGTTATCCATGTTGTGTCTTCCCTCCCAACCTCCTGTTGTCCATGTTGCTTCTTCCCTCCCACCTCCCACCCTCCTGTTGTCCTTGTTGTTTCTTCCCTACCACCCTCCTGTTGTCCATGTTGCTTCTTCCCTCCCACCCTCCTATTGTCCATGTTGTTTCTTCCCTCCCACCCTCCTGTTGTCCTTGTTGCTTTTTCCGCCCACCCTCCTGTTGTCCATGTTGCTTCTTCCCTCCCACCCTCCTGTTGTCCTTGTTGCTTTTTCACTCGCACCTCCCACCTTCCTGTTGTCCATGTTGCTTCTTCCCTCCCACCCTTCTGTTGTCCATGTTGCTTCTTCCCTCCCACCCTCCCGTTTTCCTTGTTGCTTCCTCACTCGCACCTCCCATCCTCCCGTTGTCCATGTTGCTTCTTCCCTCCCACCCTCCTGCTGTCCATGTTGTTTCTTTCGTCTCACCCTCCTGTTATCCATGTTGTTTCTTCCCTTCCAACCTCCTGTTGTCCATGTTGCTGCTTCCCTCCCACTTCCCACCCTCCTGTTGTCCATGTTGCTTCTTCCCTCCCATCCTCCTGTTGTCCATGTTGTTTCTTCCCTCCCACCCTCCTGTTGTACTTGTTACTTTTTCCGTCCCACCCTCCTGTTGTCCATGTTGTTTCTTTCCTCCCACCCCGTTGTCCATGTTGCTTCTTCACTCGCACCTCCCACCCTCACGTTGTCCATGTTGCTTCTTCCCTCCAATCCTCCCTCCCTCACCATGACACAGCCAATGCTTTTTTTTTTAACTCTCCCATTGTTCATGTTCCTTGTTTGCCCCTAACCTCCCTCCGATTGGACCTTGTTGATTCCCGCCCACCCACCATAAGAACAAAAAAACAATGATGCAGCCAGTGCTAGCCATGTCATAGTACTTTCTAACTTTTAGTCATGCAACACAGCCACACTTCTGTACAACACGGCTGAAATACACTGTCAGTCAATAGTTCTTGTAAAGGCGAGACCTACTAGCTTCGCCGATGCTTGATTTAAGAGCTGAGCTGCTTCATAGTTGCCTCAGTGCTTTATAGATGTACAAGAACTTTTGAAAGCTTAATGCAGACAAGACAAAGCTACTAATGGGAAGAAATGCAGGGAGAAGGGACCATATGTTCTGGCTTACCAGTTTAGCAGCCTTTCCTACTGCAACCAAAAAGCGCAATCTTTGGGAGTCCTCTTTGACAGGGAACTCATTGTTGCTGTAAATGCTGTATGCAGAGCAGGGCCGGCTTTAGCACTGGTGGCGACAATCATTTTAGAAGACCCCCAACCCCATGACCTCCTCCTCAGATTCTCTCACTACCACTGGGCAAAGGTGCCCCTCAGCTCTCCAATCATAAGTTATTGCTAAACACATTGCACTCCCTGAGGCCAGCGTCCCCTTCACAGGTTAGCGCCCAGTGTGGCCGCACCAGCCGCACTGCCCTAAATCAGGCCCTGATGCAGAGCACGAGATTACACTCTACATTCCTCTGACTTGTCCTGCCTTTCCATCCCTCAAACATGCACACTAACATGGTTTCAACTTGTGTCTCCTCAAAGGTAAGCCACTGTAATAGCTTATACCCCGGCCTGCTATGGCATTAAGGGCTTGAATTAGATCTCGGTGGATGAGTTACTCACAACGGTGATGGATATCCTACCTGCCGAAATATACATCCCATTATATCCTAATGGATTTATATTTTGGCAGACGGGATATCCGTCACCGTTGTGCCAGAGTAACCTTTCCACCGAGATCTAAATCGGGCCCAAAAGTTAGCTGCAAGGTGAGACTCCTTTATCAACTGGAGACATTCGAGCATGTTTTGGAGGCCTGGAGAGAACTCCTTTGGTTACCAAAATCCTTTTTAGGTCTGTTTGCCTGATTATAAAGCTTTTTACCAACCAGGGCTATGTTCCTTTCCCCTGCTTCTTCCAAGTTGTAAACTAGCTCTGTGGGTCACCCTTGTTCAACATTCACCCTATAGAAAGTCTCCCAAAGTTGGCTCCTCTTTTGGTCATCAGGGGCAGGAAATGGACTTCACTACTTCTCATTTTATGGCAAATCTCAGTGTCTCTCCCATTCTATAGAGTTCTGAAGTGAACTCCCATCTTTTCTGCTAATCCTTTTCAGTTATTCAGATATTTTAATGTCTGGTTACTGGTTTTTAGCGCCATGAAACCCGGGGGTCATGGAGCACTTTGTAAGAACTAAAAGCAAATCAAACAGTACCCAGAGTGCAAAATTCACACAAGGCGCTCGCTGCTCGTTCAGTTTTAGATCTTTGTTAGCACCGTGCAAACAGAGCATTTTTAGCACAGTTATACCCGATGACATAACAAGCACTGTTTTTCCCTTAAACGGTGATGCAATGTGATATATTTTCGTGCAGCGATGCGTGACGCGATCTCTAATAAATCTCGGCCTAAGCCTCTAAAAATCTGTTCTGTGCCCACTTCATGCATTTCAGCAGAGAGATGGTACCTGTTATTTAATGCTTGACCTTTAACCCTTTCAATGGCATCTTTTGCTCAAGCTGTTTTACTCTTTTGACCGGAAATTTCAGGATGTGATAAAGTTTGTTAGACAGTCGAGGCCAATCGTAGCACCCCTTTCCATGAGACTCCCCGCATCGCTCTTGTATTTCAGAAAGGGTCTTAAAAACACTATCCTGAAGTATCTCTCCATCGACGCTCTCAAACTTCTTTCCTCCTTGCACCCCGAACTCTCCTAACCGGACCAAATTCAAGAAATGCAGAGGGGGTGGTGGGATCCTGACCAGGCCGGCTTTAGGGCAGTTGGGCTGGTGCGGCCGCACTGGGCTCTGACCTGGAGAGGGCAGCACTGACCTCAAGGAGGGGGTGCTGTGTTCAGCAATAACTTACAATTTAAAAGCACCTGCCGCTGAGGGGAAACAGTTTGAACACTGCGGCCTAAGCCACGCGTGTTCCGACTACTCAAGCGCTGCCACGCTTGCCTTAACCACTCGTAGGCCTCACACGCATATGCCTTAAGACAGTGGGCAGGTCTAGCTGCTAGCTGGCGGAAGCAGGAAGCAGCCAAGCAGCATTAAGGATCGGGAGAGGATGCAAAGCGGTGAGGTAAGTGGGGCTGGGGCTGGGTTTTGGAGGTAGTTTGTATGGTTTGGGGGAGGGGAATCAGACTAGTTTTCAGGGCTGGGAGGGTTCGGGGTAGTTTTTAGAGCCGGGGATCGGGTCGTTTTCAGGGCTGGGGGTAGTTTTCCAGGCTGGGTGGACGGGTGTTGTATCCTGCTTTCCCTCCTCTTTGTCCTTTTTCAGTGTCTTGTTCTCTGCTGCTCAGCCAGTCTCTGTGATGTCATGTATTGTTCTATCTGTGTATGTTTAAGGGTACTTGTCAGTTATCTTGGAGGCTGAGCAGCAGGGTGGCTGCTCCCAATGGGGCCTTTTCTGGATTCTACTATCCTGATTATATGCTGTATCTGTCTATCTTGTGACTTCATCTCAACAATAAATTTACATCTGGAACACAGCTACAAAGAACCATCTTTTATTTTATTGAATGTTACAACGGGGTTGTTTTTTAGGCCGGAGGGGGTAGCTTTAGGTGTCAATGCTGGGTCTTGGGGGGCCATTTTAGGGCTCAGGACGGGGGGCAGGGATCGTAATACATTTTAGGGCTCAGGGGAGATCGGGGAAGTTTTTAGGGATTAGGGGAGGGCGGGGTCGTTTTTAGGGCTTGGGGGAGGTCAGGTTAGTTTTTAGGGGTTAGTGGAGGGCGGGGTAGTTTTAGGACTGCAGGCAGGGAAGTTTCTAGGGCTTGGGAGGAGGTCGTTGTTTTTTTTAGGGGGGGGTAGTTTTAGGACACAGGGCGGGGGCAGGTGTCGGGGGGTTAACACTTGCCTGTCAAGTCTAAACCACGGATATGTCTTTACCATACATGCCTTAACAACGCATAATTTGCTGTAAAGGCATGTGTGGTAAAGGCATATTTGTGGTTAAGGCTTGTGTTGTTGAGACTGCGTGGAACCAGCATGCATCTTAAACGCATGCGTGGTTCCATCACGCAACTGTTGCAGAGTTTATTTGTATGTCCACCTTTCAGGCAGCAATAAAAATGTCAATATAACTCTTATGATTAATGTTCCAGCTGAAGAGAGGGATTGGAGTTTTGATTTGAAGGCCTGTTTTTGATTTTGTTCCGTCTCCCCCCTTTATATAAGAGATGAGCTTGCACTGTAAAAATTCAAGATGTATCTGTGTGTATGAGTAATTACGCAAATAACATTTTAAATGGCACTTACTCATTTGTTTTTTATTTAATTCCTTTATAGCGTTACTCATTCGAGTGTAGGATGTCAGAGATCTTGCCATCACACACAGAGACACAATAAATTATGCAAGTGAGTAAATCAGTATACAGGAAATGTTCCGAAAGACAATGAGGGTTATCAGGTGTATGAGTCACACACCATTCATACTTGTAGAGCTCATAGGCTAGATGTACGGTGATTAGGGATAGAGATTTCCTAATTACAATTTTCTGTGAATCGCAATTAGGAAATCGCTATCCCTAATGTATGAAACTCATTGAGTTATATTTATCGATTCGTAGTGGCTCACAAATAGACCTACCACATGAATATTAATGAGGCAGGTCGCAATTTGTGACCAACTACAATTTGCGGCCATCATAGGGATGGTGGCCTGCTGGGGACAGTAGACCATCATGTCTGGGATTGCTTTTAAATAAATGTTTTAAACGAAGCCTGTTTCCCTTAAAAGAAAACAGGATGTGTTTAAAAAAAAACACAAATAAAATGTTTAAGATTAATATTTTAAGAGCAGGTAGTGGTCCCATGGACTACTGCCTGCTCTTAAAACATTTTTTTTCACCCATTCTCAAAAGGTAGGGGTTTCTTGGAGATTGCGAATGGGTTACCACCAACTTTGAGTTGACAGTAATGTGCAAATGTTTTGCGACCGCATTTCAGTCACAAAGCATTCGTACATACCAGTGCGAATCGGCATTTCGAAGGGACGCCCTGAACATGCCCCTTCCACATACCGATTCACAAATCCAAATTGTGGTTGGGTAACAGGTTGCCCAATCACAATTTGGGGTTTTTACATTTAGAAATGCCTTTTTGCATTTGCAAACGGCCCGACTCTGTGAATCTGGCCGTGGGCAACCTCAAAAAGGCTTCGTACATCTAGCCCTATATGTTGAGAGTAAATGGGCAGGAGAAACACAAAGTCAGGATTTAAAAAGTAACACAGTGATTGGCATTGTCTGTACTAACCTACTAAAAGGAACTCTTCTTTGCAAACTTAAAATAACAAGAGATTGAAAAAAAGCAATAAGGACCTAAAACCATGACTTGAAGTTTGCAAGCAGCCCCTTGATGCCGGCTTAAAGTTCACTATGCTATAATAGAAGGACTGCAATTTATGAATTTGAAGTAACAGAAGGGTCTCTGTGTCAAAAGCAGTAACCTACATACATGTCCGCATACAATACAAACTGTGCTCTGCATGTTACACAATGTGCTTAGCTATAGGCACGTTAGCCCTCTATGTTACTTTATGAGTCAAAGCTGGACAAAATACTGATCTCTTGCAGAACCGCATTAAGCACCAGAGTTATCTTACCAATGCTATGAGTCCCTGTAAATTGCTGGCACATATAGATCCCTGCAGCAGGTGTCTTAACCCAGTAAGATATTTGAAACTGTAGCTCTTTGTGCCCAATTAAGCCAGCACAGATTTACTGTCACATTTGTCCTTGTTGCCAATAAATGTATTAATTGACACAAACCGTGGGCTAAAACAGGGTTGCGTTTTGCTCCTATGCTGTTTAACTTGTATACGGCTGATTTAGGGAAGTCACTGTACGCCTGTAGTTTGGTTCCTCTGAAGCTAAGTTCTGTCACTTTGCAAATAATTCAATACGCCGCTGACATTGTGGTCATGAATCACACTGAATCGGGTTTGCAAAAGGCTCTGGTTGTCTTGAGCAAATTTAACATGGCTAATCATCTACAGGTGAACCGGCAGCTATCGACGTAAGAAGACGGCAACGTGGAGTCTGGATGGCAAGACCATCACCACTGTGAGGCATTGCAAGTACTTGGATGTGTGGTTTAGCCACAGCGGCTCAGCCGTAGCACAAACAAATGATCTTGAAAAGAAGGCGGCTGCTATTATATACGGGATTGGCCAATTACATTTCTTACCAAGCAGTGCCTCTGTGGACCTTATGTTAAGAGTAATGAAAGCAACTTTAATCCCAGCCTACAGTACGGTCATTGTGTCTACCCCGATGCACTGGACGCTACCCAGGAGCTATGTCAGTAGAGCATATAAAAAAATATTTTAGCAACCGCAATATGCTCGATGCTATAGATTAAGATTAGAGTTGGGGCTAGTAACTTTATATATTGAGTTCAAGGCATCCATGCTAAAATATTACATCAAGTGCAGGATGGCTCCAAAGAACTCTATAAAAAGCCTTTTGAAAACCCTCTATGAAAACCCTGGCAACCCATGTTCCAGTCAATTAAAAGAAGTGATCCTGATACTCAAGATTGAAGTTTCTGCCTTGGGGGATGGTGCCATCCCACACTCTGCATGGAAGACAGCAATGAACAAGCAAATGAAAGTGGCCTCCTGGGAGCAAACTGAGGTTGACAGCTCAGTGGAGGCGCAGCCTCTAAAGGACTCCTACCATGTGGGGAAAACACAATCATATTTCTTGGACTTCATTAATGCAGCTACTCGGGCCCAAATTGTAGTGTAGTTCCTATATCTCTGATAGGCTCTGCGCATTGGAATAATATACACTATAGTTTGACATGGGACTGAGGTCAGTATGTCTCTATCGAGTACATTAAACTTAATTACTTGTGTGTGCCAGCTAACTCAGAGGTCACTAGAAACTTCTCGAATATACAAGAAGGGATTAGTTTCTGACAACTGCATAAACATGACAACTTTGTGTCCCTTAGAGTCGGAACAATCTCAGAACCGTGAAAACAATAGATAACAGTTTCACTCAGTCAATCGTGCATGCTTCGTTTCTACAGAGTTGCACAGAAATAGAGAGACGGGCGTTTCAATAAAAAGGGGTTTATTGAACAGTCTTATTTCTCATGCAAGAGATATGAACTGCTACAATCGTAAGACAGGATGCAAAGTACAATACGTACAGAGTTAGCAGGAAGATAAAATAATACTGCAATAGCATGGTTTGTAGCTATGACATATATTCATAAAATACATACATAAATAACACAGGCTAAAATGTGAATACTCATCTGATGCTTCTAAATAGTTCTACGCCAGTGTACCTAACCTAAGTGTAGTACGAGGTAAGAAGTAGGTGCTGTTTTCTAAAGTATAGCTAGCTATAGTTTTAGTTTTGCCAAGAGTTGCCAGAAGTTTCTCTAAGTTCTAGTCTGCTTCATACCTTAGAATGTGTGAGGTTGGAATCTCTTTGCGGGACTCGATGTCTAACACCCCGCAAGGGGAATCAGAAACACTTGAGCTGGATTCTCTGCGAGGAGGATGACAGCGTCTGGTCAGTGCATCAGGCGGGAACTCGATCTCCTTCCGAACTTGCTATGGCGAACCGCAAGTAGGCAGTCGAACTAGACCGTACCGGAACCGTGGTTTGCCAATGCAAGTGCAGGTATATTTATACCTTGAAGGTGTTTAGGAATACCTGTATTGACGTAAAAGACGGGCATCGGAACGTCATGAATGAACCCGTAAGGAATAGATGTTCATGCATACTGAATGAGTTCTTGGAGAAATCAATATCCAAGCAAGGGAAGTTCCTAAAGGCTTAAGAGTCTGGTTTTCCAAGAACTCGTTGTGACATGGATTGACGGATGTAGGAGACCATGCCTGTATTTGGTTAGCATGGACAATGCCGAAATAAGAGCTGGATTTTCTATGCCTAAATAAGGGCAATATGAATTGTACCTATATAAGGGCATACATCGGGAAACCTATTTACGGAATCTAAATCTACACACAACAAAATCTTCTATACTACTTGCTCTACCAATAAGGAATTTGAATCTGCGCTTGGCAGGTTCGGGTGTCGATAGTGCTTGCAGGTTATGCACAAATACAAGAATCATGGGCCTATTTGCTATGCTGTTGCCCCATTCTAGATCTAAAGCCATTTTTGGGGGCGGAGGGAGTATGTACTTGTGCACAGGCATCTTTTATTTGCTGCAATAGCAGATCCCCTGGGGTGCTGAGTAGATGCATTAAATTTGTGAAAATCTTTTTTTTTAAATCTAGTGTTAGTACAGGCTACAGCACTCCTCTAGAAACACCGTCAGACTTTAATGATATCACTTGCTATGCATACTGGACCAAGCACGCAATAGTTGGGGTATGCTAAGATCTGTAAAGCCAGGGTAGCATGTAGGAGGTAATGAGTGAGATAGTTTTAGATTGCACAACAGACTTTATATCTCTCGTAAACCTGGCCAGTGCATATTTTGCACACTTTGCACATCGTATCAATTTCTTATCTGTGTACGCTGTATTCCATCCTGTGGCAGTTTTAGATAGCACACTGCACTTTATAAATCAGACCAGAGTATACACTGCTTATTTTGTACTGTGAACAACTTCTTACCTTGCTTACAAATTTTACAGGTAATGTGATTTTGGTTTTATCTTAAGAATGCATATTCTAGTTTTGGCCATACCTATGCACTTTGAGTTCTTAAACAAGGTACATTGCTCAGATTACCCAACCTATGGAATTATGCTAATTGTGATGTTAAGCAGGTACCTTTTAACTGAGAAACTAGGTGCCCTTTGTTTATTTGTAATCTAAATTGTTATGGTTTTAATTAACTATGCAATAAAAATGTACTTACTTACATATAAATTGACTTTCAGACTCCGCTTTTCTTGATTCCGCCCTTCAATGCCCCTCACTCTTTCCTGTGCTACAGCTTGACCCCAAATTTAGGGGTTCCCATAGAATTTGATTCCCAATTCCAGCATTGTCTGATTGAAAGCAAAACTATACAGACCTGCATTCGTGAGAACATTGTTCTTTCAGGTGGTGCCACCCCCTTCTGCTCCTACACAGGGGTCAGAGAGACCTGCTGTTTTGTTTTACTTCCTCTGGGCTCAACAGAGAGTACAAGAGAAACAACTCTCTGCACAAAGAGTCTCAGTCTCAGCGGGCGATGGCTCTGACAGACCAGTTGTTTTGTCTTTACTTATTAAAACTTTGATTGTGATGTTGTTTAGTAGTTGTGTGCTTTACTGCTGCAAGATGAGCAGTGTGTTTGTTCTGAGTTTGCTGAGATGTTCTTTATTGCCTGTATCTTTCACTCAAATGTAAAAGCTGCTTGCCAGAGGAGGTGCCTGTGGCTGGTTGGATGACAAATATGCACCATAGTATACATAGCGCCTGGGTTCATAAAGTGCATTTGTGCCCACTCTGTGTGCCACTGGAGCACTTTGGTATTACAGAACGGGGCTGCAGATTCTTGTGCTGCCCTTTCTGTAATATGGAATTCAGTCATGTAATGTGTGTGGCGTGTTCCAAAGGGGGCGTGCTCAGTGCCGTCTAAACTCATGGGCACGCTGGGCATAGGGGCCCCATGCAGACCAGAATTTAACACTAATTTTCCGTTAAACAATTTTATCCCTGTGAGTGGGTGTGCAGGCAGGGCCCAATGCACTGCTTTGCCCAGGGGCCTATAATGCTGTTAAGGCGGCCCTGGATGGCACGGGGGTATGTCCCCAAGCAAATGAGAGTAGTTTGAGCCCTTGCCTTATTAGAGACATGGGGTGCAAAACCACAGAAGCAGTAAAGAGATGCATTTACTGTGTATTTCTTATGATGTGGTGCACAGTTAATGGGCATCCGAGCGAGCCCTTGGGAGTGAGAAGCAGAGGTCCCAGGGACCTCAAACTATCTCTGTGAAAGTGGGTGCAGACAAGCACTTCATTCGACAATACAGGGGGTTCCTTCTCCTTTGAAAGTGAGACCAGGTCTCCCCTTTTCAGTGAAAGGTAGACTCCCCTGCATTAAAATAGCTGGGCCTTCTTTCACTGTTCACAGTGCTGGTATAAATGTGTGTCTACACCTTTGCTTTAACTGTCCCAGGCTGTGCAAGGTGCACCCAGTTGAGGTTGCACCTCAGTGTGCAGTGGGACAGTGCACTGTAGATGTGATATGGTCTTAGCACTCAAAGTGTAAATAGCTACAGTCAAGGTTACAGTATGGTAGTTACTGGATACCCAGGCTAAGGTGCTGGGAGGAAGAGGGGCAGACCTGTTGCTTTTGGCAGCACAATCATTTCTTGCTCTGCCTCTGAACATGATGCATTAGAAACATCTGCAGGTGTCGCGTTCGTGAGTAACTCTCTTAACAGGGAACACCTATAAGGTTCCCTGGGGTAAAAGGTGTGATTCCTAAGGTACAAGGTGTGTTACAGGAT
Source organism: Triturus cristatus (assembly GCF_964204655.1). Lineage (NCBI taxonomy): Eukaryota > Metazoa > Chordata > Amphibia > Caudata > Salamandridae > Triturus > Triturus cristatus. The sequence goes on from NC_140591.1 coordinate 1,458,170,165, forward strand.
GTGACAAGATTGTCAACACAAATAACATCATAAACATAATTATTTTGCATTCCATGCAGGGAGGGCCGCTACTTCAAGAAGGCATTCAAAAGGGTAATGTGAAATAATTAGCATCAAAGAAGGTGTCAATTACAACAAAATCAAATATTGACTAAGCCAATAGTGACTTTTGCATGGTGCACAGAGACATACGCACTGTCGTACAGTATTTCAGCACACATTAACATTAATCATACAATCCTGCACACATGCAATCTATGAACTTGAAGTAACAGAAGGGCCTCTGTGTCTAAAGCAGTAACCTACATACATGTCCACGTACAATGCAAGCTCTGTGCTAATGTGCTTAGCTTTAGGCACGTTAGCCCTCTATGCTACTTTATGAGTCAAAGCTGGATACAATACAGATCTCTTGCAGAACCGCATTAAGCACCAGAGTTATCTTACCAATGCTCTGAGTCCCTGTAAATTGCTGGGCACATAAAGATCCCTGCAGCAGGTGTCTTAACCCAGTAAGTTATTTAAAAATGTAGGTGTTTGTGCCAATTTAAGATTTACTATCACATTTGTCCTTGTTGCCAATAAATGTATTAGTTGACACAAATCGTGGGCTAAAACAGGGTTGCGTTTTGGCTCCTATGCTGTTTAACTTGTATACGGCTGATTTAGGGAAGTCACTGGGGGGCATATTATGAAAACAGGCTATAAAATTATCGTCGCTTTAGCGGCAGAAAACTGCCGCTAAAATGGTGATAATGGGCTTGATAATATGCTCTATGGAATTCCAATTGAAGCCCATGTTAGATGTACACTTTACAAATATTATACATTTCTTATCTGTGTACGTTGTATTCCATCCTTTGGCAGTTTTAGATAGCACACTGCACTTTATAAATCAGACCAGAGTATACACTGCTTATTTTGTACTGTGAACAACTTCTTACCTTGCTTAAAAATTTTACAGGTAATGTGATTTTGATTTTATCTTAAGAATGCATGTTCTAGTTTTGGCCATACCTATGCACTTTGCGTTCTTAAACAAGGAACATTGCTCAGATTACCCAACCTATGGAATTATGCTAATTGTGATGTTAAGTAGGTACCTTTTAACTGAGAAACTAGGTGCACTCTGTTTATTTGTAATCTAAATTGTTATGGTTTTTATTAACTATACAATAAAAATGTACTTACATATGTATACGTTGACTTTCAGACTCCGCTTTTCTTGATTCCGCCCTTCAATGCCCCTCACTCTTTCCTGTGCTACAGCTTGACCCCAAATTTAGGGGTTCCCATAGAATTTGATTCCCAATTCCAGCATTGTCTGATTGAAAGCAAAACTATACAGACCTGCATTCGTGAGAACATTGTTCTTTCAGGTGGTGCCATCCCCTTCTGCTCCTACACAGGGGTCAGAGAGACCTGCTGTTTTGTTTTACTTCCTCTGGGCTCAACAGAGAGTACAAGAGAAATAACTCTCTGCACAAAGAGTCTCAGTCTCAACGGGCGATGGCTCTGACAAACCAGTTGTTTTGTCTTTACTTATTAAAACTTTGATTGTGATGTTGTTTAGTAGTTGTGTGCTTTACTGCTGCAAGATGAGCAGTGTGTTTGTTCTGAGATAGCTGAGATGTTCTTTATTGCCTGTATCTTTCACTCAAATGTAAAAGCTGCTTGCCAGAGGAGGTGCCTGTGGCTGGTTATATTACAAATATGCCCCATATTATACATAGCGCCTGGGTTCATAAAGTGCATTTGTTCCCGCTCTGTGTGCCACTGGAGCACTTTGGTATTACAGAACGGGGCTGCAGATTCTTGTGCTGCCCTTTCTGTAATATGGAATGCGGTCATGTAACATGTGTGTGGCGTGTTCCAAAGGGGGCGTGCTCAGTGCCGTCTTAACTCATGGGCACGCTGGGCATAGGGGCCCCATGCAGACCAGAATTTAACACACATTTTCCGTTAAACGTTTTTATTCCTGTGAGTGGTTGTGTAGGCAGAGCCCAGTGCACTGCTTGGCCCAGGGGCCTATAATGCTGTTAAGGCGGCCCTGGGGGGGCAAGGGGTCTATGGCCCAAAGCAAATGAGAGTACTTTTTGGCCTTGCCTTATTAGAGACATGGGGTGCAAAACCACAGAAGCAGTCAAGAGATGCACTTGCAGTCAAGAGATGCACTTGCTGTGTATTTCATATGATGTGGTTCACAGTTAATGGGCATCCGAGGAGCCCTTGGGAGTGAGAAGCAGAGGTCCCTGGGACCTCAAGCTATCCATGTGCAAGTGGGTGCAGCCAAGCACTTCATTCGACAATACAGGGGTCCCTCCCCCTTTGAAACTGAGACCAGGTCTCCACCTTCAGTGAGAGGCAGACCCTGTGCATTAAAATAGCCAGGCCTTCTATCACTCTTCACAGTGCTGGTGAAAATTGTGTCTGCACTATGAACAGGACCTGTGCTTTAATAGGGTGCACTGTCCCAGGCTGTGAAAGGCGCACCCAGTTGAGGGATGCACATCAGTGTAGAGTGGGACAGTGCACTGTAGATGTGATATGGTCTTAGTACTGAAAGTGTAAATAGCTACAGGCAAGGTTACAGTATGGTAGTTACTGGATACCCATGCTAAGGTGCTGGGAGGAAGAGGGGAAGACCTGTTGCTTTTGGCAGCACAATAATTTCTTGCTCTCCCTCTGAACATGATGCATTAGAAACATCTGCAGGTGTCACATTCGTGAGTAACTCTCTTAACAGGGAACACCTATAAGGTTCCCTGGGGTAAAAGGTGTGTTTCCTAAGGTATAAGGTGTGTTACAGGATGTGACAAAATTATCAACATAAATAACATGTGAAACATAATTTCGTTTCATTCCATGCAGTGTGGGTCACTACGTCAAGAAGACATTCCAAAGGATAATGTGAAATAATTAGTCTCAAAGAGGGTGTCAATTACAACAAAATCAAATGTTAACAAAGCTAATAGTGATGTTTGTAAATATTGACAAAGCCAATAGAGACTTTTGCATGGTGCACAGAGACATGCACACTGTCACAATATTCAGGCACACATTAACATTAATCATACACTCATGCACATATGCAGGCAGAGCAACATATGTATCTACGCACATAGACCTACTTTCACCCATTCTAAGAGACCACAGTTATTAAGAAGCATCAACGTCCTCAGGTAGGGATTAGCCTTAATGTCCACCGGCAAAAATAAGACTCAGTAGCCCCAGAAAGCAATCATACTCAATGGCCCCACGCTGTACTCCACCGAGACACCACTCAGTAAAGAACATTGATGGTCCCACGTGGTAATGATAGTGAATGGCCCAGGCAGGCAGTAATGAACATCAAAGTCCATTGATGGATGGATGAATGGCTCATTGCATGGATGGATACGTGGCAGTGGAAGGATACCTGAATAAGTGAAGAATGAAGGTGCATAGGTGGATGGAAGAGCAGTGGATGAGTGAGCAAAGAGATGGTTGAATGAGTGACTGAGTATATGGAGCAATGAGAGAGTACATTGATGGATAAGTGGGGAGGATTTTGTACATGGATATATGAGGGTGTGGATGGATGAAAAGGTGGATGTGTTAGTGTCCTTATGGGTACACTCAAACTGCAGCAACCACATGTGCACTTTACACCATGACTCAGAAGTCCCTAACACATGGTTACATTTTACCATCACCCAATAATCCTTACTCCTTATGCATATGTACACCATGCGTCAGTAATCCTTAATGCATGTTGGGATTTGCAGTATCCTGAATGTTTAGGGAAGAGCATTTGTATGTTCACACTTTGAATACCCATGAAAAAGAAGTCAGAAGTCTCAGAATGCACGTGGGCAGAAAGCCAAAGCTGGCAGGTGACGTCACTCATCTTGGTGTCCACTAATGATGTTACAGGTCCTTCATTCCTCAACAGCCTAAGCTCTCTGAAGATCATTTGTGCTGACATGTTTATTATAAAAAAGGAAGACAGAGGGGAGATGGTGAGCCTTGACAAGAGGTCCTTGTGGAGTCCCTACCCAGTTGGAAGGAAACGCTGTCTCCTTAGGGAGAAGTCCAACTCTATCTTCACTGCAAAGGTGGCTAGGCAGAGCACTGTACAGGGAGAAGCAGGATGAGGGGGAAGATAAGCAGACCAACATAATGGCCCTTGCAGAAGTGAGGAGGTCATGGATCATGAAGAAATCAAAATGGAAAAGTCTTGGAATAACCAGAGAAGGCCCTGCCTTCGCCTACTCCCCATATCTTAAGAGAACATTCAAGAACACATGCATGAAGTAAAGTTCCAAGGTATTACCTGCTGCAGACTCATATGATGGTGATGAGGACACATCACTACCCCATATTCTACCTACTGTGCAGGTTGCAGACCTCACTCTTCTCTACATTACATCCATCTCCCCCATTCTAAAGTGTGATGGAAAAAAGGTATTAATAGGGTCAAAACAAATCAAGACATTTTGGTGATGCGCAAATGACAAATATTCGATGACATTCATTATCTTTTGTGCGCTATATAGTGTTTTCAGTAAAAATGTATGTCTGTGTAAATGTAGTGGTTATTTCAATGGAAAATGTGCTGTCTGTAAATGACAGTGGCGACCACACCACGCTTTAGTAATATATGTGTGACAGTGTGCTCCGAAGTGTAACATCAGCTACATGTTACACTCTTACCATTCTCCTGGTGATTGAGCGTGGTTCATTTGAAACACTTGCTCTTTGTGTGATGCTTGGATTTTTCAGAATCTCCATGAGTTCAGTGATGTAACATTGATGGCAGCACTGCTAGTCTGGAAATGGTCCCAGCATCACTGCTTACAAGGGACATAGGAGCTCTAAAAGCACAGGGAGCTTCCTGTTAGCTCTGTCTGATTCCTTCAGATGCAGGAGTTAGACTCCAAGCAGCGGAATCTACTGAAGCACCTGTGGGGCACTGCGCAGTACTCGTGTGCACTGAATGGCTGAGCAGTGTGCATGCTCACTTATGTGAATGGAGAGAGTGCCATTCGGCCCTGCAGATGGTCACAGTAATCACTGCGTTCAGCCTGACGGGTTGAGGCATATAATGGTAGTTAGTAAAAGAACATAGACTTCTTTAGGACAGAGTGTTGGAACTGGAAAAATGAATGATGTGAGCTTTTTTCGTTTCATTTTCATGCTACAAAATGCACAATTAACTTTAAACAACTTCTTGTAGTCACTGATGCAGGATTCTTCCTTAGTAAAACCAGAAATAGGAATAGCTATCCTTCTGAGACCTATGGAAACTGAAAAGAATCTCAGAAAGCAAAATGTTGCTCTCCAGAGCGAGATACTGAGAGAGTTGGAACTTGAGTAACTGTTACACAAATTATTGTAGTAGAGTTTGGCGAGCAAACAAATTAACAGGGAGAGCCGAGTTAAGGGTCTATCTTGGCCCTAGGAGCCCATTTTGGCTCTAAGAGCCCAGACACGAGCTAGCTACAGGAACATTTGGCACTTTATGTATGTAACAAATATTTAAAAATATGGTAGTGTCTTCACAATTCAATAAAGAATATTTTTTGACAGGCGTTTCACCTTAGTACTTTAGATTATGTCACTGCATTCAGAGGCATTTATTAAAAGTGATAGGTTTTAAACATTCATGTCTTCACCCCCACCCCTCCCACTCCGACGACAATACCATTAGTAAACTCAGAGAAAATTCAGTTGTCATGTGCACTCTATATATGGGCTACATTCTTATTTTACACAGGGTAGTACTGTAGTCCATTTATGTGGCATGAATTGTCAAAGAAATGGGGCAGTGTAGATTAATGTGCCACTTTTTTGCCAGAATAACTTTGCAGTTTAATCATTTTTAATAAACTTTATTGGTATCTGGTCAAAAGTGTTATCATTTGGAACCAGTGGACTTGAAATTAGTACTAGCTGAAAAGTGACCACTTATTTAACACTTTTAACGGGTCTCTCATGGAGCGTCATCCGTGTATATATGTGCAAAATAGGGATCCCCTAGTTAATTTTAGGCCTAAGAGGAGGGGAGAAAGTAAATACATAGAAAAAGACCTCTTATCTGACCTTTCCAATTTTACAATGGTAGTCACTCACATATAGACATTCCCCAAAGCAATATTACATTGCAGAATCAAATTTCTTTTTCATCTTTTTATTGTTTTTTTTTTTTTACAAAACATTAATATAATATTTTTTAAGTGTCAATTGTATATCATTTTTAAGTATTTTCATAAAAAATATTTCCACATGGAATTCAATTCAGTCAGTCAATAAAATTGAAAAACAAGAGAATTTGCTCAGCTTCTTAATTTAGGAAAACAGTTTAGAGAAACTCACTTTTGACAAAAACACATTTGAAATACCCCCATAGAAAAACACCATCACCCTATCATTCTCACCTGTCATTCTACTCATACATACCATCAGTCACACCACATAAGACAATTACTGAAATACACATCTGAGATAAGATCCTGCTTAAGTTTTAGTCCATAGATCTAAGGATCTATAGTGAACAATCAAGAAAATGTCTTATTCAATATGTTGACAATTGATTCTTCTGTGGGTCTCCCAGATGTGTAATCACTGGTCTACACACGTTTCGGAGATTAAATACAAATTTCGCAAAAGCAGTGCAGCCCTTTCAGTCTTCAATGGCAGACGAGCAATGGAATTAAATGTTAGGCATGAATGGTATCTGTTGGAAATTACCATCTTTGGGGTGGTATTCCCCAGATGTTTGCCTTCACTGCCCTAATTTTTGCTCAACTCGTTTTAGTTGGCTTTTAGGACTCTGCACACTTTACTCCTGCTACTCAGTGGTAAATGTTTTAAGTATAATCATTCATAGAGTCTTTGATTGTAAACGATTTGACCTATGTTAATGAATCGCTGTATAAACAATTTATGCTGTTACATCTCAGCAGTAGCAGCTGTTACATACCAGGGGAAGTGGGGTGGGAGGGACGGTGGGAAAGGGGGGAAATAAAAATAAAACATAAAGGATTTACCTTTTTTACCGTCTCCTGCCGACGCTTCCTCTTTTTCCTCCGTCCTCTTGCCTGCACTCTGGCCAGGAAGCACACTGCCTCTCACAATCCCCTGACCAATCACAACGCTGCCTTAGCAGCAGTGTGATTGGTCTGAGTGCCGTGGTTTGGTACTCAGATAGGGGCTGGCAGGCGATGCATGTTCTCCATGCAGGCTGTAATACAGCCTATGTGGAAAACATGTAGTGTGCGCATGACACTTTGGCCGGCCCGAGACCGCCGGCCAAAGGGTCATACGCACTTTTGGTGCTGCCACCACTCCTCCCCCAGTGATGCACGGGGAGCCCAGCCCCGCCTGCCTGGCTTCAGCTGCAAGCTGAATACAAAAAACTAAAGGATAATAACAAACATTATAATCATTTTCTTTTTTGTATGCAGCTTGCAGCTGAAGCAGTGGGGCGACGGTCTTCCGCCTTAGCGGAGGGGCCGCCGGTGTATCTCAGAATAAATACAAATAATAATTAAAAAAAAGAATGGGGCAGAATTCAGCATTTTTACTACTCCATTTTTCCATTCTTTTTCTTTTTTGCACCATCTTCAAACTTTGGGAGTTTCCCAATGATACGCCCCTCTATTCCCCCCCATAGCTGCAGAGCTGTGGAGGCAGTGCAATAGAGCATGGCAGTGACTCACATACCAATTAGGTGACAGCTGGCCCTCGAATGCTCTGAAGATACTGCTTCTGTCCTCTGGGGACTGAAGCAGTGATGGTGTCCATAGGGATACTGCCTTAGGACAAAATGGAGGCTCCATGGCGGGCTAGCGTGAAGGAGGCTGACATTTTTGCAATGCAGTGGTTGTGCTCCGTTTGATATACACCTGCTGTACCAATCACTATTAAGGTAAATAAGCTAAACTCCATACACTATGACTGACAATCCATTCATGCAATGCCGGGGTGGGGGGGGGGGTGACATTTTGTCTCTATCTCTGTGTAAATTATTTCATTATTGCCATAAATGTCAGAAGCACCAGTACATGTCAAACCTAAGAATCACTGAGGAAGCCAATTACATTGGCTCTCCCTTACCATTGCTTTGTTGATTGTGAAGTTGTTGGACCTGTAGTTTTTATATGATTAACTGTTGCTACATGAGTAGTGTACTCGTTGTGAGTGTTGACATTGCTCTTGATCTCGAAAGCTGTAAGTGTTTATATTTAATTTGCAGTGTCAAAGTACTGAGTGTTCTGCGAAAAAGTAGGTGTTGCCCAATGTAAAAATGTCAGGATATTGAGAAGGCTTTTGTGCATTAATCAAGAACGTGCATTATTAATAACATGCAGAATGTTATATTGTACTTGATTCCACACGTATATGTTAACATGATACTTTTGCAGTTTGATTTTGCTATAACCTGCCAAAGTGTGCTCACATTGCCTTATGATAACTAGGCCTAAATTAGGTCTCGACACCATCCTGTTCAAAATGAATGTCTCATCATGTTCATGCTTTTTTAATATTTCTGCTGCACATAGCTGGGCAAGACATGTTTCTTTATTTGTGAATGCTGCTGGTTCTCAAAAAAGACTCTCTAGCATGGGCTCACTATTGTAACATTTTCCATTTGCATGTAGTATTACATTCATTCACAATGGTTCACTGTTGTTTGTGTAACTAGTTTGTTTTGACACCCCCCAGATGACATTAGGTCTGGATCAAGATTCAGGTAGTGGGTTAGCGCTTAGGTGGTAGTGCTGTATGACGCTTTTCAAATCTGTATTCGGATTTGTTGAGAATGTGTGTCTTTGCTCACACCAAAGTGATTTTGCAGTTTTCATTCTCTTCTATCGTAAAATTTGTTGTAAAAAGCCTCAAATATGGGGGTGAGCAAGAAGCTTTCCTGATCCTCTTAGGATTCTGTCAAATGTTTACAGATTTTGCTGGATAATTGAGGCTTTGGCACAGATATACGTATTTGCTTAGTGATTTTCAAATAGTGAGTCCATCCAAATCGCTATTAGGAAATAGCTAATGATAATGTACAAAGGTTCACTTTCCACAATTTGTGAATCAGTTAGAGTCACAATCGCTATTTTGTGATTTCCTAATAGGTAATCACAAAATTTGCAAATCAGTATCAGGAAATCGCAAATTGGCAAAGTCTGTTTTTGGGAAGAAAATGATGATATCACTATGCACGCCCCTGCTAGTGTTCTGTAACATAGAGGAAGTGAGTGCTGTTGCAGGAGGTATTCTGTGGACCCATTGTGGGAATCTTTGGCTGCAAAAAAGTACAAATATATTCGGGGAAGAGGAAGATAAAGATCTTGTTGCTAGAAAGCGCAAGCTAGAGTTTTCGGAGAAGGAGCAGGAGGTCATCACCGAGGAGTTTGTTGCCTATGATGAAAAGTTGTTTGGTAAGAGCTCTTTCACTGTGCCAGAAGCCCAAAATATAAAATCTGAAATTACATTTTGGAGAATATCAATTCCCTTGAAGCGACAAAACATGCCATGCCATAGAGAACCCCCACCCCAAATTTGGGGTGGGGGTTCTCTATGGGAGGGAAGTGCACAGGGTGGGGAGCAGTGGGAAAAAAATTAAAAAATAAGTCCTCTATAACCTCTTTTAATCTTTACAGTACTTGGTTTCTTAATAATATTAGTTGATGGATAGTAAGAAAGGAGGAAGCATAAAAATACTGTCCTGGAATGTAAATGGCCTACGGGTCAGAAGTAGGAGGATGAAAATACTTCAGTATTTGAAGGATTCTTCAGCCTGCATTATTATACTCCAGGAAACCCATCTGACTGAGAAGGAGGCGGTAGAGCTATTTAAGACTGTGAAATGGGTAGCACAGTTTGCATGCACAGCTCAAACAGCAGTGACTAAAGGGGTGGCAATTCTAATCAAGCATGGGGGTCAAGTTAGCCTAGATTCCTTTTCATCTGATAAAGCAGGCAGATGGATAGTAGCTAAAGTTAAGATCTCAGCTAGGTTATTTACGATAGCAGGTTACTATGGGCCAAATCATGATGAGGTGATACCCCTGCAAGATCTTTGGGCGGAGCTTTTAAACTCATCCGACCCAATCATTCTGGCCGGCGATTTTAATGTTGTACTGAATAATGTACTAGATAGGTCTATATGCAGTAGAGCTCAGACCAACCCTAATATGCTTAGATTAATCAAACAAATGATGGAACAACTAGGGTTGCTTGATATTTGGAGACGAAAAGCAGGGGAAAAAAAGGCCTTTACTTCTTCAACAAAAAGTATAGCCACCAGTCTAGAATAGATTATTTTTTGGTGGACTGTAAGGTTAAAGATGAGGTACAACAGGTTGAGCATATAGGAGCCCATCTGTCAGACCACTCAGCGGTAATGCTTACATTAGAGCTCAGGGGGGCCGCAGCTCAGTCCAGATGGACTCTAGACAGCACAATTCTATTGGAGGAGGAGGTGGTACAAGCCCTTAAAAAAGATACAGAAGAGTTTTTTTAGACCAATTGGGGATTAGTGGCCCCTGGGGTTGCTTGGGCGGTCAATAAGCACCCTTCTTCTGTAAATAGGCTTCCAAATTTGACCAAAGTGTCACCGTTCCGTATATCGCATCCCACGCCGGCCTCCTCGTGTGCGAGTGCCTCGCGGAGCTCACACTTGTTATAATAATTTGGAGAACACCCCACGCCACAGGATTAATGTGGCCTGGAATTATCGCCACATTAAGAACTATATTTCAGTATTACTGTTCAGCCGTGAACAAGTTGCGTGTATAAAATTACTGAGGCGATGAAACACGTGTTGGCCTAAGAACATTTTACTGACTGGCAAAACTGAAGTTTGGTTAAAGAAAAGAAAAAGAAAAGAACTCGACTGATTGATCAACTGCTTTTGTGTGAATAACATGGGGAAAAGAACCATCATTTGAATATCACGTGTGCTAGGGTTTTAAATCACTGAGTGGAAGGCGGCCTGTGTATGGCACATTTAAAAAAAAAACTACTTTGGACCTGAAATCTCTGTGTAATTACCACCCTATATCCTTGCTACCTCTCCTGGGCAAACAACTCGAAAGACTAATTAATAAAAAACTAGGTGCTTATCTCAAATCCAACCAAATTCTTGATTCCTCTAAATCGGGCTTTCGCCCAGGCCATAGCACAGAAACGGCGCTCCTGGCTGTGACAGACTCCCTGCGCCTGGGGTTGGATGTAGGCAACTCAGTCATGCTTGTATTATTAGAGCTTTCTTCAGCCTTTGATACAATCTCCCATATGAGGCTGCTGGAAAGGCTACAAGAGATCGGCATACAAGGCCTGGCACTCAAATGGCTCCACCATTTTCTGACAGATAGACATCAAACTGTCATCCTGGGCCCACATTCTTCCCACAAGACAATCTTAGACAAGGGTGTTCCGCAGGGCTCGTGCTTGAGCCCTACTTTGTTTAATATCTACATGGCTCCCTTGGCCGGGATACTGTAAAATTCCTAGGGCAACTTCAATACATGTTTAACTATACCTAATGGAAATACTTATAAGAGAAGAGATCATCACTCAAAATTAGAAAAATTCAAATATATATTTTATTAAATATTATCTCCAATGATTGTTCACTATATACACCTTTGTAACAGAGAAATCACCATTTCAATCTACATACATACTGCATTCATCCATTTACCCATACAAACATATCATATACATAATTAGATAATACAAAGTAATCAATGCTTCGGATATGTGATAATTTCAAACAGGCAAAAACAATGTTCCAGTTATAATACCATGATTGTACTATTTATACATCCAAGTGAGGAATGCACCAATGAGAGATGTGGCAATTGTTCGTCTTTCTACGCACGTTTTGGCAGAGACCTGCCTTCTTCAGGAATGCTACTTCCAAATTATTTCTCAAATATTGCTGGTCACAATGAATAGACAAGGTTATGTCCTCTGTACATAGGAGTCAATATGTCAAGGATGTTCCTTATTAGGTTGATATAGGGTCCAATATATAATGGATGACAGAGGACTGGAAAAATCACCTCATATTCGTGATATGGAAGAGTCTTGTTAAAAAATATTCTATGATGGACTGGTCATATATAGACTGTGTACTCCGAGTGTGGACAAGCTGTGTATCCATGTCTCAAAGATAAAGAGTCAAAAGCGCTCTAAAAGCGGGGTGATGTACCTCCGAGAAGAGTCATTGTGTCGTCAGCTCGTACTGATGAATTACCTCAGGGGATCCAGAAATGGACCCGAGTGCCGGGATTGCAGAGCACTTAGACTTTGAAATAATCTCATACGCAGATGACACTCAGTTGATGTTTATGCTTGGCCATGATCTGATAGTGACAAAAAAGCGTTTTTCCTTAGGCATGTTAGCCGTCTCCGACTGGATAAATGAGAACTATCTCCAATTGAATGCAGATAAAATGGAGCTCATGCTGTTCTGAAAAGCCTCCTCTATCTGGACTGACGACTGGTGGCCTCATCAACTGGGGGCCACTCCTGTGCCTAAACAAGCAGTAAAGAATTTGGGGATGAAAATTGATCAAGCCTTAACAATGAAAGAGCACATCAAGGCTACCATTGAAAAATGCTACTACAACCTGCGCCCTCTGCGCAGAATATTCCCCAATCTTCCTATCTCTGCCCATAGAACCCTTGCCAAGCCTTAGTAATAAGCAGACTAGACTATGGTAATGCCTGTTTAGCAGATTCTAACAAGACTTTAGTTGCCAAACTTCAGGTCTTTCAAAATACTGCAGCCAGGCTTGTTCCCAATCGCCCTTCTAATACTTCCTCGGACCCTCTGCTGAAGGAATTACACTGGATGCCAGTGAAGAAATGTTCTTATTTTAAGATCTGCTGCCTTACATATAATGCCCTAAAAGGGAATGGCCCACTATATCTTACAACAAAAAAAAGTATACACACCCGGCTGTAATCTAAGATCTTGCGATAAAGCCTTACTGTGTGTCCCCCGCATTCGTCTAACCCGCAGCAGTGGGAAAGCTTTTTCCAACCTCGCTCCCTCTTACTGGAATAAGCTTCCTCTTCATGTCCGTTCATGCGCAAATTACTGTAAATTCAGGAAACTACTCAAATTGTATCTATTCTGAACCTCTTTCCCTCCTTCGATTTTGTTTCCACGACAGTGCCAAGATGCCTCCGGGTGATTTGCATGCTATATTAAATATAAATACTATAACATAACATAACCGGGACCTAGGCACAATTTTAGGCTGACCACGATGGAGCATGGGTCAGATACATCAACCAGGTTGGACAATGTTGGAAGTTTTGCCTTGGGGCTTAGTCTCTTTTTTGGACGTCAAAATCCTTCAGTGGGGCAAGGCAGAAGGTTGTATCTGAGGAAGTCCTCATGAAGTCAGTTAGGCTTTGGACGAGGTCCTGCTGAAGCCATTGGTTTTTGTCAGGAAATGCTCAGAGTGGGAGAAATTCTAATTTCACACCCAGGAAAGTCCTCTCGCCAGCTGAACAGGTTTGGTGCCTTTGCCTGGTCAAGATATTTATCTTTGGACATAGTCTCTTTTTTTGAAACTCAGAATCCTCGAGCAGAAAAGGGCTGCAGGTTATGATTGAACGACGCCGGATCCCTTCTCGCAGAGGGTTTGCTGAATCACATTTGATGCTGCAGAGAAGATCCGAGCTTGAGAAACCTATTTTTAGCCCTGCATGGTTGCTCCTCCGGCAGATAGGTCGTGGTGATTTGTCCCGGTCTTCCGGAGGTCTGAAGGTCGAAAACGTTTCTCAGCCTCAGCTTTTCAGGACTAGTAGGAAAAGTCCAGTTAGACACAGCAAAGCGCTCCAGCACCTCAGGAACAACACTTAGGGATCAAGACTCACTCCATCAGAGGCCAGGTTTGGCCCTATTGGTACTGGTCGGCTAGCACTAGGCCTCTTGCAGCTTGTTGTGGTCCTGTTGCTACAAAGAAGGTCAGCCAGCTGATCCTTTGTGTCCACCTCCATGTCCTGGGTAAAAGGGAGAGCTGGTTCAGTTCTTCAGGTCTCCTCTCAGTTCACAGACAGCAGGCCTAGGCCTCTTTTGTTCTTCCTCAGGCGCAGAAAATGTTGCACCGGGGCATATCACATTTATGCTTGGTAACAGCTGGTGGGTGGGATAACCCCTGGCTCCTCCCAAATCAATGGGATAACTTCCTAGGGATAGCCCTATCTATTTTTGCAGTGGTTCTTGTTTGCCCCACTGCAAACAATCCCAAAGTGTCTCTCTGAAAATCGGAAAACTTGTTTCCCCTTGTGCAGAGCCTTTACTCTCAACCAGATGTGTAGCCAATGTAATGAGCAGTCCTCTACAATGGGTTTGGTGCCAGCCTGGCTAGGAGGGCAAACGTTGGGGTCTTTCCATGTGTCACCCAACATTTGCTTGTGACAGGTGAGGCCCCTTTGAAGTAGATTAAATTCCTGGGCACACCCCACCTGGTCTTCCTGTCATGTTAACACCTACCCGCACCCGGCCATTGTCTCTGCTCTAGGAACAGTTTTTACACCTCATTACGGCTAATCCTGGCTGGGCTACTGCTGGAGAGCTAATGCAAATTAGCCTCCAGGAGCTGTGGGCAGAGAAAAAGTAACTTTCTGAAAATTACTTTTCCCTCTAGTTCATTAAAAATCCAAGTACACTATTGAGTTAGACGTTTAATAAATATTAAAAAGAGTAGTTTAATACTATTTCTAGCTGGTCCCAACCCAGAGATAGCAAAATCAATATTTAATCTTGCTTCCCAGTGTTTCTCTATCAGCCAGCCAGAGCCTCCTTACAGTGAAACTAGCTTTTAGGGCCCTGATACTGTAGGGACATGGTGACAATTTATTTGTACAAGTCCCACCTTTAAATACCCTGCATCCTGCCTTGTGGGGTACAAGGTCTACATAGGATGACTTACTAGAGAGGTCAAATTGGTTATTTTGAAAGCTCACACTGCAGGGTTTAAACTGCAGCAGTCAGGCTACACAGAGTAGGCCTGAAGTCAGGTTTGCCCTGCCACTGTAGTGGATGGCACAAAAGGTGCTGCAGTCTCAAGTGGCATTTAACATCTAGGTCCTGGGTATACTTTAATTTTTATAGCATATGCTAGGGACGTACAGGCAAGTTGGGTGTAGCAATTAGGGATAAGCCAATTTAACATTGTTTAAAGAGGGAGCACACACTCTCTACTCCTGTTTAGCATGCTTAAAGTGCAGAAAGTTTGAAAGCCAGCAAACCACATAGAGCACACATCTGGAGGGACATCACATAAAAGATGGTCATTTGCTACGACTGAGTACTGTGATTCACACCTAGATGAGATTTTCAGAGGGATGAACCCAGGAAGAAGCATAGTGGAAGTTGATTTAGGGAGTGAGAAATCCTGATAACACTGGGTTCCCAACTGATTGGGACTCTCTGAATGCTGTGAGGTCTTCAAAGTGTTCAGAGCATCTTTATAGACTCAGGTTGTCTCCCTGAACATTAGAGGGTCTTTTGGGAAAGGCTAAAACATGTTTGGAAGAGAGGATGTTTGGAAGACAGGCAAGACAGGCAGAGGATTTTCTGTGGAATTCCATGGACAACGGTGAGTTACCATCAACATTTTGTTTAGTGCCTCCTTGAAATCTGGGACCGGCCCTGTTTTCTTAAATATCAAAATACATGATATATTTGTAGAGTGAGGCCCTAAAAAGCTTGGAGTCCGGGCAAGAAACCCCGGCTTCTCTCCCCTTGTGGTGGTTATACACACTACCTACACTTAATGTCTTCTTATCTCACTCTTGTAGGTTTTTATTTGTCACTGCTTTTCTCTCTTTTTTTTTTTACTGCTTTCCTGTTTCTCTTCCTTCTTTTTTCTTCCTTTTCTGCCTTTCACTCTATTGCTGTAGGTCAAAGTTTGAGGATAAAAAAGAAGCCCCAGCCACCAAACATGAGTGCAGATGCTCACCACCTGCAACCACTGTCTCTAATTAAGTACTAATTGGAACCTGGACGGATGTCCCCATCGGATCCGGTGCTCTCCCTCCAATATGGATTTTCCCTTGATGGAGAGTGGCAAAGACTTCAATTTATTGAAAAGATTTTTCACTTTCTCAAGTAGTTTAATCTAAACCGATCCAGGTAGTTGGTGGAGACATAAATTCCTAAATACCTTATTATGGAGCATATTATGGAGCAAGGGTAGTTTATACTTCTAAGTTCTAAAGGAAGATTATCAACAGAGGCATTCATTAACAGGATGACTGATTTGCCGTGATTAATTTTGTAGCCACCAATCTGTAAAAATGCATGAACCCTGTCCAAAAGATTTTGTAACATGAGAGTTTGCTGATATTCTCCAACTCCTCTCTGACCCTTTCTCGTCCTGGAAAGGATTGGAGAAGTGATGAGATTCAAACAGGTTAATCTTACCACTACTGCAAAAGACCACTCTGGCCACTCTCCTTCTGGCCACCCTCCTTTCATCTCAGTATCAGCCAAACAGCAGTCTCTACACAACTCTGAAACCAGATCTGCAAGAACAACCTCCAACAGGGCTACCAATCTGGCTTCAGATCACGCAGCAGCATGGAGGCCGCTAATGTTCACATAAACTGCAATGTCCAGTGGATCACCAGTTAAAATGATCACCTTTGATCCATTTCGACCTCTCCATGCATTTAAAAGACAGAACCCCAAGTGTTCATTCCTACTCCGCAAACAAGCAATGCCCTATCTGACAATGTCCTGCAGCGGTTCATCTCCTACCTAGCTAACTGCGGGCAATTTGATTATGATTTTTGTAAAGTTCAAAATTTACCCATAGGCGTCAAGGCGCTGAAGTCACCACCATCTGATATTGAGCAGAGTTCATCAGACCAAATTCATTTTGGGGAAAGCTGCCTAAATAGTGTAGAGAGCAAACACAAGGAGATGATGGACGAAGCTCTGAAACTTTTCAGACACTCATCACCAGTCACAGATCTGGGTTGAATCCATAATTGCTCTTTAACTCACTTCGCCACCCCAATTCAGACACAGCCATATGCAAATCAGTCTTGATCCTGTTCCTCATGGGTACAGTTCAGCTCGAACTGCCAAGCCAGGTCTTCCCTGGACCGTAAACAAGCATCCTGTGACCGGTTTCGGGGTAACACCCCTCATCAGCCAGGCTCGCTTTAATCCAGTGGCACAGTGAGCAAGGTACCCATTTCTGGGCATACCCTGCCATCTTAGGGTGAATAAAGCAAACACAGGGAGATGATGGATGGAGCACTGAAACGTTTCAGACAATCACCCCCAGTCACAGGTCTGGGTTGAATCCATCATCGTTCTTTGGCTCACTTCGCCACCCCAGTTCAGACCCAGCCATATGTGTAAATAGTGTAGAAATAGTGTAGGCTTTCTAAAAGGCAGCTGTTCGATAATTGACGCCAGAGTCTGAGGAAGAGAGTTCCAAAGTCTTGTCGCAGTGACTAAGAAGTCTCCCCATCTCTTCCTCTGGACCCTGCATACGATGATCAGGTTGGGGTTGACAGAGCGAAGTTTCTACTGGAATATACCGATGAAACATATCTTTAATCCTGGCAGAGCTCGAAAGGTGAAGAGCCTTATGAACAATACAGATGGATTTAAACAGAATGCGCTTCCTGGTGGGGAGCCAATGCTGCTCAACCAGCCACACAGTCGCTAACTGGCACTTAGGAATGCCAAGAAGGGCTCTGGCAAGCTTATTCTGTGCCACCTGAAGTTTTGCCAGGGTGCTGATGTTCGAGTTCAGGTAGAAGGAGTTACAGTAATCTTGTCTGGACATGACCAAGGCTAGTGCCACCTACTTTTGCGCAGAAAGGGGATGAAAGGAAAGATCTTCTTTAACATCCTTATAAGCCAGAAGCCGGTAGCAACTGCGCAATTGGCCTGTCCACTCAGAGACAGCTCAGTCTCTAAGGTTGCCCTAAGATTTGTAGCCTTCTCAGCTGGAATCGGGAGGGTGCCTAGGGGTCCGGCCACCAGTTACCATTCCAGATTGAGGTTTACATCCCAAAAGCAGAACCTCAGTTTTCATCCAGTTCAGTTTAAGTAAGTTCCCTTCCATCAAGTTTGCGATCGCCGACATGCATTGGTTCATCCTGAGGGGACTATCCAGAACCCAAAGCCTCCCTATCTTTTGTGGTGTGCCTCAATTCTAATTTCTTTAGCATCTACATGGAACCTCTTAGAACCCTACTCGCTGTTGGTAGTATGATGCAGTTGGCATGCTGATGGAGGTGAGGCTGGGAGCATGTGCACACAGCTGAAGGCATGCATGTGAGTAGTTCAGCTTGTCAGCAGCCTCGTGTCTGAAGTCCTAGTGTCTCGTCACAATTCCAGGTGTCCCTCTGAACTTACTCACCTGACGAGCCAGGACAGGAGCACTATGGGCCACCTTAGCTGCCTTCTTTCAGTTCACTTGGCTGATCTGTGGCTAGCTTCCATCCAAAGTGCCACAGATGCTTGAAAGAAGATGTTTGGGTACGGTTGGAAAGTGTCTTGCAGAGCAAGTCTTTTGATACCTGGGTGCTGAGTACATTCTTTGGATGCTTTTTCCTCTTTTTCGATGATAGGCACCCAATTCAAGTCATGCTATACCGTGCCAAAGCTTATTGTCTGTTAATTTGTATTGTGATGTTCCATGCCATGTTATTTTACTATTCTTGACACTTCTCTGCTCAATTTAAAGTGATCTAAAGTTGTTCCAGCACCATTCTAGTATTTTGGGTGCTGCATGCTGTTTTTGTGCTATCGTGCTAATCTTGCACTTGTATAAACAAACTCTGCCATGAGGAAGAGGAAGTAAGCAGAAGAAGGAAATACTACAGTTCCTCCCCTCACTTAGAGAAATGGCTTCTACTTACCAGGGACCAGTTACTCAGACAATAAAGCAATCTGAATTTACACAAAAGCTCACACGGATGTCAGGTGAGAGTGCAAAGTAGTGGAGGTGGACTCAAGCCTTAAAGTTAACAGGGAGAGCAAAGCCAGAGCCGAGCCAAGGTTATAGCTGGGCTCTAAGAGCCTGTGCACGACCCGAGCCCTGAAATAGTTGGCATCTACATCATGCTACAAAGATCATGTGAAAATATGATAGTCTCTTTAAAATAAAAGAATTGTAGCTCTGTGCCATGCAGAAGCGTTTCACCCTAATACATCAGATTATTATTTCTATAATGCACTCACAGAACTTACATTGGAAGGTGCTGTCATATGTGATTATGATGAAAAAGGAGGCGTTGTAAAATAAAATATTTGTCTAGGATCACAAAATTTGGTCAAGCGGGGAAGTCAGGACATCTGGTTCTCTGGTTTCACATTATATAATTCACTCACTAAAAGGCTACCTTTTTCTCCCCTTTTTAATGTCAATGGCTCATGCTTTGTTTTTAATTCTTGGTGCATGATTGTAGAGCATGGGTGGCAGACAGAAACCATATTAAAGCTTGGCTCGTTTTGGGCTCGAGGGTCCAAGAGGAACTTGAGCCTTATTTTGGCGCGCCCACCACTACAAAATAAAGCACATCATAACTTGTGATACATTGTACTTATCAATGGAAGTAGCCAGCTCTCGGCCAGAGTTTCAGAAGTAACTACTCCAGTGAAAAAGGCCTTCCCCAGTCGGTCCAGTCAATTGTTGAAAGCAGCCATATAAGGAAGAGAAGGCTGCATGTTGAAAAGGATGGAGAAAAGGCAAGGAAGTCTTACCCCTAGGGTATGGGCTGCAATAAAAAAGATCTCAAGACCCAAGAGATGGAGTATGTGACACACAGAGGATGAAGTTTGCCGCTATTACTGGTTGAGTGTTAGCTACCATTTTAGCCAAGGCTTAAGGGGTCCTTTTTGAAAAGAGACCTCTGATATTAGGCATCTTTTTGGTCAAGTCAAATCAAATCAAATAAACTTTATTCGGTTTCACATAGGTAAACCATAAAAGACTAATCCAAAATACATTAAAACATGATTTCATTAAATAGTATACCATAAAAAATATAGAAAAACCCAATGCTTCCCCTCTTATTTTAATCAAAAACAATAAAATGCCTAGAAACCGCCTTAGATTGATGTAGCCCTTTAAGGGTGAGCTGGTCCTCCTCGGCCTAAAAGTCCTTAAGGATCTTCAGCTATACTTAAGAATCTAGATGAGCCCTGGTTCTTACAGTGGATTTTAAGTAGCCAACAATAAAAATTATACAGTCCTCCTTCAACAATTGTAGATACAGGAGAGCAGGACGAGCCTGGATAAAATTCAACCTTTTTAGGTCTCGCCTGGCGTAAGACTGCGCAGACATGCGCAGTCTCGCTTGCGAGATTTAATGATTTAGAGGAGATTTCTGTAGTGGGCTTTAAGCCTCGCCCCTCTTTTCCATTGGCTGGCGTCAGCGTTTATGCTAAACGGTGGCCAGCCATTGGAAAAGAGAGTCTAGTGACGTACACTTTTCTCTTTTAGAGCCGTCCCAGTTGGACTGGCTCGGTTCCTTTACGTTTGTGGTAAAAGCTTTTCTTATCTTTATGGGGCCATGTGTTTCAAACATATGGCCCCATAAAGACAAGAAAAGCTTTCGTAAAGGACGAAAGTGAAAGGGACTGGGGAGCAGTGGGGGCTCTGCAGGCGCCTGTGCGGGAGGGAGGGCGGGTCATCGGTCATGCCTAGTGAGACTTGTGACCCAGAGGGAGTGCGCCTCCCTCGCTCCAACACCTCCGCGCTCTGCTATGTGTGTGTGTGTGTGTGTGTCTACTGGGAGGGGGAGGAGTGCCTGTGTCCCTCCCCGTGACTCACTTCCACCCCGGTTTGGGCGCGGACAGATCGCCGGTGCTGCACTGTACAGTGCTTCCTGCAGCCGGCCACTCGACCCCCTGCTGCCCAGCCCCAAAGCTCAGCAGAGATCAGCTTCTTTTGAAGCAATTCTCCAGCCTGAGCCTGGGGGCCTACAGAGGGAGGATTCCTCGCTGTCAGAGTGAGGCACGCCTGCGGGACTTTCCCTCACTAATCCATCATGAGAGTTCCTCTGGAGCCCTCGGCTACAGAGCCCCCTTTGCGGTAGTGCCCCCTGCGTGGGCCTTTCAGTGTTCTTTGTGACAGCTCCATCAGTGCCCTCTTTCCAGGGCGCACTCAGGACTTCCGGCTGCAGCGCCTCCTTGGCACCACTCACTACCCGGCTCTGGATGACAGCGGCACCTCTGGTTCACTGTGACAGTGGCTGATCACGGGGGCTCTTCCGTTGAGGGTGTTCTCTTGCTTCAGCTGTCCTGACACTCGCCTCAGGGACCCGGGTGCTGCCTTAGGCCGGTGAAGCGGTGCCGCGCCCCCCAGTGGCGGGGCGGAGAGTACCTGCCCGCCCATGCAGCCCGCGGCAGAGGTGGGTGACGGGAACAAAGACGACGCCAGAGGCGATGAGGAGCAGCGCAGCCCGAGCCTCACGGAGGAGTCGGCCGTCACCTACCGGGACTTCGTGACCCGCAGCTACGTGGAGCTGATGAGCGTGAACCAGCACTTGGTGCACGCTCTCAACTGGAGGCGCTTCTACCTCAGCCGCGCCAAGCTCAAGGCTTCCAGCCGCACCTCGGCGCTGCTCTCTGGCTTCGCCATGGTGAGGCTCTGAACGTATGTCCGTCCGTCCGTCTGTCTTTGCGTGTCTTCACTTGGCAGTCGCTGTGTGTATCTCCAATTACGTGTTCTCCCTGAACTACTTCTGTCACTGTCCTGCACGAGTGCATTTTCGTATGGCTGTTTGTCGCCCTTATTTTCCTCCACTCTCCCTTTAGCTCATTTTATAAATGTGCTCTCATTGATCAGCACGATCTGATTAACTACCAACAGTATGACTGTTCAGAGGCGTAACACAGGCCTCTGCGATCCCTGCGGTGCGTGTGTGTGGGGAAAGCCATTTAGGGAGCCCCATCCCATTCAAGTCCCACCTATTGAGCCACAACCAATTAATATCTTTGAGTTATGGGAGAGCGAGGGGTGCGGGGGGGCTCCCCACAATCTGCAGGAGGGCCCCAACAGTTTGCGTTACATCACTGACTGTTAGGTGTGTATGTCAGTGGGTGACTGTCCGAGTGTGTGCGCCTCTGTCAATCTATAGCTGTGTGCTTCTGTGTTTCCTAGTATAAAATGTAATATAGCTCAATGGACTAATGCGTCCTTTGTATAATTATGTGTGTTAGAATGATGGTTACTGGTTCCAATCCTGGTGCTGTCACTCAGCTTTTAATACTTCTGAGGTCGGTAAAATGAGTGCTATCGAGTTGGGTCATTCATCAGGGCTCCTGGAAATCTGCAATTTTTCGCCCTGACGTTTTTTTGCCTTATTATGGATTTGCGGCATTTGCCACATAATCCATCATCTGCTATGTAATCTGCAAATGTTTGCAAAGAAAATCTTTCTAGCTCAAACTGATCAAAAGTTACTAAAAACACAGTAGCTTGTTGCCTCTTGCTTAGTGCTGGATTTGGGTGCTAAACTAGTTCTAATGAGGTGAAACCTTTGCCCAGATAGTGTTAACCCTTGTAAAAATGTCAACGTAAAGCTATCGCTAAATGTGCTGCATTATGCTGCTTGATTGTCTTTTCTTGCTGCATAATTTATTCAAACATGCACTATAATTTGGTCCTTCCCTACTGCATAATCCCAGAGGCCCTTGTCATGATTAACAACTGTTTTCAACTCCTAGAGATCAGAGAAAATTTAGAGAGCGCTACACAAAGTATAGAAATTATTCTTTGTCCGTTCCTGCAAATCTCAGTGCTTGTTCATCCCCAACTCGTTCTATCTGTTCTTCTGTGACACAGAGACTGGGAGGCCAAGCATCAGTGAGTGCATGCTTAGTGAGGCTTGCGACACAGCGGAGGTGGACAGCGTCCCCTATGCGGGTTGATGAGGGCGCAGGGATGGACTGGGGAATCAAAAATGCGCAAACAGCCCCGATCCCTTCGTCTCCACTCTCCTGCTCCCCTCTCCTTCACCCACTGTCTCGCTCCCCTCTCCCTCTGATCGCTTTCTCTCTACCTCTCCTCTTCCTCTCTTGAAGCCCCTCCTGCCTGCCGGGCAGCTGGGAAAAGTGACAGAGGCTCCAAGCCGCCCTGGGTTTTCGAAACCGGCCTTCCCGTGCTCCAGCACACTGAGGAATTGTGCGGTCCTGACTAGGCCCCCCCCCCTTCTATACCTACCGGTGGAATGAAAGGCCTGTCCGGTCCTAGAGGGTCCCCCCACCCTCCCTCTCCACACACCGGCTGCCGGTGCAGACCTGTCCTGTTCACGCACTGTTCCGGTCACCGTGCTCCAGTGCCTGGCGCAGCCGGTACAGCCGCCCAGCACCATGTGTGACGCTGGCCACTTGGAGCAGCTTCATCCCTTGTCTCTGGAGAAAGGTGTTTGCCTTCCAGTGGCAGTCAGAGCCTCACCCCTGGGTTTGGGGGCTATAGATTAGAGGTGGGCAACCCAGCGAATAAACGGGGAGAGCTGACCTGGGGGTCCAGCTGGGCTCGAAGAGCCCCTGCACCAGCTGAGCCTGCAAACAGCATTGAAAATGCAGTAGGCCTCGCCTTTTATTAAGTTGAAGCCATTCGCTTTGCTATATAATACCATTAGCAAAGCAAATGGCTTTAACTTAATCAAACTATATACACATGTGTTTGCCTCTGAGCCCATAAATCACAACGTTATTTTGGCTTTCAGTCCTTTTTATTGACTGAGAGTATCAACCTTATTTTTCTTTTTTACATTTACTTCAAACAGAGTAAACTCTTCATCATTAGACTTTTTTTTGTATCTTACATTATTCACACAATTATCCTGTACATATTATTTACACATTTTGACAAAGACATAAATATAAAACAAATGGTGTGACGTTAAATCTCCACTGGTTTGTTTTTCTTCACAATACAGTACATAAATGTCCAACTATTTACACCTTAGGGACCTTAACTAGATTGGTCCTCAAATTTCTTAGTCTTTTTGGTCCTAAGCAGGGTCAGAAACACTCGTTAAAATGCTGTTATGAGGGAACCTTAGATTTGTTATATTTCCTGTTCTGGGGAAGCAGGGGCACTTTGTGACCTTTCCCTGTATGTTCTGGTTCTCTGCTTATCTATTGCCAACGCGTTTCGACCTTTGTGTATGGACCTGCGACTTCTGGGTAAGGTCTTCTTCAGGGCTTGTTGTATTTCTGGATGGACATCTTTCTCCTGTATGGGTGACAGTGTGCCTTATTTTCAATATGCATTCTTTATAATGCGTCTTAATAAAAAGTCACATATAGTGAACTTACGTACCGTGTTTTCTATTGTGCAAGTTTTTCTTGGACTGGCAATATCCTTTGTCCTGTGGGGATATATATGTATCTTTATTAGGACAAGGTTGTCTAAATGGGCATGAAACATCTCCACCTCGTTATAAACTGGTTTCAATTTTTTGTGTGTGTGGACCTACCCAGCTGTATTCCAAATGGAAGTGAATGTTGATTCGATTCCGTACTGGCTTCCGCTCTGTCTATTCCTGTGATTGCCGGTAGCTGTGGGAGTTTTTTAGAAAAAAACCTTTATTTTAGTAGTTGCGCGAAAGACAACTCGTTTCTACATTATTGGCATGCACCTAACCCGAACTTGGGTCCCTCCACCTGCTGTGTGGGAAAAGGGGTCTGTTTGTTTTATTTGTGCGGGGAACAGTTAGTTTCTTAAGTAGTAAGGGTCCTTCACCCTGCTCTTATCATTAGTCCAGATCGTATTGTGGCAGTACTAGCTAGGGTTCTGTTATTGTTTCCTATCAGTGAACCTTTGTGCCTCACCCTTTTGTGGTGTTAGTCGTGACGCCTAGTTCTATAATCCGTTATATCTTACTTTCTGGAAGAGGGGGGATCTTCAATTTTCATATTCTTGCCGCTCGTTCTCTCCGCGTCCTCGCCGTTGTGGAGCTTCTCGTGTTTCTGTTCTCGGCTCTTTTAATTGGTTTGACGTGTGCGTGACGCGCCTACGTCCCGCGTCATGTCGTTCCTGTTGCCAGGGTGATGTTTAATTCAAGCCCTTCTCTATTTTTCGTAGTATGTCTTCGCGTCAATGTTACTATGGTGATGTTTTTTGGTTTTATTAATAAAGTTTTAATAGCGTTCTCGTAATTGTAACGCAATGACTCTTTTTCCTCCGGTTTTCTTAAGAAGGAAACTGCCTTTCTGTTTACAGGTATTCCGAGCTTCTTGGCAAATTAAGTGAAGTTTTTATAAGGGAATATGATGGTATTTCCAGCTTGTCTTGTATGTGATTGGGTGCGATAATCAGCATTTTTTGGTGCACATTGTTCTTCAAGGGTTAGCTCGAAGAGTTGAAGGGTGGAAGAATACATGTGTACACTTGCTCTATAATATGTTTCCGAGTTCTGTCATCTCATTCAATCCGTTTTCGATTGTTCCCAAGAGCATTATAGTTTTGGCTTCTGTCTTGGATAGACGAGAGTCTGTGTTTTTTCCTTTTATGTGTCGCAATACTGTCCATTTTATTTCATTGGGACCATGATTTCTTTCAATGCAGTGTGCAACCATTGGTGCATTAGGTGTCCTGCATCTAATTCGCGACCTGTGTTGAGAAATCCTGTTTTTTACAGCTTGAGTCGTTTTTCCGATATATGCTAATGAGCACGGACAGACCACACAGTATATGACATTGTGGGTGTTACAGTTCGTGAAGTTTTCATGATTGATGAACCTGGTGCCATATGTGAATTTTGTTCCTTCAAGAGTGCTTTCGCAAGAGGTGCAATTCCCACATTTTCTGTGTCCTTTAATTGGTGGTAATGACCACATAGTTCTTAATGTGGTTTCTGGTTTTGACATGGTTGTGTTTGCACGTACTAGTTTCTCTTTTATGCTCGTGTTTTTTTTCAAAGCAAATATAGGTATTTGTTTGAATGGTGGCAGATCCTTGACTGTGTTCCAATTTTTTCGGATGATTTTCTGTATTCCATTGGTGCATCCTGAGAATGTTGTTACACAAACCAGTGGTGTATCTTCCTTCTTGTTTTTTGGAGTGAGGAGAGACTCACGAGGAGTATACCAGGCTCTTTTCAATGCTTTCTTCAAAAGCTTTTTCGGATAATTTCGCATTTTCAATTTTTCAAGAAGTTCTGTCGCATTTTTAAAGTAGTCTTCCTTTTTTGAGCAATTGCGCCTTATCCTTAGGAATTGGCTGAATGGTAAATTCTCTCGTAGATTGCGCTGGTGGAAACTTGAAAAGTGTAAAATAGTGTTTCTATCAGTTTTTTTTGTAAATAGTGTGGTATATAGATGACCATCTTCATGTTTCACCAGGATGTCAAGGCCTATTGCATTTTCAGTGTTTGTTAAAATAGGGACTAAAAAATGCCTACGAGGTATCACAAAAAAGGTACAAAAGAGCATAAAGTGTAGCAAATCCTGTGGAGACTGTCCATCGCAGCCACAGGGTGCCAACGATTGCCCTCTACTGCACCCTCATGGCCTGGCAAGCAGGAGGTGAAAAAGATTAATTCGAAACCTAGTCAATAGAAACTGCTCGTATGTGGATAAAGACCCCAAAAGATATGGTTCAATGGATGGAGTCGTTTTGAGTGTTAAATAAAAACGAACACTAGGTTTCTGTAGTTCCCGCTCGTCTTTTTCCAATTTTGTTAAGGTGGGGAAGGATTCCCGAATTATCTCCACGTCCTTCTTTACAATAGTTTCAGGATTAGAGTATAAATCACCACGTCCTAGCCCTTCAAGGCTACTTTTGATATATTTGAGCCAAGGAATTCAGGACACATTGTCAAGAGCCATACACTCTTTTAAAATCACGTGGTTAAGAGGTAATGCCTCATTCAACCAACACTTCAGCCAAAACACAGTGGGCGTAATGCCAGGATGTCACTTAAGTAGGGGACCCGAGTTCCTCATGGGCCACCAGGTTAGACAAACCACGCGGAACACACAACAGACACTTCAGAAAAGTATTCTCAGCAACCTGAAGAGAATCCGCAGAGGTATGTCCACAAATTTCGCTACCATAGTTAGTTGTAGCCACACTTTTTGCTTGATAAATTTTCAGCGGAGCCGATCGGGGAGGTTGCGTCAAACAGTGCACTGTACCCGGGAGTCATAGCCAATCAGGCACTCCAACCACCCGATCAACAGGCTCATGACGCCTTCTATTTTGCGAAGTTCAAGTATATTGACAATAAGGACCCATTGAGGCATCATATACTTGATATTTTCTAGTAACTAGTCCTTCACGTTATCACACGCCACTGTGAGTTTAGGGAGGGATCCTTAAGGTCCTGAAGGAGAAGCCTGTCGTGCTTCGAAACATGTCGGCAGACATAGGAGGCACAGCTCATTGAGGCACATACACCTCCTCCCCCCACCTTTTAATAATACCAGCTCATAGGTATATTAAAGTTTTCTAGACCGACGAGCCAGGTATTTTTTATCTCACTATTTCCATTCACTCCAGACCCTTCCTCTCACCCCTACATTACACATAGTTGTCTCATAACAACAGTGCTCCCACGCACACGTAGGTCGTAGCACGCCCCGTCCCGTAGAGGGGCGGGAAGACCCCTATGATGAAGCATGACACCAAAGGCCCTTTTGGTGTGTGAGGGGTATTTTAACAACTAGTGTATACCCCACCACTGTGGGGTCTTATACTTTGTTCTGGGAGATCCTGGCATACACGTATACTTATGGGTGGATCACGATGTTTATTGACCACTGGAGACGCCGGGGTTTAGCAGGAGCAGGTTCGAGGGTCGACAGGCCTGTTGGGCTGGGGCCAAATCAGTTGGTGTCTTCCTCTTGTTAGCAGCTGCACGGCAGGTCTTCTTGTTTCTTGATCTTCTTGATTGTTTCGGGATCTGAGGAAGGAAGGTACAGGATGCCCCTAAATACTAAATTTAGGGGCGTTACAGGTAGGTAGAGGGCAGGGACCAGTGGGTCCCTTCCCTTGGGTGGGTACACCCCCTATCCTGCCACTCTCCAGTGGGAGGGGGGCAGTAGCCTAATCCTGTTTGGGCAGGGCTCCCCATCTTCAAGATGGCGAGAGCCCGGGGATGTGCTTCACCACGCCTCCCCCACCCGAGGGGTGGGGTTGGCAGAGGCTGGCACACCCCCTTTCCTCCCTTGGGGTTACCCGTCAGTCTTCCCGCCAGAGTGGGGGTCAGAACCGGTGGGGGCCAGTTGCTGAGTACAGCAAGTGGCCTGGAGAAGCTCACAAAAGCGGCATGCCTTTGAAGCTTCCCCTGCCCATCCTGGGGGAGGAGACCTAGCACCTCGCCCAGGATGTGCATTGTTGCAGGCCCAGGAGTGCGGATGGCTCTCTACCCAGGGGTCCAGCAACATGTCTGCTGTGTGGCAGCCTAGGCAGCCCCTCAGACAAGACGTGGATTGTAGGTTATGTTCAGGGGGCAACTCTAAGTTGCCCTTTGTCGTGCATTGTACATTAAATCACACACTGGCATCAGTGCGAGTTTAATGTGCTGAGAAGTTTGATACCAAACTTCTCTGTCTTCAGTGTAGCCATCATGATGCTGTGGAGTTCGTGTTGACGACCTCCCACCACCATATACTCTTAATGGCAGCACTGCACTTACAGTGCCCAGGAATGGACCTGGGTGCTGTAGGGGCACAGGGCTCATGCACCTGTACCCACACCAATGGCATAGGGCACCCAGCTAGAGGGGTGACTGAGGTGTGCCAGGGCAGTGTGTGTTGTGGGCATGGCACACAGGGATGTGTGCCATGTCGACTCTCTGTTTTGTTCTGCACCAAGACACTCAGCCTGCAAAGGCAGTGTGTGTGTGTCAGGGTACAGGGCCTCTAAGGGTGGCACAATAAGTGCTGCAGCCCTTAGGGGCCTTCTCTGGTCACAGTGCCCTGGGTACCTATTGTACCATTTACCAGGGGCTGACCTGTGGCCAGAGATGCCAATTGGGTTTAGGCTGTCATGCAGTTTTAGGGTACCTGATTGGCAGGAGCCCAGGGCACACTCAGTCAAAGTACATCACCAATTCAGCAAAAAGTGGGGGCATACCATGCAAGAAAGATGACACTTTCTCACAGTACATGACCCACCACCTTAACCACTGAATCAAGAAGTGAGATTGGCCTATAGCAATGAGTGCTATTCTGATCACCCTTCTTGAAAACAGGGACTATAGTAGAAGTGGCCCAAGACTCAGGGCAACCACTCCGAGCTGCTGCATTAAACACAGCCACAAGGGCCGGAGCCCAAAAGAGTGGGTCAGACTTAAAAAGATCAGGGAAATGCTGGTCCTGGAGCTTTGTTGGCGGTTAACGCTACAATGCCAGCCTCGACCTCTCCCTGTTCGAAAACCATTACAGAGGCGTCCATATCATGGCCTGCCAGACAGGATTGCTCCGTTGGGCTTTCAAACATTGTTTTAAAATGGAGCACCCATTCCTCCTCTGTAATATGCGAGTCTAAAGCCCCCCCACGTCATGCTTGAAAAGTGGTCTATTAACAATGCTCAATGCTCCAGAACCTGGAGCTATTCCTAAGGGTTCTCGACTCTACCAACTCCCTCCAAGCTTCCTCCTTCAAATCTCCCTTTCGTTTAGCTAATATTATTTTATACTCTTCGCGGCACACACGAACCAAAGATTGGTTTCTCGGATTAGCTATCAAGGCTTCCTTCCGCTTTCTCGCCACCTGGGAGCATGAAGAATCGAACCATCTGGGGATAGAAGTCGTACCTCTACAAGCCGGTACACTTTAAAATTCTCAGATTTTAATGGAGATCAGATTATAAGCACTGATAACCTCCCCCGGGGGAATATCCTGAGAGGTACACAGTGCAAGCTCGGAAGCACATGATTCTCTAACTGCATAACAAAACTAATTTGGAGAGATCTGGGACCATTTAAGCCGTTGTTGTCCGTCTGTTGGTCTTAGCGTACCCTTAGATACCACGCTACTATTTCGTAATAAAAGCGGACCACACAGTTGAGCACAGAACTGGTTATGGTCACTAAAAACACTTTCCACGATAGTGAAACCGCAAAATAAAGCTTGCAGGAAGGATGAAATTAAAATGTGATCTATAAAACAACCACTACCTCTCCCTTTAAAGGTGGGAATGAGAGCTGTGCTATGCGGGTCGGATATTGACATCAGGGACAGCTAGTTCAATTAATTTAAAAAATCATTTAATAATTCCCCCTGAGCAAGATGTTCAAAATGAATCCCCCTCGTCCGGGGGCAACCTAACTCAGAAATACATGTTATCCTTGGGTCTCCACAAGGATGGATGTTAAAATCACCCAAGACCAATAGGTTATGTAGGTTAGAACCAAAGGACTGCCTTATAAACGAACCCAGGGTTGTGATAATACAGACACCAGATGGGCATGCCACGGAGTTATAAAAAATTAATGACACTCAATCCCGTAGCACCCCTTTTTAATATCAGCCCCTGTATCCCTGGACTTGGAGAAGGCACGACCTGGATCTGGCAGTCAACCGCCAGAGATATACAAGTAACAAGGCCACCCTTAGATCTTCCACCCAGTGAAGGGGAGGCTGGCACAAAAAAAGCCTTGTATCCCTCCAAGAAGAAGTCACAGTCCACCAACCACGTTTCTTGTAAACAAATCACAGAAAATTGATTCACAAATTGCAACCATAATGGGTCTTGAATCTTGTTGGCCAAGCCCGCTATATTCCATGATTAGATGTTATTAGCAGATATGCACGGGGCTCCCTCAACTGCCACTGGAGAATGCTGTTTATTAGGATCGAGCTCACAAGCAGATACGCATGGGGCCCCCTCAGCTACCACTGGGGAATGCTGAGTATTAGGATCAAACTCAGTACCAGAAGGTGTAAGGCTCCTGAGTCAATCACACTCCTCCAACCCTGCTAATGAAGAGAATCTATTACTTAACTCCAGATTGGGAGGGGCGGTATACTGACAGCGATGTTGTATGAGCTAGTGGTGTAGGCAATTGCGCAAATGCAGGTGGAAATCTTTGTGACCACCCATCTTGGTGAGCTTCCATAGAAAAGTTTCTAGGGATATCCACGGGTGATTCAGGTTTTTAAAAAAAAACAAGTGGTAGGGCCCTTATAACCGATCCAGCCTTTGGAAAGGCAGGATATCTGTCCCTAGACAAAATCCTACCAGAAATGTGGGCCATCAAAATTGATAATAACACAGTCGCCAGTGCCCAGTTTACCCAAGCTGCCTATCCAACTGACTCTGTGTACCATGATGATATTATTGGCCACCCGTGCACCCAAAACGGTATTAATAGATAGCCAGTACAATACTTTATTTTTTAGCTGGACATAATCCTCATTGATCCCATGGGGGAGAGATGGAACATTCCCCAAAACAACTACATACGTGTTGAATTCGGGTGGTAAGTCAATAACTGGAAGTCTCGATGACTGAGCCTCACTGCTGCCCATCATCTGGGGCCTTGAGCAATGACTTTCACCCATAACATTAGCCTGTACAGGAGTATCCCTTGTCTCGCTTGTGCCCTTACTCCTAACTCCAAGCCCCTCCTGTACTACAGACTGCATCTGGGATTGATTATATTCCTGATCCATAGTAGTGTTCATCAAGTTTGTCCATTCTCTGGAGACTCTTGCAGTACTCTGGCTCTGATTAGCCTTTAACCCTTCTAACAAGGGAGGTAAGTCATTAATGTTCCGGGTTACTACGGATTTCTCAATCCGAGTCAGCCTCGCCACAATGGGGCCCAATTATAAATCCAGTAAGCTGGTCATCACTGCCTGGAAGGCTTCCAGCGCCCCGGGAAGATCCAAGATAGTGGTAGGTGTAGAGGGTACTAAGGCGGGTACCAGGGGTTAGGGACCAAATTAAGTTTTAATTTCTTTGCTTTACCCCCCATTGGTTGAGTTTTACGTTTAAAACCAACGCCTAACCGAGCATTCCCTTTATGTGCCAGGTTAGCATCTTCACTGCTAGAAGCTGGGTTTAAATGGTCTAAAATCAATCCGGAGTCCTTTTCACTAGCTTTCATACCCCCTAGGTACCCCCCGACCAACAATATCGAAGATAATCTTACCCTCTTTAACACTACTGTTCTAGCGACCATCAATTCTATTGCCCCTGTAAAGATATGTACTAAAGCCCCTAGGAATACTTTGGCTGTCTGGTTTACCCCCGAACTACGTACAACGAAAAGCCGCTGCAAAAATCTGGAAAGAAAGTGGCGGCGCACCCACCAAGACACCGATAAAGCGAACTTTAGAGCCGTGCTCACTCTTTATCATAAGGAAATTAAACAAGCCCGCAGAGCATATATAGCCTCGCAACTAAGGCTAGCAGGTAATGCGCCTAAAATCCTCCATCAAATTCTGCAAGATTTCACGTGTCCGAAAGCTTGTGATTTGGACAATAATCATTCCCAGTCTCTTTGCAATAAAATTAGTTCCTTTTTCATACAAAAAATTTATACCATCTATGATAAATTTTCTAAAACCTGTCACACTTTACTGTCCGATGACACTGTGAAATCCCTTACTGTCAAACACTCAACCTTGCTGACCTTTCCTCCCCTCTCAAGGGACGAGACCGTCACACTATTGTGCAATGTTAAATCTGGCTCCCCCTTTGATGTTATGACTGCAAGAATAGCGACGTCTCTTGCTTATGCGCTTGCAGACTCTGTCAGCCTGCTTTTAACTCCTCTCTAAGTAAGGGGCTAGTTCCCCTCACTTGGAAAGCTGCACAGGTCATTCCACTGCGTAAAAATAACAAGCTTCCTATGGATGACCTCTCCAACCTTCGCCCTATTTCCCTCCTCCCTTATCTGAGCAAGGTCCTCGAGAAGTATGTGAACAAACATCTTTCGAACCATATCGAAGCGACTGGCTACCTGGACCCATCCCAATCAGGGTTCCGCGCAAACTACAGCACCGAGACTGCCTTGGTAGCTGTCACCGATTACATCAGACGGACGCTCGATCAGGGACAATCTGCCATCTTGGTCCTTTTAGATCTTTCCGCCGCTTTCGATACGGTTGACCATCTGACCTTGCTCGGAAGATTAAGAGGGACAGGACTAGGGGGTATGGCGCTGAATTGGGTAACTAGCTTCCTTACTAACCGCACACGAACCCTTAACCTAGGCCCTTTTCGTTCCACCACCGAATGTCTGACCAAGGGCGTGACACAGGGCTCTTGTTTGAGCCCAACGCTGTTTAACATCTATGTGGCCCCCCTTGCTTCTCTCCTAAGATCCCTTGGGTTCATCCCCGTATCCTATGCGGATGATACCCAACTTATCTTCCCTTTTGATAAATCCTCACTGACAGCCCAAACATCTTTCTCCCAAGGTATGCTGGCCATTTCGAAGTGGATGAGCGGAAATTT
Source organism: Triturus cristatus (assembly GCF_964204655.1). Classification (NCBI taxonomy): domain Eukaryota; kingdom Metazoa; phylum Chordata; class Amphibia; order Caudata; family Salamandridae; genus Triturus; species Triturus cristatus. The sequence goes on from NC_140591.1 coordinate 1,458,203,585, forward strand.
CCTGCAGCTGAATGCCAGCAAAACGGAGATTATCCTCTACGGAGATGCCCCTATCATGTGGTCACCAACTTGGTGGCCAACTGAGCTGGGGCCCGCTCCTTTGCCTAAACTAACAGTAAAAAACCTTGGTGTTCGCTTCAATCAGGCTATGTCTATGAAGGATCATGTATCTCACACAGTCAGTGCATGCTTCTTTACACTGCGCCTTCTGAGGAAAGCTCTTCCCTATCTCCCGGACTCTTTTCGCAAGACACTTGTTCAGGCTCTGGTATTAAATAAACTGGATTACTGTAACGCCCTTATGGTCGCTGCCAATGAATCTGCCCTTAGCCATCTGCAAGTGGTGCAAAACACCGCAGCCCGATTGGTTACCAAAGCTCCGGGCAGATCAGCCTCTCTCCCGCTGCTTCGGCGACTACACTGGTTGCCGGTGAGGAAACAAGTCAAGTTTAAGCTCTGTTGCTTGACACACAAAGCACTGTGGGGCCCCGGCCCTCCATATCTGGCTGAAAGGCTCCTCCAATACATTCCCAACCGCGACCTGAGATCAGGCTCTAAATCTCTGCTACTCATTCCGAGGATAAAGAGAGCACGGTTAGGAGGCAGATCCTTCTCCTACCAAGCACCGTTGGTCTGGAATCAGCTTTCCCTCCCGCTCAGACAATGCTCTGACTACCTTAGGTTCAGAAAGATACTAAAGACCACCCTTTTTACAGAATGACATCTCTCCATCGTCCCCGCACAGCTCTGCCAGCGCTGAGAGACCCCTTCGGGGGTGATTCACGCACTTTACAAACTATCTAACATAACATAACATAAATCCAACAGCTTGCTGGTCACTCTAACACCAATTTCCAGAGGAAATATAGGTTCACTACCCCCTTTGTTACATATTGTAATAACAGGCAGAAGAGGCATTGCCGCTTGCTCCGTGGAGGCTGTTAACACATTAGTTGCCCCCTCGCTGACCTGTGAGATCTCAATGATCCCAGAGTTACTGACTACACTCGATGGTGCATCATCGCCCTCTATCCGGGGTGCAAGAATGTCTATAATAGGAGGTTGCAAAATGCTGGTTGGAGACCTGGAGAGGCACCTGTTAACCAACTCGATCTCCTTATCTATCCCTGCTGCAGCCCGCTGCAAAAACGAGTCCATGGTAGTTGCTGACGCAGTGGGGACAGTCTTTCCCTTCACCAAGGCAGTAGCCGATACAACTTTGCGCCTGACCATGACTGAGTAATCAAGAGTCAAAAACTAAAAAATGAGAAAACAGGATAAGCTATGCCAGCGAATAATGGTGACAGAGAGGAGGGCAAAACAAACAGGTCCTCCTATCCCTCCGGACAAGAGATCACTTCAAGTAATGCAGTCAAGGTATTAATCAGGACCAAACATCAACAAGGACCAGTCCTACTTTCTTACCGCTGCTTGTATTATGAAGGATGGCAGGTACTAGGGCAATGCTCCACTTACTTTGGCGGTTTAAATCTCCAAGGTTGCCGTAGTCAGATCCAGGCAGGAACCCAGGTTACAAACCCAAAGAGGGTGGGCACAGCCCAGCCTCGACCGGCCGTGGGCAGGCCCACCCGCACGTCCCAGGCTGCGGGAGCCCGCGGCCGCTTTTGAAGCGCTTCCTAGTTATGTTGGTGGCCAAGTGCCACGTAGGGAATGCTGGATGTTGCGGTCCCCCTGAGACCGTTATGGTGGTGAAAGCAGGCGGGAGATGGCAGCCGGTGAGCGGAACACTGTGTGGCAAAAGGAAGAGCGGGTCTTTTTGGTCATCAAATGACTCCTTAATTAAAAGGAAACCCCCCCCCAATAGATTCTTACCATGCCATTTTTGGTTATTCAGTTACTTATACTGAACCCACATGAAAGGCATCCTACATGCTGCGACACAGCTCATCAAAGATCTGAAGACATTCAATCGTATTTCCTCTAGACCAGTGGCAGCTCCTCTTAGAGACTACACCCCCTTTGTTTTCTGGACTGTTTGTTTGTATTATACCAAGAGTGAATACTAGTCTATTTGGCCCTGCAACAGCCTCTGTCTGATGTCTTGAGCTGGTGCACGGAGGCTTCACTATCAGAGAGATTACCAGAGTCAGAGAAAACCCATCCCTGGCCTCTCTCATTTGTGACATGGTAAGCGTCACACCTAAAGGTAGACACGGGCGCTGCAGGCTTAATCCCTGCAGTGCCCATAGCTACTCGTCAATCAGCATGCTACCCCACCCTATCCCAACTCATCACCAAGTTGGGAATGGGTGGGGTGAAAAAACAAAAACTGAAACCTGATCTCTGCAACTGCACAGGTTTGAGGTTTCAGCTTCATACCCCAACACCGGAGACTCAAAAGAGCAAGAGTCCAAACGAGACCTGCAGAAATAGAAGCAAAAAAAGCTTTTAAATGTACGCTGTGCATAAGGGTAATAGTGTGTGTTTGTGGATTAGAGTGTGTCTATGAGAGAAAGTGTGATGTGGGATGTGTGTGTGTAAGTTAAAGTGAGAGAATCAATGGAGGGTGTCATTGAGTGGGAATGAGTGATAGGAAGAGTGAGTATGAGTGAGAACACATGATGGAGAGTGAGGGAGAATGAAAAGTGAGTGTTAATGTGAAGGACAATGACAGGGAGTGTTACTGTGAGGTAGAATGACAGTGGGTGTTACTGTGTGTGAGACTGACCGAAAGAGAATGAAACTGAATTAGTAATTGAGTCTGAGTGAGTCACAGTCTTAGTGAGCCAGAGAAGGAGTGGGACTAAGTGAATCAGAGAATAAGTGAGACAGACTTAAATCTGGAAAAGATAAAACCTATCCTCAGAAAGCTTGGGGTAGCATGCAGCTTCTGGGGTTTACCATATGTAAGACTACGCAGTTTATTTGAACTCTATTTAGCACTTTGCAATATAACGCACTGCATTTGAACAATGTCAAGACCTTTTGCAATTACGGGTATTTCCTAAATTGTAAAGCACTTTAATATTGATTGCTACCTCTAAGTCTTTACTTCAATGCTGCTGATATTATTATCTTTCCATGCTTTTAGCTATTTCTAAATATGGTGTTATCTATACTATGGTGATTAATGCTGCTATGGTCTTACTACTTCACTTTTAATAACCTCAGCACCCACAGCCATTTTTAGTAACCGCCGAGCACTCTTGTGTCTGCTGCTAATCTTAAATCCCTTTTAGTGCATTAAATGTAATTTGATAATACAGTTTTTAAAGTTTCTTAAGGCGTTTTGAACTCCTTTTGTGCACTTGTATTACTCAGATACTGCTTTGTTATCCACGCCTCATGTATTGCTTTTATTTAGAGAATTTGCACTGACATTGTAAAAATGTTTATTAATCATACAAGAAAAATAATTGACTGAGTGAGACAGAGTGAGTCACAATGAGTGGAATTAACTGGAAACGAGTGAGATTAGGAGAGGCAGAGTGTTATTGATAGATTGGGAATGAGTGGGGCTGAGTGAGAATGAATGAGATTGAGTGAGACTGAGTTAGACTGACTGAGAGTGATTAAGACTAAGTGACTAAGTCAGAGTGAGAAAGAGACCAAGTAAAACCAATTGACAGTGAGTGAGTAAGCGTGGGAGTGATTGAGCCTGCTCCGGCCCATCTTAGTATCTCGCAATTATCTACTAGAACCCACTCTGGTCGTATGGAACTTTTTACTTGCCCAATAGCGTGGAGGGAAAAACACAATTATCAAAATTACTGTCCACAATTTGCCATAATCAAGGACTCGAAACTTAATCTCTTGGCTCTCTGGTTTTTATTATCAGCATAAAGATTTGAAGATACAAAGTCCTCAATACGAGGCACAACAAGTACATAGGCACTAACACAAATGCTACCCTACGAAGAATCCGCATACGGCTAAAAATAACTAAAAGCACAATCTCTAAAAGCATGAGGTAGAAAACCACCAAGCAAATGTCGATACTAGGGACACTGAACCATACCATCTCTGTCCCTACTCTGCACTAGATGACATCCCTACTTAGCAATCCCTTGAGACCCTCGTCGAGTAAAAAGGTGTCAGAGTGAAACTTCCTAAGAAGTCATCACTTAGAGAGCTTGTTCTAAGTTGCCCCCCTCTATCTCTTCGCCTAGCCTTCCTCTGCTCTGGGCTGCTCTGATCTGCCTCCACCCTCGGGGCGCTTTCCCTAATACAGAACCCCAAATCTCAGAACACGCCCTTTGCGCCTCCTCTTCTGCGGGGTCGTCCTTCAGTAAATTTCCACAGAGCGCTGTCCAGTTCCATCGCCCATCGCTTGGCCTTGAGTCCCAGACGCCATCCGCACTAGGAGTTACGATTGGCACATTCCAATGCACTCCCATGTCTGGCTTTTACTACATAAGTCAATTTGTGAACAAAGAGCTTCTCTACTAACGAGCAACTGTCCTTGCACCTGGGGTGAGATCATGCAAGGCAGACATACTTCGCATCTTTTAACTTGCAATTTACTACAGCCTAAAACCTCTACTGGAATAAATCCTTTTTGGCCTATTGCCCTTGGCTAACATAAGAAAATACCAGGCCTTTCGCCTCAACGATATATGCGAATTCTGGCCACTACTTCGGTTACACAAGCAGGTTTAAATCACAGTATTGACATTTACGTCTTTCTTTCATGTGTGGTCAAACTAAACAGTCTACAGACACGAATTCTAATCTACACGTTTTAACATCACATTGTTCAAAAGGACTAAGCTCTATGCATTGCTTCAATATATACATAAGATGCTTGTACATAGCTAACACTTCTATTGAAATCGACATAGGTTATACAATTCTTAATACATTGCACACAAAATACCTGAGTACACATTTGATTATATGCGGGTGCCAACTAACAGTAAATATAACGCATCCCTACAATTTTCAAACTTTTAAGCGCTACATCAGTTCCCCCCTTTGATGACATCCGTCATCACACCATTACATTTCTCTTCTTTAGAACTGATTTAAACCACACTAGTCATAACTTTGCCATGTCGAACTCCCTCCATTCTCTTAAGACTCTCGTATTGCTGCTCCTGAAACTTCGCCATTCTTTTCTCATTTGCTCTAAGAGCTCTTTCAACCTTGCCTCCTTGATACCACTTCCATGCTTTCACGCATCCCCACAAACAAATCACGCAAACTACAGCAATGATAATTGGCTTCAGCACTGATCCAAGAAATCCTCTTCCCAAATTCGCAAACCACGTTCCCACTCTTCCAAATCCTTGCCCAATCTTCTCACACACATTCTCCTCCGTCAAATCCATAATCTCCTTGTGAATAGTCGTGATGTTATCTATGTACTTCCCTATCTCCTTCGTGTTGTCTGGAATATATGTGCAGCATTCCTGAACCTTCAATAATTTGCAGACCCCGCCTTCTTTGGCTAATAACACGTCTAAAGCAAGGCGATTCTGCATAACCATATTCCGTATCGACAACATCTCTCCAGCCACCAACAACAAGGACCTCGCCGTATTCATAGACAACTCATCAACTACAGTCGCCAACCTCCTGATCTTCACATCATTCAACACCACACCCATACTAGGTATCATTGCTCCGTATATGTCCCCAATCACTGCACCTGCATTTGTAGCCCTACGTCTTCTAGACTGTCGCTTCGTCTCTAACAACTCCAAGTCCTCTGTGTGATAAATCTTCGGGAATATGATAGCCAAATAGCATATGCCATACCAATTTGCAGGCAGTCTGACATACGCATTCTTTCCACATACATAATACACTGTCGGAATTACTTGTACCACTCCTTGCATAAAGTTCTTAACAGAGGCTTCCAAAGTGAAGGTCTGAGAACAGGTGCTATGTCCCACTGCGACCTTATCCGTATCGGATTGCGGCCGTCCAATACACAAATTCCCTCTCTGTACCTCATCTAACGCTATTGGTCCATAACTTCCCTTAGACTTATGAGCTCTCTCCTCCTCAGTCCAATCTACTGGGCTATCTCCGGTGTCTCGTGTCTGGGTCAATTTCCTATACCTGTCTTCTACTTGATCAATGAATTTCTTCTCCGTCTCAGACAACGCACATGTCAGGTTATTCCTGTGAGCATGCGCCGTATCCAACTTCACAGTCGGTCTAAAATACTTCAGGAGCCTGTCCTCTTTCTTGTAATAATCATACTTATTCAGATGTTTAATTGCTGGGACTTCAGGAAGTACTGTGTCAAAATTTGAAAAGAAATACTCGAACTGTCTCCTGTCATAAAATAGACTGAGCAATAAACTACAAGAAATCCCATATGTCAATGGGAGATGATGGTACTTGATACCCTCATCCACTGAAGCAGGCAACTGCATGCACACATAACAATCCTTCACATCCATCGCATCAACATACTCGTACAGCAACTTTGCATAAGCATTAAGCTTAAAATCACCCCTCGACAAATCCATGTGGAGTCTGCGATCATCCCTCAACTTCGATATTTCCTGTTCTCTGATACTGACACCTCTCTGCCCTGGGGTATTAGGTGTGGGTGCTCCCTGAACCTTCCCCTCTTGCCTGCGAGCCACCATGTATGAACTTATCACTACTGCAAATATGGTGACTATCACAACTCCTATCAATGTGCCTATTATCAATTTAGCCCTACGATGTGGGTTTGCAGGATCTGCCATCTTCGGAATATGCTCAATGTCCAATACAGTCTCTGAAAGGGTAAGTCTCTTTCTCATTAATGTCTCTTTCGTGAACTTAGGCAACCCTCCCTAACTTTTCTTCGTTCTATAACGGAAAAATCCCCAATTTTGTTCTTCTTCCGCTCGGGTCTAGGTTATCTTCTTTTCTGCTTGCAACCTTCTCAAATCAATCTAACATAAGCGCTGGTCCCAACAGCTCCAGGACTCCCTGCAATATTTCGAGCTTAAGAATGATCAGTTCTTGTGGGTCTGGCACAGTCGTGAACGTCGGGAACTCCAAATTGTCCAAGATCATACCTCGAATGACACTCAGGAAGGGCGGACTCGGAATATGAATTGTCAGAATTCCTTCGATCTCCAATCCCGGAACTTTCAACAACACTTCCACTCTCTGGAGCGGGACACTGTTGACCAATGTCATCGACCTCAATCTTCCCGTGCTCGGTAACCCTGGCATCAGTCACTGGGTATGCCCACTCTGGTGAGGCGTACTTCCGACTTGGCACCCTAGTTCTCTTTGATCTTCTCAGAGTACCTTGAGGATGCTCCTCGTCGCCTGATTCTTCTTCTGGTTCCTCCGAAACTGGTGCAAGATCTGTGTCCGGTACCGACCTTAGGTTTACCCGATTCTGTCTTGCGGGCCAAACCCTTTCTGCTTCGGTGGCACCTCCGGTCTTCCCTTCGATACCCTGTGCACTGATCTCCTCCTCTTCGGCAGAACTCGATTCTGTACTACCCACTGCACCTCTTGCTCCTTCGCCTGTTTCTGGGTCAGTACTTCTTTCACGTCCTCCCCCAACTCGATTCAGTGCACCATCAGCCGCTTCAGCAACCCTTACAGCTTGACTGGCCCTCTCAGATGGTTCTATCGGCTCAGCTGGACTTTCGTTCTCGAGAGGGGCTGTATCTTCTAAGGGTGCTGGGACTCGGCGGGTATGGGAAGCATGCACCCAGTTCGGTAAACCTCCACACTTGACGGCTGTGTTCGTGACAAGGATCACCTGAAAGGGGCCGCGCCACCTAGCATCCAAACAACTCTTCCTCACGTGCTTGCGGACTAGGACCCAATCGCCTGGGTCCAAGTCGTGGCACCGGTCACTCGCAGCTGGAACCGTTGCTGTCTGCACCTGCTGAGACACAGAACGGACCACGTCAGCAAGGCCTTTACAATAGTCCAGGATCATATCATCAGTGATATTTATCAAAGCAGTAGCAGGTATGGCAGGCAAACGCATCGCTCTTCCCATGAGGATTTCATGGGGTGACAACCCAGTCCTTCTATCTGGCACACTTCGAAGGCTCATAAGGACCAAGGGTAATGCGTCAGGCCATTTCAGAGACGTAGACGAACACACTTTCGCCATCCGAGCCTTCAGAGTTCCATTCACCTGCTCCACTGTCCCTGAAGCTTCCGGTCTATAGCTACAGTGTAACTTCTGATCTATATTCAAAGCTGCACAAAGCAACTTCATGACTTCGCTGTGGAAATGAGTTCCTCTGTCCGATTCAAAGGACGTCGGGAACCCGTACCTTGGAATGAGTTCCCTCAATAATAGTTTTGCTACTGTGAGTGTGTCACATCTGCGTGTAGGGTATGCCTCCACCCACCTGGAAAAGACACATACTATCACTAATATGTACCTCACCCATTAAACTTCGGCATTTCAACAAAATCGAGCTGCATCCTATTGAAAGGTCCACCTGACCTCCCTATGTGACTCAACGTCACAGCAGTTCTCTTCCCTACATTCATCTGTTGACAGGTGACACACCTCTGACACACGGTTTCAGCCACTGCCCGAAACTTCGGGTTATACCAAGTCTGACGAAACACCCTCATCATTGCATCCCTACCAAGATGTACAGCACCATGTATCAACCTCGCCATGGGATTCAACAAACTTTCCGGCAACACTGCTCGTCCATCATTCGAAACCCATATATCCACATCTCCCTTCTCACATCCAGCTCGTATCCAGCTGTCTCGTTCCTGATCCGAGACCCCTTCCTGAAGCTGTTTCAGTTCCTCCCATGAGTCTGCCATTGCTAACATCTGACCATACGCCACTTCCTCCCCAGTTTCCTCAATGTGGGTCTCCGTGAAATTGCATCCCTGCTCTGCACAAAATCGGGCTACCTCATCAGCATAGTTGTTACCCAATGAAACAAAATCATTTCCCTTTGTGTGTGCAGCACATTTAACAACAGCAATTTCATCAGGACCTTGCAATGCTTTTAGCAATTTCCGTACATGATCACCATTTCTTATGGGAGAACCTGAAGACGTCATGAACCCTCTCTGGGACCATAGCTGTCCGAAGTCATGAACCACACCAAACCCATACTGGCTGTCCGTGTAAATAGTTACACGGATCTTTTCCGCTGCCAAACAGGCACGAGTCAGAGCAATGAGCTCAGCCACCTGCGCGGAGTGTACTCCTTCTAAACAAGCGGCTTCAACCACCCCCGTGATGGTACATACAGCAAACGCTGCTCTCAGTCGACCAACACCGTCTCTTAAACATGAACCGTCCACAAAGAAAATCTCATCTGACACTGGGAGCGGTTCATCAACAATGTCTGGTCTCGGTTTGGTGCATAGTTCAGTCACATCGAGACAATCATGGTCCTCACAATCTTCCTTATCATCTATATTTGGAATAGGTAACAATGTGGCAGGATTTAAAACAGCACACCTCTTCAATATCACATTATCGGCTGCAAGGATAACTTGCTCATAACGAGTCAGCCTATTATTCGTGAGGTGCTGTGTTTTAGTCCTAGTCATCAACAATTCAACAGAATGTGGCACATGTACAGTAAGAGGATGACCCATCACAATGCTCTCACATCTCTCGATGCTGACACCTGTTGCCGCAACGGATCTGAGACATCCGGGCAACGCAGAAGCTACTGGATCTAAAGTAGCTGAGAAATAGGCAACTGGTCTACGGACACCTCCATGATTCTGAGTTAACACTGCTAATGCGCAACCTTCTCTTTCGCAGCAGAACAATGCAAATGCCTTGTTGTAATCCGGCATTCCCAACGCAGGAGCGCTACATAAGGCTTCTCTCAGCCTCAGAAATGATTTCAAACAGTCGTCGTCCCATGGTACCGGATCACTTACATCCTTTCGCGTCAGCCGCTGTAAAGGCTTCGCTTCAAAGGAAAAGTTTGGGATCCACTGGCGGCAATAGCCCACCATTCCCAAAAACATTCTAACTTCCCTCTGCGTCGAGGGAACCGGCATTCTCAAAATCGCATCAATGCGATCTGGAGACACCTTCCTTTTGCCCTTCTCAATTCTGTGCCCCAAATACTGCACCTCAGGTAAACAGTATTGCAACTTGCTTGGAGACACCTTGTGACCATTCTCTCCCAGGAAATTCAGCAACGCAATTGTATCAGTCCTGCAAGCGTCTTCTGTTTCTGACGCAACAAGCAGGTCGTCAATGTATTGCACCAAAACGGAGTTTTGTGGCAACACAAGACTCTCTAAGTTTTTCTTCAAGAGTTGATTGAAAATCGATGGGCTCTCCGTATACCCCTGTGGGATACGACACCACGTTAATACACGATTTTCTAGTCTAAATGCAAAAAGAAATCTGCTCTCTTCATGTAGGGGAATCGAAAAGAATGCCTGACACAAGTCAATCACTGTGAACCATCCAGCTTCACATGGGATCTGAAACAGTATCACAGATGGATTCGGTACCACTGGACAACATGGAACAACTATGTCGTTTATTTTTCGCAGGTCCTGTACTATCCTGAACTTCCCACTTGGTTTCTGCAATCCCATAATGGGCGAGTTACATGGACTACCCATGATCTCCACCAGTATTCCCTGCCTAATCATAGACTCGATCACAGGTTTGATCCCAGCAATCGTTTCAGGGGATAATTTATACTGAGGTGTTTTCGGGAATTCCGCATTTGGCTTAACCTGTATCTTCACTGGTTCCACTCCCCTGACTAAGCCAATCTCCTCTCCGCTTAGGTCCCACACGTCAGACGACACTGACTCCCTCAAATCCTGTGGAAGCTCCTCCACTGTCAAAGCTGGGTACACTTCCACACACACCCGCTGATTGGCAACCTTAAAGGTCGCATCCTCATCTCTTGTCTGCACCTCTACTCCTTTCGGGGTACAGTAAATTGTGCAATTGAGCTTGCACAATAAGTCTCTCCCCAACAAACAAACAGGACTAGAATCGCACACCACGAACTGATGTCGATCCCTAAAGTTTCCTATCCTAACTGGAATCGGTTCTGTCAAAGGGCTAACTAGCCTTTTGTTCGCTACTCCAACCACTTGTATGCTTTCTCCAGAAAGGGCTACCCCCGGAACTACTGCTGATCTTATCGTTGACCTGGTAGCCCCCGTATCTACCAAAAAGGTAGTAGGGTGTCCATCGAGTTCCGCTTCCACAAAGGGTCCTCTTTGATCTACCTCTAAAATGGCTCTAAGTAGGCAATCATCATCCTGGCCTAAACTTAACTGGGCCAACAAATCTGCATCCCTCTCCTCTCCTACTTCGAACATGGGCATCTGCAAATAAGTCCGAGCTCCCTGCTGTATGTTCTGTATTCTGGGTGGCTGGGGAACCTGCACTTGCGAGATGCCGGTCCCCCCTTGCATCATTCTCGGTACAGTCACCGTCTGTACCTGTTCCGCCCCAGGGACCTGACCCATTCCTCCCTCCATCTGCGGCTGATTATAGGGGTTCAAGGGGCACTCGCGCCTCCAGTGTCCCACCTGGTGACACTGGTGACAAGCAGTCGTCTTTTTCAAGATCGCTACATCTATGCCTGTTCTAGGGTCCATGGGCCTCGGCCTTCCCTGACCCTGCACATTCTGATTCCCTGTCTGATAATTTCCCTGTCTCCGCACCACTGGACCCCCATTCGGCGGTCCCTGAGCAGCTTGCATCTGTATGAGCAATAGGTTATCCTTCATCTTCTTGTGCTTTGACTCAATCTCATCCGTGCAGTACCTAGCGTACCGCAAGATTTCATCTACGGGCTTATTCTGCCAACAGATCAAATGCTGCTGTATCATGAGACTAACCTCGGGCTTCAAACCCAGCACGAACTTAGACACAAACTGTCCCATGTCCTTCGTTTCCAGCTCGTCTAGGCCACTGTACTGCTTAAAAGCTTTCAAAAGTCTCTCATAAAACTCATGTACTGTCTCCTTTGGCTCCTGCACCGTCCTGTCTATTTTCACCCAATCAATATCTTGGGGTGAAACCTTCGATTTCAACCAGGTAATTACTTTCTCATACAGCCTCATCACTACTGGCGACGGACCATTTGTAATCAGGTTCCTATCAGGCTCATAGTCCGGCTAATCAACAGCAATTTTACATGCGTTCCACAGATCTCCTGGAACCACAATATCGAATAAGGTATTTAAGTCTATCCACAACACCTTCGATATTTTGACAAAACGCTCAACTTGCTTGTACCACTCTGCAGGCTTCTCCCTGAGCCTGGGAAAATCATTCGTAAATGATGCCAAATCCCCCCTGCTCCATGGTACATGCACATATCCTCCATTCGCCACTTCCCTAAGGGGAAAGGTCTTTGCTAGTAGCAATCCCTCTGCCGGAGTTCCTCCTTCCGCTCCCCTTGAGGTCTTTTTCTTTGACCATTTCTCTTCCCACTTATCAAGCGTCAACCATGGCCGCATGGCTAAAACCAGTTCTCTAGTATGTGACCTCAGTCCAACAACCCTCTTCTCCTCTAGCTCCCGCTCAGTATAATGCATCCTATGACTTCCTTGCAACACCCTAGTCTTGGATAAATCCACATCATATTCCTTCGCCAATCCCCTCATTTTCTCGTGTGCCATTCGTGCTTTTCGCGTCACATCTTTCGCCACGAAAAACAGCTCATCTGGATTGTAAGATACTATCCTCTCAAGAGGTAGACTTCCATATATAATTTCATCTACCTCTGCCTTGAGCCTTACTATGTCTATCATCCCTGCCTTCAAGGCTCCTTTCAACACCTGACAACTTGCTCCACGTCCCTCATCATATTCGCATTCTGGTTCTTTCTCTCTCCTCTCTTCTGGTGTCTCTATGGGAGCAGAACAACTCTTAAAGCCATCTGGAGCTTTCCCCGCTTGGCCCATATTCCAGCTCATTTGCCTCTTTGGCGGTACCCATGACCTTAAATCTGATCTCGACTCCATCAGAGTCCTCGGTCTCTCCGATCTCTGGTCTTCCTCTCCCCTCGATGTGTCTGACACTGCTGCCAATGGTGTACTCCATTGTACAGGGCTTGGAGGTCGGGCCGTTGCCTCTTCCAACCCACTTTCCCCGCTTTCTCTCCTCGTCCTTTCTGCCACTCGTTCTGACCTCTCTCTTTCCTCTGATTCCGGACTGTATATCGACACAATCGGTCCAATGGTGACCGGTACCCTCAATGCATCCGGTAACCTCATCTCTCTTTCAATCCTCCCACTAGCCTCAGACTGACCCTGTGAACTCGCTGTTTCAAACAAAACCAACCCTTCTACTCGGGTCTCAGGTCGGATCGTTACCCTTCTAGTTTCTCCCCTCTCACCCCACCTATCATCCACTTCGTCTGGATTATAAGGAGGTGGTCTCTCGTCTAACAATCTTTGCAATACCCCATCATCGGAGTCACTCTCCTCTTCCTGTGCCTTCACATGCCTTATCCCCGTCGAGTCTATCAGCACGGGATACAATTTCTCTTCCTCAATTGTCTGCACTCTCCATCTTTTCTCCGCTGCGTCCCACTTGGCATCCTGAAATGCCCTAATCGACTTCCTCATCCTCTCCTGACTTCTTCCCTTTTCCTTATCATGCGCTGCTCTAATCCACGCATGTAATGCTTCGAACTGCACCGGTCTTGGCAAGGGTCTTAAGGACCCCATCACCGTCTTCAGTTGGTACAGCACTGCTAGTCTAAATGAGCCATACCTCGGGAAAGCTAATTCCCCTTCACCTTGTGTAATCTTGTGCCAATTCTCAATCCAAACTATAGTATGTAACCCCACATTCTTTGCCATGTAATGTGCTGGGGTATCCTCGGGAGGGGCTTCTTCTCCCCCACGAACAACCACATGCTTATCGCCTCTACACAACTCTCGCAAAGCCCTAAGACACTTCATGATGAGCGAATTCGCTCTCGCGCTCTATTTACTTCTTGTTCTCAAATCCTCCAATAACAGCGCGACTCACACCAACCGGCCTATCACAGCGCGACACCCTCTGACGTCACCTTCCTCCGTTCGCAGCAGTTCCCTTCTCCAAACACGTTTCACGCTTACTCTCGTTCCATTCATACGCTGAAATAACCGATTAAGTTACTTCTCTGGCTGTCCGTCCACAGCCTCTGACTGTTCGTCCACAGTCTCTCGACCTTGTTGACCTCACTTGGCGCCCGTCTGCCCCCGTCCGGCCAGACAGATCGCCACTGATAGGTTACTAACACTCCGATCCGCACACAACAACCCACGACCAGCGTTAAGTTGCCATACACACACACGTTCACTCCCCCTATCTCGGTCCAGGTGATCGATGGTACCTCACGATCTCCTTTAGGTGGTCAACAAAATCTATCTCAGGTGTCTTCTACACCACAATTCCCGGGCTGCGCGCGCTCACAGCCTGATCTCACAATCGCACGACATACACATCAACTCCGCAAGACATCACACAACAAATCAACACCGCAATCTACAACATCTCATTACGTTCATACTCACTCCTGGAACTGCTGCTTCCTGCTGCGCTGCTACTCGCCGTCGATGCTCATCCGCTGCCGTCTGCTGCTCGCCATCTGATGATTCACCATCACTTATCGTCTCTGGGCCTCAAGGATCACTTATCCTTATCTTCCCTCGCTATCGGAAAGAAACCATCCTCGTTTGCTACCAACTGCTCCGGCCCATCTTAGTATCTCGCAATTATCTACTAGAACCCACTCTGGTCGTATGGAACTTTTTACTTGCCCAATAGCGTGGAGGGAAAAACACAATTATCAAAATTACTGTCCACAATTTGCCATAATCAAGGACTCGAAACTTAATCTCTTGGCTCTCTGGTTTTTATTATCAGCATAAAGATTTGAAGATACAAAGTCCTCAATACGAGGCACAACAAGTACATAGGCACTAACACAAATGCTACCCTACGAAGAATCCGCATACGGCTAAAAATAACTAAAAGCACAATCTCTAAAAGCATGAGGTAGAAAACCACCAAGCAAATGTCGATACTAGGGACACTGAACCATACCATCTCTGTCCCTACTCTGCACTAGATGACATCCCTACTTAGCAATCCCTTGAGACCCTCGTCGAGTAAAAAGGTGTCAGAGTGAAACTTCCTAAGAAGTCATCACTTAGAGAGCTTGTTCTAAGTTGCCCCCCTCTATCTCTTCGCCTAGCCTTCCTCTGCTCTGGGCTGCTCTGATCTGCCTCCACCCTCGGGGCGCTTTCCCTAATACAGAACCCCAAATCTCAGAACACGCCCTTTGCGCCTCCTCTTCTGCGGGGTCGTCCTTCAGTAAATTTCCACAGAGCGCTGTCCAGTTCCATCGTCCATCGCTTGGCCTTGAGTCCCAGACGCCATCCGCACTAGGAGTTACGATTGGCACATTCCAATGCACTCCCATGTATGGCTTTTACTACATAAGTCAATTTGTGAACAAAGAGCTTCTCTACTAACGAGCAACTGTCCTTGCACCTGGGGTGAGATCATGCAAGGCAGACATACTTCGCATCTTTTAACTTGCAATTTACTACAGCCTAAAACCTCTACTGGAATAAATCCTTTTTGGCCTATTGCCCTTGGCTAACATAAGAAAATACCAGGCCTTTCGCCTCAACGATATATGCGAATTCTGGCCACTACTTCGGTTACACAAGCAGGTTTAAATCACAGTATTGACATTTACGTCTTTCTTTCATGTGTGGTCAAACTAAACAGTCTACAGACACGAATTCTAATCTACACGTTTTAACATCACATTGTTCAAAAGGACTAAGCTCTATGCATTGCTTCAATATATACATAAGATGCTTGTACATAGCTAACACTTCTATTGAAATCGACATAGGTTATACAATTCTTAATACATTGCACACAAAATACCTGAGTACACATTTGATTATATGCGGGTGCCAACTAACAGTAAATATAACGCACCCCTACAATTTTCAAACTTTTAAGCGCTACATCAAGCCCTTCCCCCACACCCACTGAGAAGTCAGATTCGCTCACTAGAAATCGAGTCATAGATTACGCCCTACCACTGTTACAGATTACCAGCCGCCACTGAGTCCTCGTACCTCAATGGACTGAATACACTGGTTCCTTCATTCAATCTTCTATCATCTGGAAGACCAGCTTCATCACAAACAAAGCCTCCAGAAAAGGCACCTCTACGTATCCGTTAGAGAAAGTGGGGAGAGAAGAAAGAAAAGCCAGGACATTCCACTGAAAACTGCAAAAAGTAGAAAAACAGAAGTTAACATTCCTGCATCTGTGCTCGAGGGTTCTGGAACAACATCCCCATTAATATCAGAACGGCCCTAAAGCGTCTGCAATTCAGGGGGGATATTAGGATTCACCTTCTTACAGAGCATCTCTTTGAGAATCCATAGAACGCACCATCCAGGGGCAGCTCCACCTCTAAAGCGAGGTGCGTTGACCCACTAAGTGTAAAAGAAACAGAAAATGATAACGTAATGTTACGAACATTACGTTATGATCATTTTCTTCTTCTGTAAGGAGTGAGCCAGGCTGAGGCTGGGCTTGTCACAGGGAGAGGGAGGATGAGTGGTTGCTGCTGCACCGTAAGTGCACATGACGGTTTAGCCGGCCGTCTTGGGCCGGCCAAACTGTCATGCGCACTTAGCATGTTCTCCATTGGCTGTACTGTAGAGCCTGGGTGGGGAACTTGCACAGACTTCCAGTTCCAGTCTGAGCGCCGAACTACGGCGCTCAGACCAATCATGACGCTGCTGTCATGGTGACGACAGCGTCGAGATTGGCTTAGGGGAGCCTGGGTGCTGTTGGGAGCCAGGAGAACAGCTAGGACGAAGAAGAGGCTGCAGATGGTTACTGGCGTAAAGTGTCTGTTTTTTCTAAACCCCCCTCTCTGCCCTCACCTCCCCCACCACCGTTCCCTACCAGCCACCACTGCATCCATGAACATTCGTCCTTGTAAACAACACTGACTGGTTCCTTCAGCTCCTGCCGATGTGCAGTGCTCCAATGCTCACTGGTGGGGTCGCACTATGCAAATACCCACACTTCTATTCTCTTTCCAAAGGCAGGAGTAAATATTTTTCCAAGGAGGGAGTGGCGCACATCAATAATTGTTGGGGGTGTAGGGAAAGGGGTGTTTTCCACAAGGAAAGACATGTTCTGTGTAGAGTAAAAAAAAAAATACAAAATTGTCCGATGACAAAAGCATTTCAACATTCGTACAACATCAACATGTGCAACACACACACACATACATGCTTCCGCACTGGCGCAAGCAGGATTTCAGAAACGTTTTATAGACGTATACCTGATAACCTTCGACCATCTCCCTTTTCTAGGCTCATTTCTATCTAGAAAGCTTGCCATTTCTAGGAAAGCATAAACCTGCACCCACGTGACTTTTGGGTACACAATCTTTTCTGTTCTCGTTATGTCTATTCTCTCCTGTTCAAATCGTGTTTTGCTTTGTCCTGCTATTCTTTTGTTCAGTCATTACATTCTGCAGAATTTTAAATGTGCTAATGACGCCTGGTGTTTTCCTCGCAGCACGGATTCAATTACAGCCTTTCACTGAGCGGATCGCGCCTTTGTTTCCTTTCCAGCCTCTCGCGCTGCCGCGCCGGGCCACACATCTGCTAATTAGTTGGTAATCCTGAATGGGTTATTCTCTATTGAGTTAGGTTTATTGATCGCGGGAAAAAAATCAACAGTAAACACTCCCATTGTGAGAATTCCGTTTCCGACCCAGATAGCAGTGATTAGATCATTTTTAGCAGTTATGCAAATAAAAGGCCTATCCGGGTAATCAATAGCAAGTGGCAGGGTAGAATGCCGCTGCATGTCCCATGTGTGTTAAAAAGCACAAGATCTTGTGCCCAGAGTTAAATCATTGCTGATTTGTCTAGCGCATGGGCACTCGCAAACATTTGCCCAGGGGCCACAAAGTACGGTCTGTGGTGTGACCGAGGGCAGCACTGATGCCAGGAGGGTGGCAGTATGGGGTCTGGATGGGTCAGGGATTGTGAAAGGAGATCTAAAAAAATGTAAAGAAACGGGCAAGCATTTATTTGAGAGTTAATATAAGCTGGCTCGTTTATGTAACATTTTTTTCTGCATATTAGTGCTCAGCAACTAAACAGCAGCTCGTGATGCTGTTCACGGGAGTGGGGGGGGGGGGGGGAGAGGTAAAGGTCAAGAGGGACGCAAGCGGCCCCCGGCCCTTGCTTTTAGTATCACTGGTATAGTGCCCCAAAACGTATATCCCAAGGACAGGAACCTCTTTAAAGAGAAACAGAAATGTTTAGTAATGTTCAGATTAAATGTACCCTGGAAACAGGGGCGCCTGGTAGCCTTAGAAAGTGGTGGGGCAGGCAAAGTGCCCCACTGCTCCCCAAAAAACCTAAGTTAAACAATTCCTCCCTCCAAAAGTCAAAATCAACCAACGCTTCCCTTCAAAAACCCAAATAAATACAAACTCTCCATCAAAAATCCCTAAAGAAAATGCATTACACATTCCTAATAAATAAAATAAAGTAAAATTGTACTTAACCATGAGCTCCACGTCCTCCTTGGTGTTCCTCTGCAGTCTGATGCACCAAGGATGATCCCCTAACCAATCAGGATGCTGCTTTCATGCTGCTAACTAGCATGCGTGCATCGCCAGGATTGGATGGAGCGGGCTGGCTAGACTCTCTTTCAGGCCCTGGAGGCCTGTGCCTGGTCTCCACCCAGCTGTCTAACACAGCTGGGTGGAGAGCTTCAAAGTGTGAATGTCACTTTGGCCGGCACAAGACAGCCGGCCAAACTGACATGCGCACTTTGGGAGCGTCCAGTCAGTCACTGCTCCAGTCCTCTGCTGCCAATCAGCAGCAGAGGGCCCCCCCCCCGTTTCTCATGGCTGGGGGGGGGGGGCGGGGGGCCGCCTGGCAGCGCTTCATAGTGAAAAAAAAAATGACAATGAAATAGTTTCATTGCCATTTATTTTTCACGTTTAGCATGGCTCGCAGCGGTCAAGGGGGCGCCCTAATAAAGAAACAGCCACTGCCTGGAAAATATGCTCAGGGCCCAAGTGGCAAGACCTTTTCCATGCACCTGTGTGAGGTATGCACTGGAATAGAATCAACAACAAATATAAAATACACAAGTCAGAAACTATTGCATTGTGCCATACTGGTATCTATAGCTATGGAATTGATTGAGTGCCCTAGACTTTCCTTTTACAAATCATAGTTTGTGGGTGTGAGTTCAAATAAACCAAGCCTGTGATCATCAGATGGCACCAGTGCTGTAAAGGAATGCAGAGAGCTGGGGACAAGGCATTCTCATTTGCTTGACTCATATAGGCACAATATTAAGTCATAACATTGTCGACTTTTATACAAAATTTGCATCACTTTTGATATTTACTTGACATTTACAACTTCCAAACTTATGACTCCGTCATATTGGTGGAAGGGGGCAAAAAGTGTGAACAAGCACTTGGAGCACACCAGTTTTTAAACGTATTTTCCTTTAAGAAAAAGAAAAAAATGATGAAAGAGAAATTTCATATTTAGTCTTTCCCTACAGAGGTTCTGATTACAATTGGGCAGTTAACTATGTCCGGTGCGTAATTCCCTGTTTATGCATGGGACGTAGTTACAAGTTTGGTTTTATTTAATGCATCCGAAATAACATTTTTTAAATTTCGGCAGCGCAAACCTGCCGAAATTAATGGGGGGAAAACATGGTATTTACCACTTCATACGGATTTTGATGCATTAAACACCATACTCTGCATGTTATTCCCCATAAACTCATAATAGGTGTTAATATTGCACCTGATAAATAACATACCCTGTGGTATACTTATTTATCAGGGGCATTAAATAATGCCTCAACTTGCAATTAGGCCCAGATACACAAAAATCTAAGAACCTGATTACGGGTATAGCTGCTATTTAGTGCACCTGATAAAAAAGCAATACCAAGAGTGTACGTTCTTTATGGGATGCAATAAATAGCTCCTATTACAAACTTGTAGGGAATAAAGTGGATTTTGGTGTTTAACGCAACAAAATCCGCATGGTACGGTAAATACTGTTCACATTTCCCCTGTTAAACCTGCTGAAAGTTAACAAAGCTTGAGGTATTTAACGCATCTGGTAATCATCAGATCCATTAAATACCTTTTGCCTCATGATTCAGATCCGTATGTAAACAGAGGTTTACGCAGGGCGGTGCAACAATGTTTTTAGGAGCCCACAATTACCTACTTCTGCACGGATTCCCTTACTACCACACTTTAACAGTGTCCCTCAAGTCTCCATAACAACTCTCTGTCGTGCATTTCTTTTGTTTTATAGCACCACTCACAACAGTGTAAGGGGTTAGAGCACATCACATACACATTACACAGAGACAATGAATCCCAAGTGTGTAGATGAATACCTAGGAAATGTTACACCAGACAGAGGACTACAAGGTGTAGGAGTCACAAGTCATCTTTACTGGTAGACAGTATAGTTTGAGTGCTTGGTCTGGAGAAGTACAAACTCAGAATGTGAAAGAACCACCATGGTGGGGGTTGGCTTTACTAATAAGAATTGATTTCTACCCAATTAAACCCTTTTTGCAACATTAGGATAATGAAATACTGGGGTTAAAATCATAATGCTCTAATCTGAACTTGCAGTTTGCATGCAGCTATTTGATGATAGTTATTAGCTCATAGCTCTATATTCGGATTTACATTTATAAACTGCAAATAACAAAAGGAGCTCTCTGATAGAAGCAGTAACACACTGACAAATTCACATTGTGTGTACTTTGTGATCTGCATGGTACATGTGCTTTGCTGCAGGCATTTTAACCTCCTGCGCTACTTTATGATGAGTCAAAACTTCAAACTAGACAAAACGCCTCTCTCTGCAGCAGGTCCACCAATTACCAGAGTTATCTTGACATTTCTCTGGTTGCCTGAAAATTGCTGGAGGCAAGGAAAGCAGCAGCATGTGCTTTTAAAACCATGTACTTGAAAACACAGCGCCCCCTCAAAGCCAGCACCCGGTGCAGTGGCACCGATCGCACCGCCCATGAGCCAGCCCTGGGTTTACACACTAGTTGGAATTAATGGACCCATTCTTAAAAAGGCCCTACGTTTGCTTGAGTACTTACCACGTTGTAATGTCCTCCATGCACTTGGAAAGGAGAATACAGAAGAAGACATAATAATAATAAACCAGATGATTAACTACAGTAGTGGCTGCTACTGGCAGTGGTGGTAGGGTGGGGAGAGGGGAGGTGTTAAAAGGGGAAAGAAAAACAAAACACTTACCTTCCCGGTGGCCGCTTTCCTCCGTCCTCGCCCTCTTCAGGTCGACGAACAAGAAAGCATCCGGGCTCCTGACTCCCCTGACCAGTCACAACGCCGCAGTGCAGCGTTGTGATTGGTCTGACTGCAGTGGTTCGGTGCAAAGCCAGGGAATGGGAGGCTGGGCATGTTCTACATCAGGGTGTACAACACAGCCTGGTTGAGAACATGCCAAGTGCGCATGACGGTTTGGACAGCCAAACCTTCATGCGCACTCAGGAGAGTGCCACCACTTCTTCCCCTGCTTTGCGGGAAGCGCAGCCCTGCCCTGCCCCGCCCGCACCGGCTTTACATAGCCAATAATGAAAAATAAAATGATAACTTTGTTATTATCATATTATTTTTCTTGTGGGGCAAAGCTTCTGTGCCTTAGCGGAGGACCCGCCACTGAATAACTAGCTTCTGGGTGGAAGCTGCTGGTAAGGTGAAAGATGCCACAGCTTGGGTGGAGGAGCGATCGAGTTTTGGTAATTGGTATTTAATGACCGTTCATAGGAGCCTGACCAAATATTGTTGTTCTCCCAGGACCACTTTTGTGGATTTTTACCTGAACAGTTACATTGGTGTGTTTGTTTCTTCTACATTCTTGGGTGCTCCATTTTATTGTCTGCATGTCAGTTTTCTCTGATACGAGGTCTAAGGGTACCCCGACGGACCTTAAAATATCTTATCAGAACAAGGCGAAGGGCAGGGGATTAAGAGTTTAGGAAGCAAACTTTCATCTGTAATTTTTGTTATAGTTGTAGGGTGAGGTGCAGGATATATGTATGAGTCATGCTATGCACTATACTTATTTTCTGCACGGTTGTGTGAAACAGACTCACGAATACGCCTCCTCAATTAGTTGCCTGGTTGCATATCACCCCCTCTTCTCTTTTACATCTTTGATGTTCACTCACACTCCGAAACAGATGTCCTTCTGCCAAGCCATATATTTACCTTTTAGAGGAATAAACTCTAAAAGGATGACCTCTCAATAGTAACACCCACACCAGTGATAAGTTCCACTTTATCTCACTTCCAGTGGGAGACACACATCCCTTATTCTCCTTTTTCTGGGTCCTTGATGAAGCAGGCATGAGAATGCACTTGTGGAAAGTGTGCCATTACACTCCCTACATTCCTGATACATTTGGTGGCAAGAGCAGGGATCTCCAATCTTTTCTTAAATAAGAGCTACTTATGTTCAATGGAAATCATTGCGATCTACTAATATTATTAGTCTTAAAGTGTTGTAATGGTGACCACATCAGACAAGATTACATTATTGTCCAACCTATGCAGAATTCCCGTGGTGATCACCCCAGTGCATCATGCAGCGGTGCCAGCAGCAATTTAAAAAAGGATTTGTCAATTTGAAATTCCTTTACATGGGCACTACATAAGCTGCCACATCCCTGATACCAAGGTAATAATATTAGTATTACTTCTCACCAAATGCCAAATGATTTATCACTCAAATAACAGCTTTAAATATATTTTCGAAGTGCAACCATATTTCCTCTAAACAGCAGCTGAGGTGTTCTAAAAATGCACACATTTGTGTCTCAAATACATACTTCTCAATTCTGGTATACAAACCCAAATTAATTCAGTCAGGGAAAAGCTTCTAATTTAGGGGCATCTCAACAAGGGCTTTATCTCTGCTTTTTTGGCTTTAAAAGCCAAAAAAGCAGAGATAAAACTAGCGCCCTATCAGCAACAGGGTGCTAAAACGTAAATTTGCATGTTAGCACCCTTTTCCTCTACGCTTCCCCTTGCATCTCTAATGAGATGCAAAGGGGGCGTTCCAGAGTAAAATAATAGGAGAAATGTCGCTAAGCGACATTTCTCCTATTATCAAGGATATCGCTAACCCTGTTAGAGATTAAAAAAAAAGCAGCACTAACCGCGGTTAACACTGCTTTTTTACGTCTGGTATTTTCCTGACTTAGCCATGATATCCTATGTAAGGTGGATATCGTGGCTAAATATGTCTATCCCTATCTGCAAGCTATCGCCAAACCTTGTGAGATTATCGCTGTATTTCCAGCGATAATCTCGCAACTGGCAGCTTGCGCTCTGAATTTTATCGCTTTGGAGATAAGCGTTGCTGATAGCACGCTATCTCCGCGATAAAATTCAGAGTTGGCGGCGATAATTATCCTCGCGCTAAGAGCGCTGAGCGATAATTATCGCCGGCCCTTGCTGATATGCCCCCTAGTAGGCTGGGCTGCACGCAGGGTAGCTACTTACAGGTAGTTGGAGAGCTAGCAGTAGCTCACAAGCTACTCATTGGAGAAGCCTTCTCTAGATTATTGGCAATGCTCTCATGGTCTCCTGCATGGCTCTAACAGGGACTCAGCAAGCTCCCGGATGAAGTTTACTGCATACCCAATAATCACTCGAGACTCAACCTTGGCTTTGGATTCTTAAGGATATGGATGCAACTTCACTTCAACTGCAGGTGGGTACCTTTCTTTTCACATTGATGGGTTCTCACCGGTCTGGAATACATTTTTCCCTTGAGCCTCCTAGTACTCCTGGGACTGGGTGTGCATACCTACACTACCTCCCGGGCTTAAAGTCAGAAGAGGAGTACGCTACAGAATGAAGATATCTGCTGTGGTCCATGCTCTTGGACTACCAGTGGAGTTTGGTGCCTATGGAGGAGTAGGTCCAGTATTCAGTGGTATTGATATGGTATATTTGAATACCCTACCCAAGCTGCTTGGCTCCTATAGATGATCTCCGCTACCTCTGAAAGATTTATTATCAAGTTGTCGGTCAAGGCAGATTTTCTTGGTAGTTTTATTACTGCTAATTGTGTCGTATGTGCAAATAAGATCTACTTTACAGCGTTAGCCTTACTAGCTCTGCAGATCGATGCAAGGAGATGGTGAGTGCTCAGACATGGTTATGTGGCAGCCATCTTAAAGCAGTTGAGAGATTTATCTAAATTTGCCATGCTGTGTACTACATATAGTGCATAAGAACATGCAAGTCATGGAAACTGCATATGCAGGGCCTACACTTGAGCTGGCAACTGGTCTTTGACGCTGACAGGAGTTCTTACCAGACTCTTTTTCTGACACCTCCAGGAAGATTACTGTTTTGGCCAACGTTGTGTATGCTGAGGTTCTGTAGCATTTTGACCGAATAACTCCTACAGATGGGTGAGCCTCTGGCCTTATCCCTAGCCTCTTGAACATTGAACTGTATGGAGACTAATGGCTTCCTTTGCACTGTTATTGGCAAAATGGGTGACAGTACTAACCGTAGTGATGGACTTGTTGCACATCTTTTCATGGTCAATCCCTGCTTCCTGCCAGTCAAACAGATGGCCAAAGAAGGACCTTAAGAGGATACAGCTTCACATGAGTGAGGAAGCCAGTAATGTCACTTCCCTCTATTTCTTTGGTTTTGGTCACTTGAGCTCAAAATTGCTTTTTCTGAGTCATTCGCCAAATATTGTTGGTTGTACTTCCCAGTGTTGAATAATAGAGCAAGACGCCAACTAATCTTGGTTGTGATATGAGCTCTTCTTGGTCCTCACCCATACTTGCCATGTGCAGAAAATATTTCTCTGCATGCTGATTCACTGAAATATCTCGGGTTTGTTCCAGTGTAGTTATCAGTGAAATACAGTATGCACATGGTGGTGGGTTGTTTTTGCACCGGATTGCTATATTTGTGCCTTTTAAGAGTAAAGGATCTGTTTTACAAAGCTTTTGTTTTGAGTTGGAGTCATATTTTTGATTTACATCCGACGCAAAATCAATTTTGGTATTTACAAAGCAATGCAAATGCCGATTTGCATTGCCTTGTACAAAAAAATAATATTGAAATGCAGCAATGCATTGCATAACTTTGTGTCAGGCAGGCTTTCCATGGGTTGTGCAAGGCTGTTCCAATGCCTCCACCCATGGATTTTGACACATATTGACAAAGAGTTGTAGACATGGTTTTGCACCAAAATGGTGTGGCTGCCTGATGGTGGCGTAATGAGAGAAATATCTTTTTTTCTCCTCATTATTCTCCCACAGTGGAAAACGCAGGATATTTTTTGTGCAGGAAAATATGCCTTTCTGCGCAAAACCAATCAGACCATAACGTAGACAACCATACACTATGGCCCAAGGGTGCCTAGGCAGCCCACCACAGAGAGATAGAGCAGAACTGCACCATTTTCTTTTAAAATATGGCGCAGTTCTCCTGTCTCCCTCTCACTCAGTGCACACTGTGTTGCGTAAACAAGAGGCAACACTCGGATCATGGACACAATATCAAGGTAAACAATATTCTTTGATGCAAATATTGTGTCATAAATATCTTTATCCAAAATATTGTGTCCCTGTGCTTATAATGGTAAATACAAAAATATCACAAATACAATATTGAGTCACACTAATATAGTCCAAAAACATACAAACACATTGTTAAAAAAAAAAGATATATATATATTTACATATATTTGATAAATATAGTAGTAAATCTTAAATATTCTAATATATAACTTTAATGTAAATAATTTCCTCTAATATTTAATATTTATAAATATGTACTTCTATAAACACATAAATATATCAGGGGCTGGAGAACGTTGAAGAGTCCGCGTGACTATTGTTTACAGACTTTTGGGGATTTACTGGCTGGGTGCCGCACCCGACACTGTGCGACACCCCGGAGCAAGCAGCACGACGACATTTGCGGTACTCAGCAAGCATATATATATATATTACCTACTGGTGGTCGCCAGTAGGTAGTTATGGTTAGGAACTTGTTTCCATTGGATAAGTGTTTTTTGACTAGCCGATATCTTTGGCGCCGTTCGACAAGTCTTCATTAAATTTCCCCCAAAAGTGCCCCTGTTATTTTTGTTGCGCATGGAAAGTTTTGGGGTGATCTGTCAAGGAGGATCCGTCAAGGGGAAACCAAGAAAAAGGGGGCATAAAAAAGTGTTAATTCCCATAGAGATTTTAGTCGCAACTACAGCCTGAACCTTTGGATGGAATTACACCAAATTTGGCAGAAAGGTAGCTCTTGGTCCAGAAATAACCCGTTTTGTTATTTGGTGTAAATCCGTTCAGTAGTTTGGGAAATATAAAAAAAACGTAATAATTAATATATATATATATATATATATATATTACCTACTGGCGGTCGCCAGTAGGTAGTTATAGTTAGGACCACGTTTCCATAGGAAAACCTCAACATTCTATTTTGAATAACTTTGGCGCCGGTCGACGAATCCTCGCGAATTTCTCAAAATAGGTGGGGCGCTACGCTCCGCTCCTACCCTGAAAGTCTCGGGGGGATCCGTCAAGCGGGGGCTGAGATAAAAGGGGGGTCCCAAAACGCGTTTTTCCCATGCATTTTTCCATAGGACCTTTAGAACGAGCTACAGCCCGAACGGCTGAACAGAATTACTCAAAATTTGGCAGAGAGGTAGTCCCTAGGTCAAGGAAGTGCCTTTTGTAGGTTTGGTGTAAATCTGTTCAGTAGATTCTGAGAAAATAGCCTTTAAAT
The DNA here is from genome assembly GCF_964204655.1 of Triturus cristatus. Lineage (NCBI taxonomy): Eukaryota > Metazoa > Chordata > Amphibia > Caudata > Salamandridae > Triturus > Triturus cristatus. The sequence continues at coordinate 1,458,230,389 of NC_140591.1, forward strand.
CAATATATATATATCTGAGCCCGCTTACGGTACGCTTACCGTACGCTTACGGTAAGCGTACGGTGGCGTGCGCGAGCGCGATTCTGATTGGCTCTTAGATCTTAGTAAACATTCGAATCGGTCGAAACCAGGAAGCGGCGGCCGCCATTTTGTGTATTTCACTCTGAAAAAAAAGAGTGAAAACAAGGAAAGGGGGTAATGAGGAGAGTTACAGACCCCCTAACATTTGTAAGGGGGTCAAAGAAGGACAGAAAAGTACAAAAAAAACATTTATTGATTTTAAAAAAAATCACGGGGTACGCGTACGGTAAGCTTACGGTAAGCGTACGGTAAAAAAATAAAAATAAATAAATGAAAAGCAGATTTAAGAGTTTAGAAATTAGGGAGCTCTAAAAAGAGCTGTTGTGTTTATGAAGTCATTTTTTTAGTGGTACCTACAAGTAAGTACCGATGCAGAGTCTAAGGTTCAAGAGGAAGACTCTGTTCCCTTCATCATTGAAGTGCACACCATCTCCTCTATAAATGTCTTGCATGTTATAACGCAAGTTGTTGTGGTAAATGGCACCCATACCATAGTCACGGAGGAAAGCAGAAACAGATTTGTTGACGTGCTTTCTTGCTTTGTCAATCTGTGGACAGAAATGATTAGACCAGTTCCATTTTAGCCTTTGGCATATGTCGGAAAACACAAAGGCAGTTTTAGGGAAAAGTGTAAACAGTTGTGCAAAGGTGTCCTTCATAAGCATTTCCAGACCTACCCCAGTCAAAGTGCCTAGGTCATTGCCACCACAGTGCACTATTATGAGGTCAGGGTGTTGGATTTGAATGAAGGATTTCACCAATGGCATCAATTGGTGCCACTTTAACCCTCTCTGACCAATCCATTTAGGTGCCAATTCCGATCCGGTAAAAAAATTCCCCGTCCGACTCGTATCCGGATTTTTTTCCGTCCGAATCGTCAAAGTAGCGTACAAACTGCCAAGTACGATTCGAACGGAAAAAAGTCCATACGAATCGCATTGGGAAGATTTCCCCACACGTCCTCGGGTCGGGAAAAGTCACCGACACGTCCCCGGGCGAGAAACCCACCGTGCGGAAAAATAAAGTCCGACTGCGCAAGTACGATCCCTCCCGTCCTCCCCATTTCACAACCGTACGCAAAAAACACCGTCCGAACCGAACTCCCATAGCAACCATGGAGACATGTGCCCGCATACGCGCCGAACACCCCACCACCCCCCGCCCGCGTATGTACGCCCCGAACCCCCACCCGTGTATGTACGCACCGAACCACCAGCCGTGTATGTACGCACCAAACCCCCCCCCCAGCCCTGTATGTACGCACCGAACCACCAGCCGTGTATGTACGCCCCCGAACCCCCCCCAGCCGTGTATGTACGGACCGAACCACCAGCCGTGTATGTACGCACCAAACACCCACCCGTGTATGTACGCCCCCGAACCCCCCCCAGCCGTGTATGTACGCACCGAACCACCAGCCGTGTATGTACGCACCAAACACCCACCCGTGTATGTACGCCCCCGAACCCCCCCCCAGCCGTGTATGTACGCACCGAACCACCAGCCGTGTATGTACGCCCCCGAACCCCCCCCCAGCCGTGTATGTACGCACCGAACCACCAGCCGTGTATGTACGCACCAAACCCCCACCCCAGCCGTGTATGTACGCACCGAACCACCAGCCGTGTATGTACGCACCAAACACCCACCCATGTATGTACGCCCCCGAACCCCCCCCCCAGCCGTGTATGTACGCACCGAACCACCAGCCGTGTATGTACGCCCCCGAACCCCCCCCCAGCCGTGTATGTACGCACCGAACCACCAGCCGTGTATGTACGCACCAAACACCCACCCGTGTATGTACGCCCCCGAACCCCCCCCCAGCCGTGTATGTACGCACCGAACCACCAGCCGTGTATGTACGCACCGAACCACCAGCCGTGTATGTACGCCCCCGAACCCCCCCCAGCCGTGTATGTACGCACCGAACCACCAGCCGTGTATGTACGCACCAAACCCCCACCCCAGCCGTGTATGTACGCACCGAACCACCAGCCGTGTATGTACGCACCAAACACCCACCCATGTATGTACGCCCCCGAACCCCCCCCCCAGCCGTGTATGTACGCACCGAACCACCAGCCGTGTATGTACGCCCCCGAACCCCCCCCCAGCCGTGTATGTACGCACCGAACCACCAGCCGTGTATGTACGCACCAAACACCCACCCGTGTATGTACGCCCCCGAACCCCCCCCCAGCCGTGTATGTACGCACCGAACCACCAGCCGTGTATGTACGCACCGAACCACCAGCCGTGTATGTACGCCCCCGAACCCCCCCCAGCCGTGTATGTACGCACCGAACCACCAGCCGTGTATGTACGCACCAAACCCCCACCCCAGCCGTGTATGTACGCACCGAACCACCAGCCGTGTATGTACGCACCAAACACCCACCCGTGTATGTACGCCCCCGAACCCCCCCCCAGCCGTGTATGTACGCACCGAACCACCAGCCGTGTATGTACGCCCCCGAACCCCCCCCCAGCCGTGTATGTACGCACCGAACCACCAGCCGTGTATGTACGCACCAAACACCCACCCGTGTATGTACGCCCCCGAACCCCCCCCCAGCCGTGTATGTACGCACCGAACCACCAGCCGTGTATGTACGCACCGAACCACCAGCCGTGTATGTACGCCCCCGAACCCCCCCCAGCCGTGTATGTACGCACCGAACCACCAGCCGTGTATGTACGCACCAAACCCCCACCCCAGCCGTGTATGTACGCACCGAACCACCAGCCGTGTATGTACGCACCAAACACCCACCCATGTATGTACGCCCCCGAACCCCCCCCCCAGCCGTGTATGTACGCACCGAACCACCAGCCGTGTATGTACGCCCCCGAACCCCCCCCCAGCCGTGTATGTACGCACCGAACCACCAGCCGTGTATGTACGCACCAAACACCCACCCGTGTATGTACGCCCCCGAACCCCCCCCCAGCCGTGTATGTACGCACCGAACCACCAGCCGTGTATGTACGCCCCCGAACCCCCCCCAGCCGTGTATGTACGCACCGAACCACCAGCCGTGTATGTACGCACCAAACCCCCACCCCAGCCGTGTATGTACGCACCGAACCACCAGCCGTGTATGTACGCACCAAACACCCACCCGTGTATGTACGCCCCCGAACCCCCCCCAGCCGTGTATGTACGCACCGAACCACCAGCCGTGTATGTACGCCCCCGAACCCCCCCCCAGCCGTGTATGTACGCACCGAACCACCAGCCGTGTATGTACGCACCAAACACCCACCCGTGTATGTACGCCCCCGAACCCCCCCCCAGCCGTGTATGTACGCACCGAACCACCAGCCGTGTATGTACGCCCCCGAACCCCCCCCAGCCGTGTATGTACGCACCGAACCACCAGCCGTGTATGTACGCACCAAACCCCCACCCCAGCCGTGTATGTACGCACCGAACCACCAGCCGTGTATGTACGCACCAAACACCCACCCGTGTATGTACGCCCCCGAACCCCCCCCCAGCCGTGTATGTACGCACCGAACCACCAGCCGTGTATGTACGCACCAAACACCCACCCGTGTATGTACGCCCCCGAACCCCCCCCCAGCCGTGTATGTACGCACCGAACCACCAGCCGTGTATGTACGCCCCCGAACCCCCCCCAGCCGTGTATGTACGCACCGAACCACCAGCCGTGTATGTACGCACCAAACCCCCACCCCAGCCGTGTATGTACGCACCTAACCACCACCCCACCAGGGAATGTACGGACCGCACCCCCACCAGTGCATGTACGGACCGTACTGACGCCAAAAAAACACGTACTGAACCCGGACAAACCATATTTACACAAGGAGAGTCAAGTAGAGTTTCCCCACACCACCAAACAGGCCCAACAACCCCACAAACATCACATACACTCACCTGCAACTGCCAAACTGCCAAACAGAGGCCCAAAACTCAATCACTCCTCATAACACACCCACACAAATTTCAAACACAGCCACACCCACAAATGGACCAATAAAAATGGACCACACACACAAACCATGAGCCTTTGCAACAGACCCACTGCTGCCAGAGCCCACAGACGACCCACACCACCATACTTGAACCTCACACTTGCATACCTTCACACAACCACCTACACAAACACCCCCTCATCACATTCACACACACACCTCCACTACCACACCCACACACCCACAGCCATCCACACCCACACCCCCACAACCACACCCCACGCCATGTCCACCACCAAGAATCCAAAGTTCACAAAGGAGGAGCTGGAGATCCTTGTCGACGAAATCCTCAGAGTCGAGCCACAGCTCTTTGGGACATTGGTCAGACAGACCAGCATATCCGAAAAAACCGCCATGTGGCAGAGGATCGTCGATTCTGTGAATGCTGTTGGGACAACCAGAAGGACCAGGCACGAGTGCCAATCCAGGTGGTACGATCTGCGGAGGACGGTCAAGAGGAAGATGACTGACAATCACAACCAGGGGAACATCACTGGAGGAGGGCCGCCCCCCAGACCGGTACAATACCATCCCTGGGAGGAGAAGGTGATGTCCACGCTGGCGGTGGAGGGACTACACGGACTGCCAGGACTCCCAGACCCTGGTGAGTACACAAACAACTCACCTCACATGGGGGGGATGCCATACACAATCAATCATGCATGCCACCCCCCCCAAGCCACCACCGGACACAACAACACTCCACAAACACACACATGCCACTGGCACCTCCATGCCCCATGCATCAATCAGGGCCATGCCAAGTCACAGGCCACACAATACACCAACACAACACAGGATGTGGTCGATGCTGGGAGTGGGGGCAGCAAAACTAACATTGAGCAACTCACAAGCACACAACAATGCCCTCAGCCCATATGGCCCAGGGCACAGCCATACAAACTGTGTGTACCCACACAGTACTGTCTTGCCTGCAAATGATGGCTGCCATGCAGGATGCCATGGGTCTGAAGGCACAATTTGCACATAACAGCAGACAATGAAGATGCATCGCTCTGATAGAGTCTCAGCACACACCGCCACAGCAGCAGCCTACACTCAGACACACTGCCCAATGGGTGCCCGGAGAACAGGGACTAACTCACATGAACAAGCCAATGGCCATTCAAAGACCGGCTAACTGTGTGTGCCCAGGAAGCTGGCCTGAGGTGACAGAGAGTGACAAAGAGAGGGAGGGAGAGGGGGAATGAGAGGGAAGGAGACAGAGGGGGGACACAGGGAGACAGACAGAGGGAGGGAGTAGGGTGACAGAGGGAGACCGACAGAGGGAGGGAGGAGGGTGACAGAGGGAGGGAGGAAGGGAGACACAGGGAGACTAAATCACCCTTGGGTGGTGTGGCCATGTCCACTCGTCAGCCGGTGGACTGTGTGCATGCAGACCAGGTCTGGCAGTGCCTCAACCCCCCCTTCCGTAGATGAAGACCGGTCCATGTGTCAATCTGTGCACGAGTCCATCCGTGCTGCAGGCACAGACCTAACCACACACCCAGTATACCCACCCACCGTGTCGGTAAGAACCCTGTCACAAATGCTTCAGTCCCCTACCTGCAACATCAAATTGCCTTGCCAAAACACCATTTGGCCACGTACAGTGCAACACGTAAGGCGCCTCTGCATGGCTCGCTACGCCCGCACACCACACTGCTGACTGTGTACCCAAATAGATGCATCAACTAAGATTGTGTCTCACACATGCGTAAAGCCCTGACAGCTGTGGCCAAGGGACATAGCCATGCACAAGTGCACTGTGAGAGGAATGCAGGACAGATCCAACTACCCAGAGGAAGAGTGCCAAATCAGAAATGCATGCAACATGGATGCCACATGTGACACTGTCAACATTGTCTCTCTCACACACAGGTCAACGTCGACGAACACCCCCCAACACTGGGGGGGAAGTCACACAGGACCAGGCTCCGCGGGATGATGACCCCACCGCCAGCGATGACTCTCACCACTCCGTGGATGACCCAGACCAACCTGGCCCCTCTGGTGTCCAACCACCTGCAGCACCTGCGTCAGGTACAACTGTGCCAACCACCACCCCCATTCCTGCCACATCCCAGGAGACGTCCAGGAGCCCTGCCCGCACACGACCACCCAGCCAGTCTGCCCAGGAGGGACACGGTCCTCCGGGCACCCAGGAGGAGGCAGGCGGCAACGCAGATGCCATCCCTCAGGGGTCCCGGAGACCCGATGCACCCACAACGGCAGGCCAGGTGCACGTGGGCAGGGGTGGCGGGAGTGGAGGACGGCGGAGGCGCGAACCTGACCAGGCAGCTCAGGACCCGGTAGTGTCCCAGGTCAGCAACATCCTGGATACATACCGGCGTGACACCAGGGGCATGGACCAGATTGCGTCCACCCTCAATGACATCAAGGGGACCCTCCAGGAGATGAAGACCCTGCAGTCCCAGCAACATGCCTGTCAACTGCAACACCAAGGAAGGATGGAGGATAGACAGGCTGAGCTCGTGGCGGTGCAAACCCAAATGACCGGTGTACTCCGTCGGATTGCCGACAACATGGGCAACCCTCCCTGTGGCACCAGGCGAAGGCCATTACCAGACACAGGGAGGGATCAGGAGGAGGAGGATTCATCCGACGGAGCGTCACAGACATCGTCACGGACTGCTTCCGAGGGTCCCCGCAGGAAGGTGGGTCGTCCACGAAAAAGACTGTGAGAGTCAGCAGAACATCACCATCTCCCAGGTCACCTGGCCTGGCACCTGGCCCTCTGGCCCAATAGCAGCACATGACATTGTCTGCCACATGGACTTGCTGGTCACTGTCTGACCTATGTTGACGAAGACTGTGGCATGGACTCTGACATTTTGCTACGACAAGGATACCAACTCCCCCAGTGAACTTTGGATTCTACACTCCCGCTGTGCACCTCTTGTCATCCCCACAAACCCGTACCCCACCACAAATAAATTAATCACACTTACAATATGATGCCGTGATTCTACATTATTACAATACATGTGTGTGTCGTACAGTCAAAGCATGCCTGATCTCAGAATTAACTCCAACCATCCAAACCGTGGGGTCGCAGTCTTGCCCAGGACACACATGGGTCCCAATGTCTCATCTGATACAGACATGGAGTACCAAACTCACCTGTGCTGGGCCCAACCAGCTGAGTGGTTCCCGCACAACTGTGGCTACAGACACATTCAGGGGAGCAACAGTCATGCGCAGAGGTCAGGGATCATGTGGAGTGACCTGGCTTGCCGCTCCCAGGTATGTCTAGACATGTGTCCCTACAATGTGCAGCATGCTTGCGTCAGGCGGATGTTGAGAATGGTGGCTAGGCCAAGGTTGGATGCATGGAGATGCCAGAATGCAGTTTAGGATCACTGTGCCACATGGTTGTGTTGGGGTTGTGGGCTGCATCATGAGTGTGGGCGTGGATCTAGAAGGTCATCCTGCAGCTGGCTGTGAAACATTCCCCCCATCCCGTTAGGACGTTGATGTGGCCTGGTTGCCCGACGCAGTAGCAGAGCTGTGCAGATGCACTCCGGATATGGACAAGTACCATGGGAGTCGTGAGGCACATGTCCGTAGACTGCAGGGTAGGATTCTACACAGATGTTGTAGTTTCCCTGGGGGATGGTCTCTCTTGCCTTGAGGTGGATGGAACTGTGCATCTTGTGCATAATACAGTTCCCACTCCCTGACAAACCCCTAGCATCTTGTCACTCTACACATAGACACATATGCACCACCTATGAAAACTATGCCAGACCTGCGGCACGCACAGTGGCAACAGGGCACCATTGACAGGGAAGAGGCACCTTGGAGACAGAGGGACAAATTTATTAGTCATGTGTGTTGGAATGACAATGATACTCTGTCAACACATACACAGGTCATGTGGATGTACATGTGGGAGCAACACTGGCACCCCCCATTGCAACACAGATGCTGGCATCCCATTGACCTGGCACACAAGTGACGGATAACAGCTAAACACCCCCTGCTGCCACGGAGAGGCCGCTATACACCATTGAGGCCCTGATGGGGCAATCACACACCATGTCAACCCGGTGCAACCTGTATGTTTCCGAGGCCAGTGTTACACACAATGATGGCCTCATCACAATCCCCAATCCCCTGCCACATGACAGTCACCAAGTCTGAGCATGGCTCCAGGTGAAGCCTGCCCCATGTCATGTTCCCCATGTAGGATCACCATGTATGCAAATGGAACACACATGAACCGGAGAAGTGCACACAGACTACAAACAATTCACACACCCAAAACGACGTGAGGCATCCCTTACCCTGAGGAGATTTCAACACTTGCCCGTGCATGTGACGCTGAATCAGCACATGTCGCTGTGTTCATGAGGAGTAGCAGGAGCACAACAATGCCACCAGCAGACAGCATGCACATGGACCTGTGGAAGAGAGACACACAAGGATTCAGCACAAAGGAGCACATCCGCAAGCATGTACTTAACACGTATCATGTTGTTAACATGACAGGTGACAATGATGACCCTCAGACAACATCCTTCCATTGCGCCATCACTTGAGTGACACTTCAATACACACCACTGACTCACTTGGCAGACATGCAGATGGACACACACATTGCAACACATGCCACACACGGCCCAATGCGTGCACACTCAGACACTGGAACTCACCACTAAGCAAAGAAGTTGCGTATGAGCCGACTCCGCATGTCCTCCACAGCCTCCTCCTCCTCCACATCACTTGCCCCGTCACCAAGCCCTTCATCCTCCACGGGTGGATGGTCCTGGTCATCTTGATCCAGTATGAGTGGAACAGCTTCCTCCACTGCCATGTTGTGCAGCATGCAGCAGACGATGATGATCTTGCACACCTTCACCGGGGCATATGGGAGTGCTCCGCCGGTCTTGTGGAGGCACCGGAATCGGCTCTTCAGAAGTCCAAACGTCCTCTCAATGACTCTCCTGGTCCGCCCATGTGCGTTGTTGTAGAGGTGCTCGGCAGCCGTGCTGGGGTTGCGGACAGGCGTCATCAGCCATGGCATGTTGGGATAGCCAGCGTCCCCTACAAGGAAACATCATGGACAGAAGTGTGTCAGCACAGGCAGTGAGATTGGAAGATGACGCCAAACACTGAACTGCCAGAGTCTACCCACCAACAATACATGCTCGCTCGTTCCGCAGCTGCAGCATCATTTCTGGCACCCTGCTACGCCTCATGATGAAGGCATCGTGTGCTGATCCTGGAAAGCGAACACAGACATGTGAAATCACCATGTTGGACAGACACACCACAAGGGCATTAATGGAGTGATAATGTTTGCGATTCCTATACACCACCTCCTGTGCCTGTGGTGGTACCAACGCAACATGTGTCCCATCTATGGACCCAATGACATGGGGCATCCCTCCCAGGGCATAGAACTCACGCTTGACATCTGTCAACTGCTCACGATTTGGGAATTTAATGTACTCATCCAGGTGAACCAACATGGCCTCTAAGAAATCATGCAGAACACGGCTGAACATCGTCTGGGACATGCCCCCGACATCAGCAATGGTATGTTGGAACGTACCCGTGGCAAGGAAATGTAGGGCTGCCATCACCTTCAACTTGGGTGTCAGTGCACTTGGATACCTGTGGCGCGGGAGGAGTTGTGCTTCCAGCCGGCCAGTCAACTCATCAATCAACCGTTGGCTGAATCTGTAGCGGCGTATACAGTCCCGTTCATGCAGGGCAGCAATGTCTGGCATACGTCGAGGGAGAGGCGGAGCCCTGCAGTGAAATGGAAGGAACACCTAAGAGTGAGCACTGTACAACAACATCGTCAATGCACTGAGCACATGTTACACAGCCAATACACATATGCCACGTTGTGAGTCAGGTCTGTGCCACAGTTCCTGGACACGAACGCCAGTCAGGTTACACTCCTACCAAGGGACAGCCACTAACGGAGGGGGGCAAGATCACGATGACATGGCATGAGACTAGCTGTGGGCCAGTGTAAGTGAACATGCACACGCATCACAGGATTCACAGACATCCACACATGTGCAGAGGTAGTATGCGTATGGTACAGACAGGTAGTTGGATGCGATATGCACTGGTCACATGTCATAGGAATAGGACAGGCCACACACATTGCCTTTGAGGAGTACATGTCGAGACAGAACATACATAGGGAGCATGTGGATATGTACTTGTGTTGATACTCCGTGTAGTTGGATACATACACACCTCATGGCAAATCACATATGTGGGCTGGTGTGCGGAACAGTGTGCCATGCCCATCGACACACAGACACATGTTGGCAGCAGCAACTGCTGACACATTGAATCACACACCTACAGCAAAATCATGGAAAGACATGCCACACACATGACATGGTTGCAGCATGCAACGCAGCCATACACGTGTCATATGTAATATTCCGTGTACCTGGCATCAGGGGACAGGTGCGGGTGTCCGTGACTGGGACATGCAAGTGACTCATGGCTCCACTAGTGTGTACGACATGCACACATGTCAAAGGAGTGCAGGGGATGTGTGGTACAATGCGCACCATCACACACGACATGTGTACACAGCTCATCGTACATGTGCTTTGCCCACACCTCAGGGGTAAAGTGCCACATCACATCCTGACACACCTGTGTCACACACAGGTGGTATTGCACAGACAATGCATTGGTGTCCACCCTTGGCAATACCTGTCCGCTCCATTCCTGTCTGTGTGCCGCCTGTCACCACTGACAGTTGTTATACGCACCGTACATACGCTCGGAGCGCGTGTATAGGGTCCCTGGGCCAATATTGCCGCTGGCGTATGCGTACGCCACAGTAGTACGGACTGTACACGCGCTTGTACGGTCCGGATCACAATATGTGCGCTGGCGTATGCGTACGCCACAGTAGTACGGACTGTACACGCGCTTGTACGGTCCGGATCACAATATGGGCGCTGGCGTATGCGTACGCCACAGTAGTACGGACTGTACACGCGCTTGTACGGTCCGGATCACAATATGGGCGCTGGCGTATGCGTACGCCACAGTAGTACGGACTGTACACGCGCTTGTACGGTCCGGATCACAATATGGGCGCTGGCGTATGCGTACGCCACAGTAGTACGGACTGTACACGCGCTTGTACGGTCCGGATCACAATATGGGCGCTGGCGTATGCGTACGCCACAGTAGTACGGACTGTACACGCGCTTGTACGGTCCGGATCACAATATGGGCGCTGGCGTATGCGTACGCCACAGTAGTACGGACTGTACACGCGCTTGTACGGTCCGGATCACAATATGTGCGCTGGCGTATGCGTACGCCACAGTAGTACGGACTGTACACGCGCTTGTACGGTCCGGATCACAATATGGGCGCTGGCGTATGCGTACGCCACAGTAGTACGGACTGTACACGCGCTTGTACGGTCCGGATCACAATATGGGCGCTGGCGTATGCGTACGCCACAGTAGTACGGACTGTACACGCGCTTGTACGGTCCGGATCACAATATGGGCGCTGGCGTATGCGTACGCCACAGTAGTACGGACTGTACACGCGCTTGTACGGTCCGTACTACTGTGGCGTACGCATACGCCAGCGCCCATATTGTGATCCGGACCGTACAAGCGCATGTACGGTCGGTATCACTGCTTGTGGGGTGCCCTAGGGCGTGGAACGCACCGTACCTGTGTGTAAATGTATGAAAACACATAGGGGACACATGAGGGACAAGTATAAGGGCCTAAATGCCTGATGGTTGCCATGGAGACTGAGTTAAATTTTTGAATTTGAGCACCAGGTGCACAGCAGAAGTCAGTTTGAAAGAATCTACATTGTTGCAATGTGGATGTTGACTTGACATCATTATCAAAACTGAAACCATGCAAAGCCACACACTGGGGTAGGTTTGAAGGGATTGGATGAAACGTAGGATGCTAATGTGACTGACCAATCAATCTGTACTCCTATACATGAACAGGCCAGCCAGGCATATATAAGGCAGCCAGGTCCCATGAGAGAGCACTTGCCTGCACATCCATTCATCCCTGACCACTGCTGCTGATAGTGATTCCTCTGGCACCATGTCCAGGACTGTGGAGAGGTCACAGCCATTCACCCAGGAGGAGAACCTTGCCCTGATAGATGTGATCCTCCCACAGTTCCAGAGCCTGTATGGTCGACCAGGGGTTCAGGTGAGTGCAGACTCCACTAGCTTAGACTGTGCCCCTTTTGTGTGACAGTGACTTCTGGCATTGTGTCCATGTGTGACAGACATGCACTGTTGTTTGGAGTGGGTCCCAGGGTGTGGAAGGCCTCATGTCACCCATGCAGAGCATGCTGTGTTTCCTGTGTGCACTCCTCACTTGCATAGTGCCTACTGTGACAATGAATGCAAGGTGCATGCCACATTCTGCCTGCATACTCCTCCTGGGGATGTTGTTTCCACAGTCCTGATGTGATCCTGTGTTCCCCCCAGTGTGACAGGTGTCAGTACCCATGGATGTGTGTTTGTTCAGTGTACCTGTGCTGTGAGTGTCCAAAGGCCGTGTTCGTCCCCTGCACATTGGTGTGTGTGTTAGTCCCCTGTCATGTGGGTGAGTGCATATGGGGAGTGTTGCACACAAGCAGCATGAGGGATGGATATGGCCTGGCCATCGGATGTGAGCAGGGAGCAGTGCTGTGTGCATGCCGTGCTGAGCCAGCCCCACACCTGTGACACCCACGTCTACTGGCACATGGGCAGAGTGAGGTGTGTACCCGCAGTTGGCAATGCCATGTGATTGTCCTGTACCTGTGTGTGTCTGTGTACTCTGCTGAGGTAGCATCAGTGTGCTGGGGCAGGTGACTGCTGTGAGGTGCTGTACATAATCCTGGTGTAGCCTGTGAGGCACAGTGTGATCCCTGGTCAGTGAGTGTGTGGTACCCCTCATGCCACCCGTGTGCTTCCACTGGCACGTAGTGCATTTGGCCTTCCACAGTGGATAATGTCCCTATGACAAAGGTGCAATTAGTTGCATGCATACCATGGCCTGTTCATAATGAGGATTGTTCTATATGTGTGTCTCTGTGTCTTTGCTCATGTGGATTAATGTATTCTCTCTTTTGCATCCTCACAGGTAGGCGCCATTGCCAAGGGGGAGATCTGGAGGGAAGCCGTCAGTGCCGTGAGGGGTACAGAGGGTCGGAGGCGGAGCCTGTCTCAGGTGAGGAAACGCTGGCAGGACATCCGGTGCTGGACGAGGAGGATTGCACGGCTCCTGCTGGGGGACTCACCTGAGAGCCGTAAGAACCGTGGCCGCCGTCGTCTGACCCACATCCAGAAGCGTGTGCTGGCGGTGGTCTTCCCCGATATGGACAGGCGCCTACAGGAGAGGCAGCAGCAGGAAGGGGGTAGGTACATGTGTGTCAGTTGTGTGTCCCCAGCCAATGTAAGTGTGCAGTTGCATGGATACACTGCCAGGGTTTGATTGTGCAGTGCGTCAACTTCTCCACAAAGTAGCACAGTGCTGTTCTCACTCCCTCCCTTCCCCTCCTTGCAATGTGTTCCCTGGTCTGTCGCCACTCTTGCACAAGGTTATTTATGCAGGCAGTTCATGCAGGTGCCCTATGCTATCAGCATCATGTGTGGGGGTGATGTGCCACAGGTATGGGGACCTTGCGTGTGCCATGGCCAATTTCAGTCATTGTGGTGTCCATGTCACTTGGCACTGATTGTGAATCACGACATAGGGGTGTGTCTCCAAAATGTACAGCCTTCCAGCATGCATGTCCAATTGTGTGCCCTCTGACATGATGTGCCTGAGTGGGAGGCCTGCTAAGTGCAGGGACGGTTGCTTAATTTGCAGTCATGTCCATCCTGGACCATGGAGGAGTGTGGGCACTACTGTGCCCTGGGGCACCTCTTCCTAGGTATCATGTGCGTCATCCAACAATATGGCCATTCACTGTGTCTTTGCCATGGGTTGCGTAGGGTGGCATTGTACCCTGGGCTCAACTGTTAGGACCTACAGGTTGCTACATGTGTCCACTGTACAGGGGGACCCATTTTGCTTGTGCATACTCACAGTGGGCATTACCTGTGTGTGTTGTTGAGACAATCTGATGATGTTTGCCTGTCAATGATGTGTGGACATGGCCACCAGGGGCTGTGTGTTTACAGTCATGAATTAGTGGAGGCCATGTGTTTCCATCCCAGAGTAAGAGGTGTACATACTTTCTCCGTCTCAATGAGATTGTCTCAGGTGTGGGTGGTTTGTGCGTACAAGGCCTACATGTCAGAAGCTTCATCCTCCTTGCTGGGTTTAGCCTGTGTGTGATGTTTGACTGGACATACGCTCAAGGTGCAGTGACCCTGTCATGTGTGGCCTGGTTTCATGTATTGCCTTTGCAGCATGCGGCAAGAGTAAATGGATATGATTCATGCTCATCCCTTTTTGACGACGCAGTGTGGTGCAGGTGCTGTGCACATTTGTCCCCAGAGGCTGACTCCTCTCTAAAATTTCAGGTGCAGTGATTTGCTGTTGTGTCATGATCTCCATTGTGTCTCAGTGGCATGGTGGGTAGAAAAACTGTGTGTTCCATGGCCTACATGTGTACATTGTTTTGTAGGTGTTACTCCTGTTGCTTTTCAGGCTATGCAATGTGACCTATGTATATTTGACTCATGTGACATAAGTGTACAGGTGTCTGATTTTCTCCTGTCTCTTCACCTTGCCCACAGCATCGCCGGGGGACACGGAAGGAGACACTAGCACGGACCGGGAGGAGAGATTGAGCACCAGTACCAGCAGTGCTGTCCTGTCTGGCACATGGAGTGGCACGGAGGCCGAAGGGAGTGAGGCGGAGGACCTGTTGACTGCCAACACAGACTATGACGCAGACGGGTCCGAGGCTGAGCTCCCAGAGGTGGCGGAGTCTGCCCCCCCAGCTGATGGCAGCCCTCCACATCCCCCCGCCACCTCAGGTTCCATCACCGGCCTCCCACATGCTCGTGGCCCTTCCCTCCGTGCTCGGTCCCCACATGTCTCCTTCCTGCCAGGCACCGCACCCCCTGCCCCTGTCACCACTGCTGCGGTGAGTGCGGAGTCTGTGGACATCCTGAGGCAGTTGCAGGTTGGTCAGACTGCGATGCTAAATGTCCTCCATGCCCACACCCAGGTGCTGACCCAGATGGAGGCATACATGGAGGGCATGTCGGCTGCGCAGTCTGACCAACGGCAGTTGCTGAGGTCCATAGACTCCACACTGACTGCAGCACTGGATCTCCTGCAGCGCTGCGTAACACCCCCTACCCCTGCCCCATCCACAATTCCCACTCCCGTGCCTGTCCCACGCACATCCAGACGTCAGCGTGCACGCACCCCAACAGACACAGGCACCACACCACCAGGGAAGTCGAAGCGCACACCTCCTGTCACGCACACACAGGGTGAGGAAGGCACACCCACTGGGTCGGGGGGGAAACGTAGAACACGCAGCCACAGTGGGAGTCCGCATTCCACACAACCCACTCCCTCCAAATCCACTCCCCTTAGCTCTCCTGGCCAACAGTCAGTGACAGCATCATCCACTGCGAGTGTGCCCCCCAGCCCCAGGATGACACCACCCCGCAAGCGGTGGAGGCGGGACCCGGCCAGGGGAGTTGAGTCCCCCACCCTGTCCACACCCTCCCCCAGTGGCGCTGCGACCCATCCCTTTGCCCCCCCCCCCTCCTTGGGGCCTGTGGTTGGATTGGGTACGGGGGAGTCGCTGGGGGAACTTGCCGACGTGTGCAGCGCCATTCTGTCCTCCACCTTTGGCGCTGGCACCCCCCCTGTGGCAGATTCATCCCTCCCTGCACCCACAACACCTACCCTTTCCCCTCCTGTCCCTGCGGTGCCTGTTTCCACCCTCCCCCCTGATGCCCCCTCTTCTGTGGATGAAATGGACTTGTGAACTGTGCAGGCAAGCTAGGGGACACACGTCCCGATGTGTACCCCCCCCCCGGACATTGCTGCTGGGCTGGCCCATGGCCCTTGTACATAGTGGACATTTTCTCTGATATATTTTCCTGCTGAATAAAGCCTTTTCTTTTTGTTTTGCACACTGATGCTTTCCTGGACTTGCTGTTGGTGCTGGTGCTCCCTGCGTTGGGGTGGTGATAATGTGTTAGGGGTCTGTGAAATGTTGGAGTGTGCTGCTCATGGGGTGTACCCTGCCATCTGCGTGCCATCACAAAGGTCTCTGCAAATGGTATTTGGTCATGTTTGCTCTCACTGTATGGTGACATTGTCCCAAGGTGTGTTCCGTCCTCTGTGGCCCAGGCCATTTTTCCTGCAGGGTGTCTCCCAAATGCTGTGCTGTGCTGTGTCTACATTTCCTGGATGTGTGAGGGTTGCCTTTCAATATAGCCATGCTGGCTCAGCGATGGCTCCGCCTGCATCTGGGGTATCACCCTTGTAGGTCACTGAACTTGTTGATGGGGTATATTGTCCGATGTCTGGGCACTGCTGGGAGTGATAGGTACACACCCCTCCTGTGTCTGGGCACTGCTGGGAGTGATAGGCACACACCCCTCCTGTGTCTGGGCACTGCTGGGAGGACCCTGCACCCACCCCTCCTGTGTCTGGGCACTGCTGGGAGGACCCTGCACCCACCCCTCCTGTGTCTGGGCACTGCTGGGGGTGTTTTGCACACCCCATTCTTATAGCAGGTTCGGTGCGTACATGCACGGGTGGGGGTTTGGTGCGTACATACACGGGTGGGGGTTCGGTCCGTACATACACGGGTGGGGGTTCGGGGCGTACATACTCTGCTGGGGTGGGGGTTCGGTGCGTACATACACGGGTGGTGGTTCGGTGCGTACATACACGGCTGGGGTGGGGGTTTGGTGCGTACATACACGGCTGGTGTGGTGGTTTGGTGCGTACATACACGGGTGGGGGTTCGGTCCGTACATACACGGGTGGTGGTTCGGGGCGTACATACTCTGCTGGGGTGGGGGTTCGGTCCGTACATACACGGGTGGGGGTTCGGGGCGTACATACTCTGCTGGGGTGTGTGTTAGGTGCGTACATACACGGGTGGGGGTTTGGTGCGTACATACACGGCTGGTGGTTCGGTGCGTACATACACGGCTGGGGGGGGTTAGGGGGCGTACATACACGGGTGGTGGTTCGGTGCGTACATACACGGCTGGGGTGGGGGTTTGGTGCGTACATACACGGCTGGTGTGGTGGTTTGGTGCGTACATACACGGGTGGGGGTTCGGTCCGTACATACACGGGTGGGGGTTCGGGGCGTACATACTCTGCTGGGGTGGGGGTTCGGTGCGTACATACACGGGTGGTGGTTCGGTGCGTACATACACGGCTGGGGTGGGGGTTTGGTGCGTACATACACGGCTGGTGTGGTGGTTTGGTGCGTACATACACGGGTGGGGGTTTGGTGCGTACATACACGGCTGGTGTGGTGGTTTGGTGCGTACATACACGGGTGGGCGTTTGGTGCGTACATACACGGGTGGTGGTTTGGTGCGTACATACACGGCTGGGGTGGTGGTTTGGTGCGTACATACACGGGTGGTGGTTTGGTGCGTACATACACGGCTGGGGTGGGGGTTCGGTCCGTACATACACGGGTGGGGGTTCGGGGCGTACATACTCTGCTGGGGTGGGGGTTCGGTCCGTACATACACGGGTGGTGGTTCGGTGCGTACATACACGGCTGGGGTGGGTGTTAGGTGCGTACATACACGGGTGGGGGTTTGGTGCGTACATACACGGCTGGGGGGGGTTCGGGGGCGTACATACACGGGTGGTGGTTCGGTGCGTACATACACGGGTGGTGGTTCGGTGCGTACATACACGGCTGGGGTGGGGGTTTGGTGCGTACATACACGGCTGGTGGTTCGGTGCGTACATACACGGCTGGGGTGGGGGTTTGGTGCGTACATACACGGCTGGTGGTTCGGTGCGTACATACACGGCTGGGGGGGGGTTCGGGGGCGTACATACACGGGTGGTGGTTTGGTGCGTACATACACGGCTGGGGTGGGGGTTCGGTCCGTACATACACGGGTGGGGGTTCGGGGCGTACATACTCTGCTGGGGTGGGGGTTCGGTCCGTACATACACGGGTGGGGGTTCGGGGCGTACATACTCTGCTGGGGTGGGTGTTAGGTGCGTACATACACGGGTGGGTGTTTGGTGCGTACATACACGGGTGGTGGTTCGGTGCGTACATACACGGCTGGGGTGGGGGTTTGGTGCGTACATACACGGCTGGTGTGGTGGTTTGGTGCGTACATACACGGGTGGGCGTTTGGTGCGTACATACACGGGTGGTGGTTTGGTGCGTACATACACGGCTGGGGTGGGGGTTCGGTCCGTACATACACGGGTGGGGGTTCGGGGCGTACATACTCTGCTGGGGTGGGGGTTCGGTCCGTACATACACGGGTGGGGGTTCGGGGCGTACATACTCTGCTGGGGTGTGTGTTAGGTGCGTACATACACGGGTGGGGGTTTGGTGCGTACATACACGGCTGGTGGTTCGGTGCGTACATACACGGCTGGGGGGGGTTAGGGGGCGTACATACACGGGTGGTGGTTTGGTGCGTACATACACGGCTGGGGTGGGGGTTCGGTCCGTACATACACGGGTGGGGGTTCGGGGCGTACATACTCTGCTGGGGTGGGGGTTCGGGGGCGTACATACACGGGTGGTGGTTCGGTGCGTACATACACGGGTGGTGGTTCGGTGCGTACATACACGGCTGGGGTGGGGGTTTGGTGCGTACATACACGGCTGGTGTGGTGGTTTGGTGCGTACATACACGGGTGGGGGTTTGGTGCGTACATACACGGCTGGGGGTTCGGGGCGTACATACCAGGGTGGGGTGGGGGTTCGGGGCGTACATGCACGGGTGGCGCTTGGGTGCGTACATACACGGGTGGGGGTTCGGGGCGTACATACCAGGGTGGGGTGGGGGTTCGGGGCGTACATACACGGGTGGCGCTTGGGTGCGTACATACACGGGTGGCGGTTCGGGGCGTACATACACGGGTGGGGGTTCGGGGCGTACATACACGAGTGGGGGTTCGGGGCGTACATGCACGGGTGGGGGTACGGGCCGTACTTCCACGGGTGGGGGTACGGTCCGTACATACCCCTGCCCACGCTCTGCGTGCCTGGGTACGGGCCGTACCCATGCCTTTGGTGTGTGGGTACGGTGCGTCCCACCATTGTTGCGGGCCGTGGGGTCCGCACCGTACACAGGCCTTGGGGGCGTGGCTACGGGTCGTACCACGCGTACCCCTACATGACCCCAGCAATGCTGGTACGAGCTGTACCAAGGCCTTTCTGACGTGGGTACGGGCCGTACCGCTATTGTTGGAGTGACGTAGGGGGACGCGTGGTACGTTCCGTACCCACGCTCTTGCGGCCTGGGTAGGGTACGTACCGGTTCGCGTGACCATCCACTTCCGTTGTGGCGGACGCTTGCGTTGCTGGCCTTGCCCCCACCCCCTGGAAGTGACCAGGCCCTGATGGTCAGGTATGTCCAGGCCATGTGTGATTTGGTACCATGTGTTGGTGTTGTGTGTCCTGCCCCTGCCCCCCCCTTTGCCCCTGGTTGTTGTGCTGACCTTCTGCGGCGTCTGCGTCGGTTCCTGTACGCCAGGTGGACTGCTAGGAGGGCAGGGATGGCACGTAGGTTCGGGTCCATGTCTGTTCGTCGCGTCCAGCTGCTCCTTGCGTGTGTCGTCCTGATTTCCCGGCAGTTTTTGGCAGCCGGTAAATATTTTCCGTGCGGGATGACGTCGGTTCGAATCGTACTTCCTGGTTCGTGAAACGTAGGCTGGATGCGTACCGACGTCACGTCGGCTCCTTTCAGGATCGGAATTGTGTTTAGTTTCTGTTCGGTCGGTGTTTTGTTCGAATCGTACGGAAATGGTGTTTCCGTATGAATCGTACTTGCATTTTCGGATGGATTTCGCACCGGGTACGAGTCGGACGGAGAAAAGGCTCCGTCCGACGGTTCGTACCCGGTTTTTACCGGATCGGAATTGGCACCTGTATGTCTACATTTGGCAAAGCAAGGTCTCTCACCATACCTGTTTTCTCTGCAAACTTTTCACTCCAGAAGACATAGCTGTGCCCTACAATCCACACTGTGAACATCTTCAAAGGAGAACTGGATGCACTCAGGAGGTGTCTTTCAGTAGAATGGCAATATGAAAAGAAAGACAGTTTGGAAATGGAGGCATACATATTTTTTTCAAAACAAAAAGAACTGATTGGCTGTTTCATACCATTCTAGAATAAAAACTAGGCTGTATGTGTAAATTAATAGAAGCATGTTTTATATTGGTAAAAAAAAATGTGTAACCAAAGAACAGTACTATGGATTTGCTGTTAGGTTTGAAAAGTCAAGCACTCTTGCTCTGTGGAATTGAAACATTGTTTGGCGAACTTCTGACCTAACTCAACACAGCAGTGTTCCATGAGCTGTTGCTATGGTAGCAGGCAGAAGTCAAGTTGGGGGAAGGGTACTAGGCAGAAGTCAAGTTGGGGGAAGGGTACTTTTGGAAAAGGGTTGGTTTTCAACCAATAGAAATGTGTGATTACATTTGAAAAAAAGGGGGAAGCACTGAGATTTGAAACTTACAAGTATATGTGTGGAAAAATAGAGGGAAAGTTTGCCATTATCTGGTTCTGCTGAGAGGAGAGAGGTGAACACAACAGAGATCCTGGCTCTGATAATCTGCTGTTTGAGTGTCACATTTCTTTCACAACTAACTAATTTTAAAGGTGAGTTTACAGTTTGAGAGGGGATGTATGTGGTAACTTAAGAAATGAATAATAGAAATGGAAATTGTTTTTGTTGTAGTTACACATGGTGGTTTCATAATGTGTCAGTCTGTAAAAGTGATTTTCACTTGCCCCGAAAAAAAAAAGAGCAGTAAGTGTGCTTTCAAATTGGCAAAGAAATTTCGTTTTGGGACTAATGTGAAAACATGACTCTGTGTGCAGAGAGGAATTATAGGCAGAGATTTATTGCGTCTTGCTCTGGTGATTTCACAGTTGCATTAGATGGAAAGGAGGAGCGAATTTTTGGGGGAAGAAGCAGAGTCTTAGCACACACCCATGTGCTTGCCATGTATAGTCATGCACAGTATTTACAAGCGAGTGGGGTTTTCAGGTTTCAGTCTGTAATGCAAATACATTCAGCATCACTAAGGCTGGTTGCCCTTGCTGGAGTGTAGGCAGTCACGAGAATACACATGGTGGTGGTCTGAAAAAACAGTTTGGACATGTGCATTTAAATAAATCAAAAAAAGTGGTTTCATAATGTGTCAGTCTGTAAAAGTGATTTTCACTTGCCCCGAAAAAAAAAAGAGCAGTAAGTGTGCTTTCAAATTGGCAAAGAAATTTCGTTTTGGGACTAATGTGAAAACATGACTCTGTGTGCAGAGAGGAATTATAGGCAGAGATTTATTGCGTCTTGCTCTGGTGATTTCACAGTTGCATTAGATGGAAAGGGGGAGCAAATTTTTGGGGGAAGAAGCAGAGTCTTAGCACACACCCATGTGCTTGCCATGTATAGTCATGCACAGTATTTACAAGCGAGTGGGGTTTTCAGGTTTCAGTCTGTAATGCAAATACATTCAGCATCACTAAGGCTGGTTGCCCTTGCTGTAGTGTAGCAGTCTGGACATGGGCTTTTTAAAAAATCTGAAAAGTGGTTTCATAATGTGACAGTTTGTAAAAGTGATTTTCACTTGCCCAAAAAAAAGAGCAGTTAGTGTGCATTCAAATTGGCATAGAAATTTCGTTTTGTGACTATTGTGAAAAGAAATGTAGTAATATATTTAAATACAATAAAGGAATTGTTACAGAGAATCGGTGAGATCTGTACAAATAAAACTTTAGAATTTTATTGGATTACCATTGGAAATTTAATCAAAAAAGAATTTTAAAATTACTATTTGGTCTAAAGGAAATGAAATCAGATGTATTTTGGAGTTATTTGAGATATAATATTGTGATTATACTTCTGAAACAAACATATCAGACGGTATTTTAAAGAAATAAGTATTGGTATTAGATGATATTTTTTTAGAATATTATGCATTTCTATAATATTAAGTTTAAGTAAAAAAAGAATCAGGGCTTTTTTAATACAATCTTTGTGATTGTTATTTTTTTTTGCCCGCTGTAAAATGATGAATGCAATTGCTTTCACAATTTATAGTGAAATGCAATATATTCTGAAAACAGCAAAAATAAGGCAAAAATATTTTATGGAAAAAAATGTAAATATGTGTACTGTATTATAAAATGTTTTAAAAATATTAATACTTTTTTCTTTTTTTCCAGATAGATATAGAAAATTTTCGAAAACTACAAACATTTTTAAAACTATTTTTAAAAAAAACAAATGAATAAATATTTTTTCAGTGAGTATGGTAAGTCAATAATAATAATTGTAGTCTCTCAAGGACCTTGTAATGTGTTTATTGATTTTTAGTGTTTTTTAAGAAAAAAAAAAAAAAAGTACGCGCCCCGTACGCGTACGGTAAAAAAAAATAAAAAAAAGTTTTTAAAAACATATGTAAAAAAAAGATGAAAGATAAGGTTGGCTCTTAAAAGAACCGTTGTGTTCATGCAGGGACAGAGGAAAGGAAGCATGGGAAAATTATTCAAAGCGACAAATGTGTTGATCTATTTTGTTGTTCACTAGGGAAACACTGGTCTCCCTATAGCAAATTAGATCTTGACAAAATGTGCATCGAATATCAACCTTCCGAAATCGAGGGTTGATTTCCAGAGGGCCAGCAAAAGGAGATTCTCCCCCCACAGATGAAGGGCTCACCTGACCTGCAGAAGAAGGAGTCAGCCCTGCAGATGATGGTTCAGGCTGAGCTGCTGTGGATGTACTGGCTTGTCTTTCTGAAGAGTTACCTCCAAAAAGATGACCATGTGTCCTTCTGTGTACATCCTGGAGGTGTCTCTTCATGGTGTGATTCCCAAAGGAATACTTCCTGTTAGGATTACCTCTAGAAAGTACACGCTTACACAGCTTACAAGTCACTAAGGGTGCATTTACCTTTTGCTGGCCTTCAGGAAAAGTAAAATAATCCCATACATAAGAGGGCTTTTGTTTCCTCGATCTCTGCCTCAAGACAGTGCTGCTAGTGCTAGCCTCACTCTCAGAAGAGCTCTGCTGTTCTGCCATCGTATCCCAAAGACAAACCAGCTCCTTCTCCCAAGGGATCACAAGCAGAAATGAGGGGAATGGGTGTGGTGTAGGAGAGTTCTAGAACTGAAAGTAGTTTCAACCAATCAAAAGTTGTGTTTCATGATCACATGACCTACCGTACGCTTACGGTACGCTTACGGCAAAAGTGCGCATGCGCGTAAAAAAGACACGCGCTTGCGCGCATGCGCATAACAGTCACTCCCGGCACTTCCGCGTAACGTGCGCGTGTAGCGTACACGCGTACGCGTCCCACGCGGAGTACGCGCGGCTACGCAAATTGCGTAACTATACGCAAGCAGCGTAGGAAAATTACGGACGTTGCGTAAACCGTACGCTTACCGTGAGCTTACGGTACGCGTACTAAAAAAATAAAAAAAAAAATAGAAAAAAAGTACTGCAAATAAATTTTACATGTTTATTTTAAAAAATATATAAAAAAAAACATATTTAAGAATTTTAAAAATTTAATCATAGTCTTTATAAAAGGTAAGAAAATTAAAATAAAAATATGTTAGAAAAAATAGAAGAAAAAAAAAAATTAGCATTTAAAAAACCTTGCAAATTCACTGAAAAAACCATGGGTTTCACACACGTTATAGTTAGGAATTAGCATTTAAAAAACCTTGCAAATTCACTGAAAAAACCATGGGTTTCACACACGTTATAGTTAGGAATTAGCATTTAAAAAACCTTAGAAATTCAGTGAAAAAACCATAGGTTTCACACACGTTATAGTTAGGAATTAGCATTTAAAAAACCTTAGAAATTCAGTGAAAAAACCATAGGTTTCACACATGTTATAGTTAGCTGGACATTTTACTCGTAAAAAACCAATGAAATTCCCCCGTTATAGTTAGTTCAGCTAACTATAACTCGCGCGCCCGCAATGAACTGCTGATGACGTCACATATTACATCACTCATGACATGGTCAGTGACATCACTCATGACATCACTGATGACATCTCAAATGACATCACTGATGACCTCACTGATGACATCATCCTTGTGATAGAGTGGCAGACCTCCTCTTCCCCTAATAAAACCTTTGATACACACATTCAAAAATAGAGACTAAAATTTACAAAACAATGGACATACCAATAACAGTTACAACAACCTCTTCAGTAATTCTAAGATCCACATACACATCCACTCATTCACCAACAGTCCAATACAGTCACTCATACATGTACTCACTTTTCATATGTACTCATACACCTATACATCCTGTAACACAATGCCACTCATCCATAGAGCTACTCACACACATAGTCACTCATGCTAATAAAGAATCAAACATACATTTACTTGCATATACAGTTATACACACACCACCACACTTACTTCTACGGAAACTTACACATACTTAGTCTTTTAAACAATCACTTATGGAAATACATACTTATTCATACAGGAACTCTTTCAATCTCTCACTCTCACATATACTCACATATATAAACCAATAGTCACATATACTAGTTTTAAACATATGTAGTTACTCATAAAGACACTATTGAGACAGTCATTCACTCACTAACACACCCATACACACACTCATCCACCCATGCAGTCCTGCACACATGCTCTGTTCAACACATACAAACAGTGAGTCACTCATTCATGCACCTATGCACTACATCATACCCCCCACCGAACCATGCAGACACTCAGACTGATACTCAAAAAACCAACTAATAACCTATATAGACACCCATGTAGCTACTCACCAACCCATGCAGCCACTTATACGCAAAGTGAAAAAATGATACAGATATTTATATATTTAAACATTACTCACTAAGCCATGTATTCACTATGATACACTTAATCAGTCAGTTACATAATCAATTTTTCAAAAAGAAATCATCCATTTAGACAGTAATATACCCATTTATTCTTCCATCAACTTTGAGATATACATATATAAAACATATTTAATTTTCAGAAAAACACACATTCACTGGATGATGTCATCAGTGAGGTCATCAGTGATGTCATTTGAGATGTCATCAGTGATGTCATGAGTGATGTCACTGACCATGTCATGAGTGATGTAATATGTGACGTCATCAGCAGTTCATTGCGGGCGCGCGAGTTATAGTTAGCTGAACTAACTATAACGGGGGAATTTCATTGGTTTTTTACGAGTAAAATGTCCAGCTAACTATAACATGTGTGAAACCTATGGTTTTTTCACTGAATTTCTAAGGTTTTTTAAATGCTAATTCCTAACTATAACGTGTGTGAAACCTATGGTTTTTTCACTGAATTTCTAAGGTTTTTTAAATGCTAATTCCTAACTATAACGTGTGTGAAACCCATGGTTTTTTCAGTGAATATATATATATATATTACCTACTGGCGGTCGCCAGTAGGTAGTTATAGTTAGGACCACGTTTCCATAGGAAAACCTCAACATTCTATTTTGAATAACTTTGGCGCCGGTCGACGAATCCTCGCGAATTTCTCAAAATAGGTGGGGCGCTACGCTCCGCTCCTACCCTGAAAGTCTCGGGGGGATCCGTCAAGCGGGGGCTGAGATAAAAGGGGGGTCCCAAAACGCGTTTTTCCCATGCATTTTTCCATAGGACCTTTAGAACGAGCTACAGCCCGAACGGCTGAACAGAATTACTCAAAATTTGGCAGAGAGGTAGTCCCTAGGTCAAGGAAGTGCCTTTTGTAGGTTTGGTGTAAATCTGTTCAGTAGATTCTGAGAAAATAGCCTTTAAATCAATATATATATCTGAGCCCGCTTACGGTACGCTTACCGTACGCTTACGGTAAGCGTACGGTGGCGTGCGCGAGCGCGATTCTGATTGGCTCTTAGATCTTAGTAAACATTCGAATCGGTCGAAACCAGGAAGCGGCGGCCGCCATTTTGTGTATTTCACTCTGAAAAAAAAGAGTGAATACAAGGAAAGGGGGCAATGAGGAGAGTTACAGACCCCCTAACATTTGTAAGGGGGTCAAAGAAGGACAGAAAAGTACAAAAAAAACATTTATTGATTTTAAAAAAAATCACGGGGTACGCGTACGGTAAGCTTACGGTAAGCGTACGGTAAAAAAATAAAAATAAATAAATGAAAAGCAGATTTAAGAGTTTAGAAATTAGGGAGATCTAAAAAGAGCTGTTGTGTTTATGAAGTCATTTTTTTAGTGGTACCTACAAGTAAGTACCGATGCAGAGTCTAAGGTTCAAGAGGAAGACTCTGTTCCCTTCATCATTGAAGTGCACACCATCTCCTCTATAAATGTCTTGCATGTCATAACGCAAGTTGTTGTGGTAAATGGCACCCATACCATAGTCACGGAGGAAAGCAGAAACAGATTTGTTGACGTGCTTTCTTGCTTTGTCAATCTGTGGACAGAAATGATTGGACCAGTTCCATTTTTGCCTTTGGCATATGTTGGAAAACACAAAGGCAGTTTTAGGGAAAAGTGTAAACAGTTGTGCAAAGGTGTCCTTCATAAGCATTTCCAGACCTACCCCAGTCAAAGTGCCTAGGTCATTGCCACCACAGTGCACTATTATGAGGTCAGGGTGTTGGATTTGAATGAAGGATTTCACCAATGGCATCAATTGGTGCCACATTAACCCTCTCTGACCAATCCATTTAATGTCTACATTTGGCAAAGCAAGGTCTCTCACCATACCTGTTTTCTCTGCAAACTTTTCACTCCAGAAGACATAGCTGTGCCCTACAATCCACACTGTGAACATCTTCAAAGGAGAACTGGATGCACTCAGGAGGTGTCTTTCAGTAGAATGGCAATATGAAAAGAAAGACAGTTTGGAAATGGAGGCATACATATTTTTTTCAAAACAAAAAGAACTGATTGGCTGTTTCATACCATTCTAGAATAAAAACTAGGCTGTATGTGTAAATTAATAGAAGCATGTTTTATATTGGTAAAAAAAAATGTGTAACCAAAGAACAGTACTATGGATTTGCTGTTAGGTTTGAAAAGTCAAGCACTCTTGCTCTGTGGAATTGAAACATTGTTTGGCGAACTTCTGACCTAACTCAACACAGCAGTGTTCCATGAGCTGTTGCTATGGTAGCAGGCAGAAGTCAAGTTGGGGGAAGGGTACTAGGCAGAAGTCAAGTTGGGGGAAGGGTACTTTTGGAAAAGGGTTGGTTTTCAACCAATAGAAATGTGTGATTACATTTGAAAAAAAGGGGGAAGCACTGAGATTTGAAACTTACAAGTATATGTGTGGAAAAATAGAGGGAAAGTTTGCCATTATCTGGTTCTGCTGAGAGGAGAGAGGTGAACACAACAGAGATCCTGGCTCTGATAATCTGCTGTTTGAGTGTCACATTTCTTTCACAACTAACTAATTTTAAAGGTGAGTTTACAGTTTGAGAGGGGATGTATGTGGTAACTTAAGAAATGAATAATAGAAATGGAAATTGTTTTTGTTGTAGTTTCACATGGTGGTTTCATAATGTGTCAGTCTGTAAAAGTGATTTTCACTTGCCCCGAAAAAAAAAAGAGCAGTAAGTGTGCTTTCAAATTGGCAAAGAAATTTCGTTTTGGGACTAATGTGAAAACATGACTCTGTGTGCAGAGAGGAATTATAGGCAGAGATTTATTGCGTCTTGCTCTGGTGATTTCACAGTTGCATTAGATGGAAAGGGGGAGCGAATTTTTGGGGGAAGAAGCAGAGTCTTAGCACACACCCATGTGCTTGCCATGTATAGTCATGCACAGTATTTACAAGCGAGTGGGGTTTTCAGGTTTCAGTCTGTAATGCAAATACATTCAGCATCACTAAGGCTGGTTGCCCTTGCTGTAGTGTAGCAGTCTGGACATGGGCTTTTTAAAAAATCTGAAAAGTGGTTTCATAATGTGACAGTTTGTAAAAGTGATTTTCACTTGCCCAAAAAAAAGAGCAGTTAGTGTGCATTCAAATTGGCATAGAAATTTCGTTTTGTGACTATTGTGAAAAGAAATGTAGTAATATATTTAAATACAATAAAGGAATTGTTACAGAGAATCGGTGAGATCTGTACAAATAAAACTTTAGAATTTTATTGGATTACCATTGGAAATTTAATCAAAAAAGAATTTTAAAATTACTATTTGGTCTAAAGGAAATGAAATCAGATGTATTTTGGAGTTATTTGAGATATAATATTGTGATTATACTTCTGAAACAAACATATCAGACGGTATTTGAAAGAAATAAGTATTGGTATTAGATGATATTTTTTTAGAATATTATGCATTTCTATAATGTTAAGTTTAAGTAAAAAAAGAATCAGGGCTTTTTTAATACAATCTTTGTGATTGTTATTTTTTTTTGCCCGCTGTAAAATGATGAATGCAATTGCTTTCACAATTTATAGTGAAATGCAATATATTCTGAAAACAGCAAAAATAAGGCAAAAATATTTTATGGAAAAAAATGTAAATATGTGTACTGTATTATAAAATGTTTTAAAAATATTAATATTTTTTTCTTTTTTTCCAGATAGATATAGAAAATTTTCGAAAACTACAAACATTTTTAAAACTATTTTTAAAAAAAACAAATGAATAAATATTTTTTCAGTGAGTATGGTAAGTCAATAATAATAATTGTAGTCTCTCAAGGACCTTGTAATGTGTTTATTGATTTTTAGTGTTTTTTAAAAAAAAAAAAAAGAAAAGTACGCGCACCGTACGCGTACGGTAAAAAAAAATAAAAAAAAGTTTTTAAAAACATATGTAAAAAAAAGATGAAAGATAAGGTTGGCTCTTAAAAGAACCGTTGTGTTCATGCAGGGACAGAGGAAAGGAAGCATGGGAAAATTATTCAAAGCGACAAATGTGTTGATCTATTTTGTTGTTCACTAGGGAAACACTGGTCTCCCTATAGCAAATTAGATCTTGACAAAATGTGCATCGAATATCAACCTTCCGAAATCGAGGGTTGATTTCCAGAGGGCCAGCAAAAGGAGATTCTCCCCCCACAGATGAAGGGCTCACCTGACCTGCAGAAGAAGGAGTCAGCCCTGCAGATGATGGTTCAGGATGAGCTGCTGTGGATGTACTGGCTTGTCTTTCTGAAGAGTTACCTCCAAAAAGATGACCATGTGTCCTTCTGTGTACATCCTGGAGGTGTCTCTTCATGGTGTGATTCCCAAAGGAATACTTCCTGTTAGGATTACCTCTAGAAAGTACACGCTTACACAGCTTACAAGTCACTAAGGGTGCATTTACCTTTTGCTGGCCTTCAGGAAAAGTAAAATAATCCCATACATAAGAGGGCTTTTGTTTCCTCGATCTCTGCCTCAAGACAGTGCTGCTAGTGCTAGCCTCACTCTCAGAAGAGCTCTGCTGTTCTGCCATCGTATCCCAAAGACAAACCAGCTCCTTCTCCCAAGGGATCACAAGCAGAAATGAGGGGAATGGGTGTGGTGTAGGAGAGTTCTAGAACTGAAAGTAGTTTCAACCAATCAAAAGTTGTGTTTCATGATCACATGACCTACCGTACGCTTACGGTACGCTTACGGTACGCTTACGGCAAAAGTGCGCATGCGCGTAAAAAAGACACGCGCTTGCGCGCATGCGCATAACAGTCACTCCCGGCACTTCCGCGTAACGTGCGCGTGTAGCGTACACGCGTACGGGTCCCACGCGGAGTACGCGCGGCTACGCAAATTGCGTAACTATACGCAAGCAGCGTAGGAAAATTACGGACGTTGCGTAAACCGTACGCTTACCGTGAGCTTACGGTACACGTACTAAAAAAATAAAAAAAAAAATAGAAAAAAAGTACTGCAAATAAATTTTACATGTTTATTTTAAAAAATATATTAAAAAAAACATATTTAAGAATTTTAAAAATTTAATCATAGTCTTTATAAAAGGTAAGAAAATTAAAATAAAAATATGTTAGAAAAAATAGAAGAAAAAAAAAAATTAGCATTTAAAAAACCTTGCAAATTCACTGAAAAAACCATGGGTTTCACACACGTTATAGTTAGGAATTAGCATTTAAAAAACCTTGCAAATTCACTGAAAAAACCATGGGTTTCACACACGTTATAGTTAGGAATTAGCATTTAAAAAACCTTAGAAATTCAGTGAAAAAACCATAGGTTTCACACATGTTATAGTTAGCTGGACATTTTACTCGTAAAAAACCAATGAAATTCCCCCGTTATAGTTAGTTCAGCTAACTATAACTCGCGCGCCCGCAATGAACTGCTGATGACGTCACATATTACATCACTCATGACATGGTCAGTGACATCACTCATGACATCACTGATGACATCTCAAATGACATCACTGATGACCTCACTGATGACATCATCCTTGTGATAGAGTGGCAGACCTCCTCTTCCCCTAATAAAACCTTTGATACACACATTCAAAAATAGAGACTAAAATTTACAAAACAATGGACATACCAATAACAGTTACAACAACCTCTTCAGTAATTCTAAGATCCACATACACATCCACTCATTCACCAACAGTCCAATACAGTCACTCATACATGTACTCACTTATCATATGTACTCATACACCTATACATCCTGTAACACAATGCCACTCATCCATAGAGCTACTCACACACATAGTCACTCATGCTAATAAAGAATCAAACATACATTTACTTGCATATACAGTTATACACACACCACCACACTTACTTCTACGGAAACTTACACATACTTAGGGGCCGATTACGATCCTGGAAAAACCCGGTACAAACCGTGGGTTGGAGCGTTTTCTCCGTCCGACTCGTACCGGGTTGTAAAACTTTACAAACATGCAATTACGATTCGTACGGAAACACCATTTCCGTACGAATCGGAAAAAAGACCAACCGACAGAAAAATACATACAAATGTGATCCGGGACACCGCGGACGTGACGTCCGGACGGAGTTAGGCATGTTTTTACATACCAGCAATTACGATTCGCACCGACTGCAGTCCGGATGGGAATATTTTTACGGCACCCAAAAAGTGCCGGAAAAGCTAAGTACGCGGCGATGCGAGCTGATTAGGGGGCCCGGTACGTGCCATACCCCCCCCGTCCCCCGTATGTACGGAGCGTACCCCCCAGCCCCCCGTATGTACGGGGCATACCACTGTACCCCCCAGCCCCCCATATGTACGGGGCATACCCCTGTACCCCCTAGCCCCCCGTATGTACGGAGCGTACCCCCCAGCCCCCCGTATGTATGGGGCGTACCCCTGTACCCCCCAGCCCCCCGTATGTACGGAGCGTACCCCCCAGCCCCCCGTATGTATGGGGCGTACCCCTGTACCCCCCAGCCCCCCGTATGTACGGAGCATACCCCTGTACCCCCCAGCCCCCGTATGTACAGTGCGGACCCCCAGGGGGTACGCTCCGTACATACGGGGGGCTGGGGGGTACAGGGGTACGCTCCGTACATACGGGGGGCTGGGGGGTACAGGGGTATGCCCCGTACATACGGGGGGCTGGGGGGTACGCTCCGTACATACGGGGGGCTGGGGGCGGGGTACGGCGCGTACCGGGCACTTGTTTGGACATCTCCATGGATGCTATGGGAGTTCGCTCCGGACGGTCTTTTTTCCATGCAGTTGTACAATCGGACGGATGGGACGGATCGTAATTGCGCATTGGGACTTCAGTTTTCCCATTTGTACGTAAAAATGTCCGGGGACGTGTCGGAGACTTTTCCCGACCCGAGGACGTGTGGGGGAATTTTCCCAATTCGATTCGTATGGACTTTTTCCCATACGAATCGTACTTGGCAGTTTGTACGGCGCTTTTACCATTTGTACGGAAAAAAGTCCAGATTCAATTGGGTTGGGGAAATTTTTTCCAGGATCCTAATCGGCACCTTAGTCTTTTAAACAATCACTTATGGAAATACATACTTATTCATACAGGAACTCTTTCAATCTCTCACTCTCACATATACTCACATATATAAACCAATAGTCACATATACTAGTTTTAAACATATGTAGTTACTCATAAAGACACTATTGAGACAGTCATTCACTCACTAACACACCCATACACACACTCATCCACCCATGCAGTCCTGCACACATGCTCTGTTCAACACATACAAACAGTGAGTCACTCATTCATGCACCTATGCACTACGTCATACCCCCCACCGAACCATGCAGACACTCAGACTGATACTCAAAAAACCAACTAATAACCTATATAGACACCCATGTAGCTACTCACCAACCCATGCAGCCACTTATACACAAAGTGAAAAAATGATACAGATATTTATATATTTAAACATTACTCACTAAGCCATGTATTCACTATGATACACTTAATCAGTCAGTTACATAATCAATTTTTCAAAAAGAAATCATCCATTTAGACAGTAATATACCCATTTATTCTTCCATCAACCTTGAGATATACATATATAAAACATATTTAATTTTCAGAAAAACACACATTCACTGGATGATGTCATCAGTGAGGTCATCAGTGATGTCATTTGAGATGTCATCAGTGATGTCATGAGTGATGTCACTGACCATGTCATGAGTGATGTAATATGTGACGTCATCAGCAGTTCATTGCGGGCGCGCGAGTTATAGTTAGCTGAACTAACTATAACGGGGGAATTTCATTGGTTTTTTACGAGTAAAATGTCCAGCTAACTATAACATGTGTGAAACCTATGGTTTTTTCACTGAATATATATATATATATATATTATCTACTGGCGGTCGCCAGTAGATAGTTATATTTAGGACCGTGTTTCCATAGGAAATCCGCAACATTCTATTTGGAATAACTTTGGCGCCGGTTGATGAATCTTCGCAAAATTTTCAAAATAGGTGGGGCTCTCCGCTCCGCTCCTACCCTGAAAGTCTCGGGGTGATTCGTCAAGCGGGGGCCGAGAAAAAAGGGGGGTCCCAAAACACGTTTTCCCCATGCATTTTTCCATAGGGACCTTTAGTCCAAGGTACAGCCCGAACGGCTGAACAGAATTACTTGAAATTTGGCAGAGAGGTAGTCCTCAGGTCAGGGAAGTGCCTTTTGCAGGTCTGGTGTCAATCTGTTCAGTAGTTCTTGAGAAAATCAAAAGTAAAATCATATATATATATGTGGGCAGAGCCTAACCACACATCTCATCCTGAGATCTGATTGGCTGTCAGCACTTCATCCAAGAAGTGTTGGCAGCCATCTTGGGACCAATATACATCATAGCACCTCATTAAAAAGCATTGCAGTTAATAGAAGGTTTTAAGACTTTAGTTACATTATAAATCATTTGTTGATGGTACCATACTCATTTTAGGAATTGTGGTATGTTCTAAGGTGATTTCACCATGTGAAAAAGCCTTCTGCTGGGATATCATGATTGAGAGAAAAATATTTTCTCATGCTTTTCCCACAGAGGTTTGGAAGGTGATCTATAAGCTAAACTGAGAGCATATTTTCTGTAAATTCACATTATCTTTCTCAGTCATGTGAGAATGAAGTCTGACATTCTCAGTAAAACATGTACATCCAAGAAGGGCAGAGACTGTCAGTTGATTCCTTTGTTTTCTACTGCAGCTTCCCAGAGTGTTCCAAAGAACAACTAGAGCGCTAACAGTCCTACTTATGATAAACGTATGGCTCACCTGAAGCCATCTTGCTTGGATTAAAGTGGTAACCCTTAAAACATTTAATTTAAAAAGGAACAAAATAAGGGGGTTCATTTTTCCATAAAAAGTATGATTAGTGCTGCAGAAAGAAAAATTAGGGCACATTTTGAGTGACTTCTCAAAACTTCTTCTATTTCATTAAACAATTCTGACATGCAGACTGAAACATGCACTTTCAATACCAGCAGCAGTTTCCCCTGGTGAGCAGTAGCTTTACTACAGTGATCTAATGAGCAAAAAGAGTGCTAACATTCTGAATTTGTGGCAAATGTGTGACACATCTGAATGCCTTCTTGATGGAATCAAAGTAAAAAACTGAAAGTATTTACTACTGAGGAGACTGCAGTAAATGAGGAAATTAGGAAACTTCATAACAAATAAGTCTCCCAAGATGGCCACCAGAGACAAAAGAGCCCAAATGTAGCCCAAATATCACCCAGATGTAGCCCAAGTATAGCCCAATGACAGAATGTCCCAGAGTGTTCTTAAAAACAACTAGAGCGCTTACTGTTTTCATTATGACAAAAGTATGGCACACCTGAAGCCATCTTGATTGGAATAAACTGGTAACACTTAAAACATTTAATTTAAAAAGGAACACAATGAGGGGGTTCATTTTGCCATAGAAATTATGATTAATGCTGAAGAAAGAAAATGAGGGCACATTTTGAGTGACTTCTCAAATCTCTTCTATTTCATTAAAAAATTCTGACATGCAGACTGAAACATGCACTTTTAATACCAGGAGCAGACTTCCATGGTGAACAGTAGTTTTACTACAGTGATCTAATGAGCAACTAGAGTGCTAACATTCAGAATTTATGGCAAATGTGTGACATATCTGAATACCTT
This sequence comes from Triturus cristatus, assembly GCF_964204655.1. Classification (NCBI taxonomy): domain Eukaryota; kingdom Metazoa; phylum Chordata; class Amphibia; order Caudata; family Salamandridae; genus Triturus; species Triturus cristatus. The sequence goes on from NC_140591.1 coordinate 1,458,265,224, forward strand.
CATGATGGAATCAAAGTAAAAAACTGAAAGCATTTCCTACTGAGGAGACTGCAGTACATGAGGAAATTAGGAAACCACATAACAAATAAATCTCCCAAGATGGCCACCGGAGACAAAAGAGCCCAAATCTAGCCCAAAATCACCCAGATGTAGCCCAAATATAGCCCAATGACAGAAGTGTGCAAAACACTTATTATTTTGTGTTTTTGCAGTGGTATATAGTGCAGACTTGTCAGGTATTGGAGTGCTTTACATGAGCATTGGTTACATCACACAAGAACAAATTCATTTTGGTTGTAGACATGGGGAGACTAAGTGATTTGACCAGAATCACAGAATGTCGAGCTGAAGCAGAAACTCCAACCTGGTCCCCAGTTGCAAAGTCTGCAGTTCTGGAAGTAACACCACATCCTCTCCCCTAAGTGCAACATTTAATCAAGTGGTCAACTGGATAAAAAAAAATAAAGATAACAAATAATTTAAAAGTGCTTTGACGCTATTTGAAAACTCAGAAAATATGTCCTTATTTTAGTCTTTTAGAGCACTAACCATAATTTTGATGCCAATAAGACCCTCTCATATATGTAATTTCTAAAGGAAATGCTCTAGGTATTACAGTTTTGATTACATCAAGATGACGTCAGGCGTTCCACACTTTTGTAATAAATATAGAATGTTAGCAATCTAGTTGTTCATTAGGATACTGTTGAGAGGCAGAGGCCAGGGGCACGGACTCTGAAAATTGAAGGCAGGTAGGGGGTGCAAAGGCAACAATTTAACCACACTGAGCAGGCAGGAAGGGCCGTGGCAGCACAACAGACTATGGAGGGCAGTGGAAAGGGGGGCAGGGGCAACAAACCAACAATACAGGACTTGCAAGAGAGGCTGTGGCAATGTAATAGACCAGTGGTTCCCAAACTTTTGACTCCTGAGGACCCCCATTGAGTCACCACTGAAAGCTGGGGACCCCCAAGCAATTTGTAGGATGTAAATTTCAAACATTAAAACAGTAATTAAAAAAAAAATAAACACACGTGTGCACACAAAACAAATACTCGAATTATTAAGGATTTCAGGGGCATATTTACAAGTCCCTATCGCAATGGAAATGTCACTTTTAGCGATGTTCCTGTGGCAATAGGGGCTTCGCCTTATTTACAAGGCAGTATTAAGCCACTTATTGTGGCTTAACGTTGCCTTGTAAATAAGGTCCCCTTTCACGCATTGCTTAGCGTGAAAATGGTGGGCAGTGGGAGTTACAGTGGGCGTTTCACTCCAACACCCATTGATTTTGACGCTGCCCTCTATTTACAAGGTCAGCTTAAATAGGAGACAGCACCCAAATTAAGACCATGAAAAACCTGGTCTTAACTTGGCGAAATGAGGAGAAATGCCTTATTTCTCCTCGTTTTTGCTTTTCCAACGAAAAAAGCAAAACACCTTTGATTGTGTATGTTCAGGAAGGTGACCCTTCCTGCACATAAACAATCTTTAATAAAAATGATGTTTTGTAACTTCCATGTGTGCTGCATTAGGCAGCACACATAGGAGTGACAAAACAGCATTACAAAATTGGTCATGTGCAGGAAGTGGGAATATAGCAGCATCAGGATAATGATAGACTGGGAATAAACATATGTTGCTAACTTTTACCATGCAGTTTGCAAGCAGCTCTTTGATGACAGTTTATAGGACACTGCTAGATTACGATTGTCCCTTATGAATTGCACAGTGACGAAAGAATCTCTGTGACAAAATCAGTAACCCATGCACATAAAATAATGTTTTTTAAAATGCATTGTACACGTTCTTTGCAGTATGCATATTAACTCTCTGTGTCACATTAGATAAGTCAAAGCTGCCACTGGAGAAAACTCTCATCTCTCTCTCCAGCAGGTACATTAATCACTGGAATTTTCTTGACACTTTTAAAGTTGCTCAAACTGCTAATTTTACAAAGAACTTTGCAGTGCTTTTAAAATTGCTGGCTGAGGACCCCCTGGGAATGTGCCACGGACCCCTGGGGGTCCTCGGACCCCAGTTTGGGAAACACTGTAATAGACCATTGTGGGCAGAAGGAAGAGGCAATGGTAGTACAACCATACATGCCAACAGACCCGATTCAGCCAGGAAACGTCCAATGTTTTTAAGCTCAAATGGGCTTTATTTGATCTGTCTCCTGTCTACAATCTCCTCTTTTTCAATGTAACTCAAAGGGGAAAATCAATACCCCAGCTTTTTTTCAAAATCTCCCTCTTACCAAGTTCAAAATGTTCGCAAGTATGGTACATTGGATCATGGAAGGAAATGGGGTAGGGACATGGACTTGGATAACAGAGGACAGGAGGGACATGGAGAGGTGCACCAAACTGACCCTGCAGGGCAGGCATCAGGGTTTGCAGCAGCAGAATACACCACACAGGGCATGCGGGACGGGAGTGCAGCACAACAATCCATAGAAAGCAAGAGGGAGGGGACAGGACCATGCACATGGACAACAGAGAACAGAGGGGCAAGAGGCAAGGGTAGCTAGCTGACCATAATGGACAGACAGGAGAGAAAGCTGCAGCATAACAGACCATAAAGGGCAGGAGGGACGGATCAGGGGCATTACAATGGAACAGACAAGCCAGGAGGGAGGGAGTAGGGGTCTGCACATGTAAACAGAGGGCTGGGGGCAAGGGGGCAGGGCAGGAGCAGCAAGATAGCCATGGAGGTCAGGCAGGATGGGCACTAGAAGCAAGACACACCATGAAGAGCAACAGTGAGACTGTGATGGCATACACACAGACCATTAGGGGAAGGTGGGAGGGGGTCAGGGGCAGCTAACTGACCACACAGGGAAGGTGGGAGGGGCCATGGTAGCACAGTAGACCATGCATGGCAAGTGGGAGGGTTTGTGGCAGCCCAATGGCTATGATGGGCAAGAAGGAGGGTGCAGGGGCATGCACAAAGGACGATGGAGGATAGAAGGGAGGGTCAGGACCTGTGCACAGACAAGAAAGTTCAGGGGAAGGGGCCTCACAACAGACCGCACGGCGCAGGCAGGAGGAGCAGTTGCAGCACAACAGACCAGGGAGGGCAGAAGGGTGTGGCAGTACAATGGACCATGTGGACAGGAGGAAGAGGATAGGGGCATGGCATGTGGACAGGCAGGGTGGAGGTGGCAGGGACAGGTTACAGTCATCTGACAATGCTAGGCAGGTGGGAGGGGAGTGGCAGCTCAACAGAACACTCAGAGTAGATAGGAGTGGCAGGTCCATGGAACATGGTGGGCAAAAAGGATGGAGCATGGGCATGCACACAGACATCGGAGGGCAGAGGGAAGGAGAATAGGAGCAGCAAGCTAAGCACAGAGTTTAAGCAGGAGGTCAATGATGGGACATAGAATTGGGCAATGGAGGGCAGGAGGAGTGGACTGGTACATCATACTAAATTGAGGGCAGTGGCAGCACATCAGACCATGCATGGCAGGAGGGAGGAGGCTAGTCCATGGATTCACACAACAGAGGATAGGGAGGAGGGGGATGGGGCAGCAAGCTAACTGTTCAGAGAAGGCGGGTATTAGGAACTTTATTGTTTTTGAAACGTGTGTCTGTGCGAACTACTTAAAATATGAACAAGTATGCAGCATAATCTCACTTTTATTCAGGAAGAAGAGGACGTTTGTGACTGTGACTCCGGGCTCACTTGGCAGAAACACCCCCTGACCCTCCACCCCCTATCGCAAAATGTAATGCCCGTGAAAAGGGTAGGTGAACACAGTGTTATATAGAACATAGTCCTGAGAGCACGATTGAAAATGAAAACTAGATATAGTGTATGGTATAAACTATGCTCCAAAAAGTGTGATATAAGATTAACCGGGCGTGAAATATAATATGCAATACATTGTGCGCAATGACAGATTCATTGGAGAGCGCGAGATAGCAAAGGCACTAGTGCGTGCTATGCGATATGCGCCTGTCCGAGTGTAATATGCACAGGGCAGTGTTGTGTAACCTAACTAGTCTCTAAAGTTGTAATATAAAATATGTGCTGGGGAGTGTAACGTTGCATATGCACTGTGACAAAGATATGGATCCCAGATTGTAATATGTATGGCATAGCACTGTGCGTTATAACATAGGCATCGAGGAAGGCACGTTAGATGGGGCAATATAACCCGTGCGAAGACAAGTGTGGCATTACATATTCACGGGGTGGTGTTACAGTGCACATGGGCTAGAGAGTGTCATAGCATATGCACTAGCTAGTGGAATACAACACAGAGGTGTGTGGCACTCAGCAGGCAATGGTGGGTGTAACACAGCATTGGGCTCTGCCAGGAGCGCGCTGTGACTCTCAAGTGATGTTCGTCCCCTTTCCAGAGAGTAAAATAAAAAGTATTACACATCCGGCAATGGATGTGTGTTTTATTAATCGTGAGGGGGGTTTCTTGCATAGTTTTGGTCGAATTTTTGTCGAATCCCCTTTGAATGGCTTGGTGTGCATGTGTATTAAATGTGCCCGTCAATAGCTACCCTTGTTTGTATAAATAAACGACAAGGGTGTCTACCGGGATTAGGCACGGTAGGGCATCAGACATGTCAGAGCTTCACTAGTGGTGTAAATATATTGCACGTGGATTCATTGTATGCATAGTCGCCTTTTAATGAATATCACGCAAATCGTCATGGTGATAGGTACGTACGGTTTGTCCAGCATGTCCTAGGTGTGTCTATAAATATATATTTTTTTTAAATAATAAAAAACAGTGGACGGCCCTGGGGATTGGGGTCAAAAAAATATAATTAGGAGACAGGCCCTGGGGTATGGGGTCATCAGGGCCAATAAATTAGAATAAGAAGGGGAACCACACAGCCCCCCTTCTTAAAAAATTAAAATAAATAAAAGACTGGCATCGTGCCGGAGGCCACGCCCCCTCCTTGCAGCACTCTGCAAACGCGCCCCCTGGCGAGTTGTAAGTTGGGGAATTAATTCCTCTTCAATACTGAGGGTCCCTGAGGGCCAACTAGCCCAACAGGCATCTCCAGTATGCGCCAGGGAGCTGCGCTGCAGACAGGTGTTCTGAGGCCAAGCCCCTTTTTACACCTCTCTGCAACGCAGCTCTGTGGCGCTTACTGGAGGTACCTAGTGGTCTAGTTTGACCCTAGGGACCCTTAGGATTCAAGGGGACTTAATTTCTCAACTTAGAACAGCCACAGGGCGTGTTTACACAGTGGTGAAGGGAGGGGACGGGGCCTGAGGTGACGTGTGCAAACAGGCACTATGGCACGTTTTAAATTGGGGATATAAATTCCCTTCAATACTGAGGGCCCCTGGGGCTAACTAGCCCACCAAGTGCTTCCAGTAAGCGCCACTGAGCTGCATTGCAGAGAGGTGGTCCAGGCCGTGCCACTTTTTACACCTCTCTGCAACGCAGCTCTGTGGCACTTACTGGAGGTACCTAGTGGGCTAGTTGGACCCTAGGGACCCTCAGGATTCAAATGACCTTAATCTCCCAACTAAAAACGGCCACAGGGCGTGTTTACACAGTGGTGAAGGGAGGGGACGGGGCCTGAGTTAACGTGTGCAAAAACGCCCTGTGGCCTGTTTTAAGAGGTAGTTTTAATCCCCCTGCCCTATTATATACTAGGGGCTTACAGAGGAGGTCATGCTAATCACAGGGGGACCCCAACGCATAATGTTCCCTAGTGTATGTAGGTGTTTTCACTGTATTCTAAGTGTCTTTTAACATAGCACTGGCTCTAGGACTGGTTAGTCAGACTTAGTTACCACCAGTATCCGTCTGAAAAAGTTGAGGGTACAGGATGATTTTGCAACAAGGCTTCTTTCTGCTCTTCTTTTTGTTCTTTTTGCACGTTATCCTTCTTCCTGCACTTTTCTTCGTCTTTGAGGACTTCTGTTGCTTCTTTCTGCACTTCTTTTTTTTCTTTCTGTGCATTTTTTCTTCTTTCTTCACATGTCCTATCTCTGTAGGCATAGTGAGAAATTAGCATTTAAAAAACCTTTGAAGGGGAGGAGCCAAGATGGCGACCGGGACGGCAGCGTAGACTCCCGGCTCCGTGAACCTCCGCATCCTGCACGAATATCCTGCCTGAGATCCTCAACCTGTGCTACGTGGTCGTGTTTCTGAAGGAGAGGGGCTCCCGACTGTGTGACTCCGAGGTTTCTAGCAGTGCTATCGCCGGAGAAAACTGCATCTGAACCTTGCGGCCTGTGCGACCCTGGAGCCGGGACATCGAGTGGACGCCGTGGCCGGGTGGCAGTGCGACAACAGCGGCTGGTGGTGACTGGGTGGAGTCGGCCCACCGGAGCGGTGCCAAACTCGGCCTACATTTCGGCGTGGTCACTTCTACTGCCCAGTGTAGCTGACCGAGTGCATGACCGGGGGCGCAAATCTTAGATCCTCCGGTGGCTGCCCCTGCCTTGCTGGTGAGCTGCCCGGCCGCCGTCCGTATCCTGCCCCGATCATTGCGGGCCGCCCCCGGATTTCTACGGGAGCTGGTCCGTGGTGGGGACGACTGTTGCCCGTGACCACGGATAGTTTTTTGCCTGCCCCCGGAACCCGGTCACCCGCGACGTGGACATCGCGACGCTTGTCCCGGGGTCCCGGCCCCGGTGAGGGTCGGGCATACTTGGCGGCCATCTTGGGTCGATGAAGCCTACCATCCTGTCCGCTGGGCCGCAGCGGGCCTGTGAGCGTACGATTTTTGGGAGTGTGGCGGCGAGATCACAGAGAGCTGAGCTGGGGTACGGCGACCTCCTCGAGGCTATTGGTACTCTTCACTCCTCCTTGGTTCATGGTTTCGTGATCTTGGGGAGTAAGCTCGATGGTGTGGCGTCGGAGTTGGGGCAGTGGCGGCCCGCCTGTC